>NC_060122.1:632834498-633434498 GCF_021461395.2 Schistocerca americana
GTTTTTTTTTTCCTTCTTCTTCTTCTTTCATCCTTTACCCTCTCCCTGTCGTATACAGACTACTGACGACCCCCTGGGCAGGAAAATACTTAGCAAACAGCTGGTCGTGTAATTAATGAAACCTGTTGGAACGGATAGGTCCTGGCTATGACAGCTCCCACAGCTGCTATTTGATCACACTACCGCTGAAAAGAGACGCCACATCTAACCCTGTCCCTCCACTTCCCCTCCCCCCCTCCCCTTCCTTGCAGTGCGTGTGTTTAAGATGTTTTCCATAGTCTTTCCTGTGCCCTTTTTGCGTAATCACTGCAGCCTACACCCACTTGAATCCACTAATTGTGGTCATGCTTCGGTGGTTACATGATGGTGAGTCCTATCAATGGGAACCTTCTTTTAATCAAGACGAGCCATAAAGTTACGTTTGACCCACTTTGACTCAATTCCTCTTCATTACTTATCCAATTCACCCTTCAAATATTCAAAATTATTCTCTAGCATTACACCTTAGAAGCTCTTAACTCTTTTTGTCTGTACTGTTTATTGTTCAAGTCGGACAAACAAGCCGGCCGAGCGGTTCTAGGCGCTACAGTCTGGAACCGCGCGACCGCTACGGTCGCAGGTTCGAATCCTGTCTCGGTGATGGATGTGTGTGATGTGTCTTTAGGTTAGTTAGGTTTAAGTAGTTCTAAGTTCTAGGGGACTGATGACCTGATGATGATGAAGTTAAGTCCCATAGTGCTCAGTGCCATCTGAACCATGTTACAAACAATTTCAGCAAAGATATCTGAACACTTAAATTTATGTCAGATACTAATAAATTTCTCTCTTTCAGGAACACTGTTCATGGTATCAGCAGTCCACATTTTATATCTTCTGAATTTCGGCTATCGTCGTTAGTTTACTGCCCAAATAGCAACTCACCTACTACTTCTAGTGTTACTTCCTAGTTTAACTTCTTCACTATCGCCACATTTAATGCGACTACACCCCATTAGCCTTCTGCTACATCTCCATCTACATGGTTACTCTGCAATTCACACTTAAGTGCCTGGCACAGGGTTCATCCAACCATTTTCATACTACTTCACTACCATTCCATTCTCGAATGGCGCGTGGGAAAAAGAACACCTAAATCTTTCCGTTCGAGCTCTGATTTCTCTAATTTTATTATGATGATCATTTCTCCCTACGTAGGTGGGTGTCAACAAAATATTTTCGGAAGAGGAAGTTGCTGATTGAAATTTCGTAAATAGATCTCGCCGCAAAGAAAACCGCCTTTGTTTCAGTGACTGCCACCCCAACTTGCGTATCATATCAGTGACAGTCTCACCCCTATTGTGCGATAACACGAAACGAGCTGCCCTTCTTTGCACTTTTTCGATGTCCTCCGTCAATCCTACCTGGTAAGGATCCCACACGGCGCACCAATATTCCAGCAGAGGACGTACAAATGTAATGTAGGCTGTCGCTTTAGTGGGTTTGCCGCATCTTCTAAGCGTTCTGCCAACAAAGCGCAGTCTTTGTTTCGCCTTCCCCACAATATTATCTATGTGGTCTTTCCAATTTAAGTTGCTCGTAATTGTAATTCCTAGGTACTTAGTCGAATTGACAGCCCTTAGATTTGTGCGATTTATCGTACACCCAAAATTTATCGGATTTCTTTTAGTACCCATGTGGATGACCTCGCACTGTTTAGTGACAATTGCCATTTTTCGCACCATACAGAAATTCTCTCTAGATCATTTTGCAATTGGAATTGATCGCCTGATGATTTCACTAGACGGTAATTACAGCATCGTCAGCAAACAATCTAAGGGAGCTGCTCAGATTATCACCTATATCATTTATGTAAATCAGGAACAGCAGAGGGCCTATGACACTACCTTGCGGAACGCTAGTTTGGTAGTAAACTTGGAGGCAGCCTGAAAGTTGAACTGTTGTTACTCAGTACTTTTCCACAACGAATACGAGCTGTGTTTCTGATTAAACAGTCCAGTGGCCTAAAATCAATTAAACTGTGATAACAATGTACCTCTGGAACGCTTACAACTTCCTGAAAACTTCCTTGATGAATCAATGGATCGTAAATACCTTTCTGAAAATTAAACTTCTGTGATCGTTCCTGTGTGGGGACTGGAAGTAAATACGTGGCCGTTTGACATATTGCAGTGGCTGATCGGCAGTGAGATACTGAAACAGTATCAGGTTTTCAGGGCACCAATGGGACGATGGGCGGTAATTCGAGACAGCTGTAAACCGGAGAAGAACTGGAGGGAAGGCGGCAGAGGGCGCCTCGTTTTCCGCTAATATTCCCGGCGGGCCTCCTGTTAGCGGGGGAGAGGGACACGGAATGCAATAAGGCGCGAACAAACAGGCGCCGCCAGGTGGCGGCGGAGTTCTCGCCATCTGTAAACAAGCGGCCGCCATATTGCTACCTCCGGCGCTGTTTGCGCTGCTCTCGGCGCGCAACGGTGACGCCAGGCGACTCCAGGAGACGCCGGGCTAGGTCTCCCCGTAGGTCTACCCAGCTGACTGGACTAGGACCTTCTCTGCCGTGCGGGATTAGCCGAGCGGCCAAAGGCGCTGCAGTCATGGACAGTGCGGCTGGTCCCGGCGGAGGTTCGAGTCCTCCCTCGGGCATGCGTGTGTGTGTGTTTGTCCTTAGGATAATTTAGGTTAATTAGTGTGTAAGCTTAGGGACTGATGACCTTAGCAGTTAAGTCCCATAAGATTTCACACGCATTTTTTTTCTAGGACCCTCTGACCCCATTCATATCTAGGTCGCAACCCCCGACACATTTCCTGCCAGCCATGACTCCTGCTTTCCCAAAATCGGAAGTGGTCTGTATCAAACGACAATGACAAATGACAGTGCACCAGTCTCAGTTGTGAGAGTAAAGTCAGAAAGTGTTTGCTGACCCTGGATCACTGTTTCTCGACTTCAAGAAAGCTTTCAATACATTTCTGCACCATCGCTATTAAAAAAAAATTAAATAAGAAATAAAAAATCAGTAACATTGAAAATAGCGCCCCAAGAGAGGAGCATTGGATCGAAATGTGATTTATTGGACATAATGATACAGATGAAAGATTCAGTTAATACTGAAATCAAGAAAAGGGAACAAATACAATGAGTACACGTAGACAAATACAGTGCAACATCAATAATCCATTGGATCACCTTTTACTGCAATACATGCCACAACACTGTCGGGCATCGAGTTGACTAGATGCCTGTTGTCCTGAGGCACATTAGTTCACATATCTTGAACACCCACCTCCAAACCATGTACAGAGTGACACAGCGTCATCTAGTGTTTCAGCTGGTCCCAAAGATACTCTATGGGAGATCCGGAAGACAGGATGGTCGTGGAAGAGTTGGAACGCGGCGTAGGAAATACTGAGCAACTCGATCTGTATGCCGAAGAGCATCATCCTCCCGGAAAAGTGCCCCTGGTAGACCATGTAGGAAAAGTTCTACACGAAGTCGAAGAACGTCATCAACATAACGCTGGCCTGTCAAGGTTCCATGTGCCACAGTTAAAGGGGACCAACTATCGTAGGCTGTGGGGTCCTATAAGATTACGCCAGCTCTGCGGGCAGCGTGACATGCAAGAGCGTGGGTGGAACAGCACCGTTCATCAGGCTGCCTCTACGACCGTATGCGGTTATCATCCATTCCCAAGAGGAATTGGATTTCATCACCAAACATAATGTTTTGACAATCTGTAGCACTACACATCGATCTGTCTTGGCATCATTGTAGGCCGAGCGGTTCTAGGCGCTACAGTCTGGAACCGCGCGACATCTACGGTCGCGGGTTCGAATCCTGCCTCGGGCATGGGTGTGTGTGATGCCCTTAGGTTAGTTAGGTTTACGTAGTTCTAAGTTATAGGGGACAGATGACCTTAGAAGTGAAGTCCCATAGTGCTCAGCCATTTGAACCATTTTTGGCATCACTGTAGACGAAGTTCCTGATGTCGAGTTGTTAACAGCAGTAAACGATAATGGCACTTGGATGAAAATTCCCATCCATGATATGCCTGGAAATGGCTTGTAGAACAGGTGGGACCTATACTTCTGCTTGTATCTTGTAGCGAGTTACTGTAGAATGCCCGATCGCTCTCTACAACATCCTTCGATCCTCCCGCCTCGTCGTCTACCTGGTCGCTATGGACACGATACGTCGCACGTGGGTGCCACCTCGTGTCCACTGCTCCCACCATGGTCTGACGGAACACTCCGAACGATCGACCTGGTGAGCCACATGGTCTGTCAAACAGCCTGCCGATTTCATACTGATGATTGTCTCTCAAACTGGCTTAATTGTGAGGAATGTCGTCTAATACATCCACTTGGCATTCTAACATACTAAGGTTCTCCTCGAATTGAGATGTGATTCTCACGGGTATAGTCTCGTCCACTGCGCTCCATTTAAATGGGGTCCCCTGCACGGTTGTAGCACTACTGCAGGGTCTGTGGATATGTGCACTGACACGAAACTTGGATCATTTGTATATCGGATCTCTATGTACTTACCTGCAAACTTTCGCCTTGGTACCGTTCTTCCCTGTGGGTGCGCTATTGTGTTGTTCCTGAGGGTACCTACAATCCAAAACAGGTAAGCAAGTGCATTAAATACTTCGTATCGAAAATACCTCAGTGGGTCATTCTTAACCCTTTGTGGCCCAATGAACCAAACTGAGCATTAAAAAAAAATATTTAGTCTAATTACATTACAAATTATATATAAAACTACACTACTGTCCATTAAAATTGCTACACCACGAAGATTACGTGCTACAGACGCGAAATTTAACTGACAGGAAGAAGATGCTGTGATATGCAAATGATCAGCTTTTCAGCGCATTCACACAAGGTTGGGGCCGGTGGCGACACCTACAACGTGCTGACATTAGGAGAGTTTCCAACCGATTTCTCATACACAAACAGCAGTTACCGGCGTTGCCTGGTGAAACGTTGTTGTGATGCCTCGTGTAAGGAGGAGAAATGCGTACCATCACGTTTCCGACTTTGAAAAAGGCCTGATTGTAGCCTATCGCGATTGCGGTTTATCGTATCGCGACATTGCTGCTCGCGTTGGTCGAGATCCAATGACTGTTAGCAGAATATGGAATCGGTGGGGTCAGGAGGGTAATACGGAAAGCCGTGCTGGATCCCTACGGCCTCGTATCACTAGCAGTCGAGATGACAGGCATCTTATTCGCATGGCTGTACGGATCGTGCAGCCACGTCTCGATCCATGAGTCGCGAAAGTTTGCAAGACAACAATCATCTGCACGAACAGTTCGACGACGTTTGCAGCAGCATGGACTACCAGCTCGGAGACCATGGCTGCGGTTAACCTTGACGCTGCATCACAGACAGGAGCGCCTGCAAACTTTCGCCTTGGTACCGTTCAACGACGAACCTGGGTGAACGAATGGCAAAACGTCATTTTTTTCGGATGAATTCAGGTTGTGTTTACAGCATCATGATGGTCGCATCCGTGTTTGGCGACATCGTGGTGAACGCACATTGGAAGCGTGTATTCGTCATCGCCATATTGGCGTATCACCCGGCGTGATGGAATGGGGTGCCATTGGTTACACGTCTCGGTCACCTCTTGTTCGCATTGACGGCACTTTGAACACTGGATGTTACATTTCAGATGTTTTACTACCCGTGGCTCTACCCTTCATGCGATCCATGCGAAACCCTACATTTCAGCAGGATGATGCACGACCGCATGTTGCATGTCCTGTACGGGCCTTTCAGGATACAGAAAATGTTCGACTGCTGCCCTGGCTAGCACATTCTCCAGATCCCTCACCAATTGAAAACGTCTGGTCAATGGTGGCCGAGCATCTGGCTCGTCACAATACGCCAGTCACTACTCTTGATGAACTGTGATATCGTGTTGAAGCTTCACGGGCGGCTGTACCTGTACACGCCATCCAACCTCTGTTTGACTCAGTGCCCAGGCGTATCAAGGTCGTTATTACGGCCAGAGGTGGTTGTTCTGGGTACTGATTCCTTAGGATCTATGCACCCAAATTGCGTGAAAATGTAATCACATGTCAGTTCTAGTATAATATATTTGTCCAATGAAACCCCGATTATCATCTGCATTTCTTCTTGGTGTAGCAATTTTAATGTTCAAATGTGTGTGAAATCTTATGGGACTTAACTGCTAAGGTCATCAGTCCCTAAGCTTACACACTACTTAACCTAAATTATCCTAAGGGCAAACGCAGATACCCATGCCCAAGGGAGGACTCAAACCTCCGCCGGGACCAGCCGCACAGTCCACGACGTTCCATGTTATAACAGCATCTGACAAACCTAGTGGTAAAGTCCTGTAACGAACCAACACATTTTTAGGCTATTCCCGCGCGGCAGCAATTTTAATGGCCAGTAGTGTAACGTACAGGGTGTTTGGGGAGGAAAGGTCAATATTGTCACGGAGAAGAAAGTGTAATTAGATGAATGATAAAAACGAACTTCACTTAACGAAGGTTCATTCAGCACTTGCACATACAAGAGCGCCGAGCGAACTACCTCCGGCCAGAACACATATGGTATATATGCAGTTACAGTACTTTCCAGTACAGTGATTCTAGACATTTGTGGATACTTCTAGAATGTACTCGAACTGAATATGGAAATTAAAATTTCACAGTTCAGGTGAATTCTGAACTCACGATCCTCCCTGCCACATTCTAGTAACATAACCGCTACACTACAATTACTGTGCTACTCAGCTTCTCCTGCGACATTTCTTCCTTCTTAAGAGAGCAACGTCTCGGTATTACGTCCTCCTAGTTCGGGAACGAGTCATCGGTCCTGCATACTCCGATTCCCGATGACTCATGTTCGCCCTGGCGGTGATCTTCTTAGAACTTCCCTTGCCGCTACGCTCTTTGTCACCTTTCCGCTTGTTGCCTGTCGCTGGCGCTTCTAATTTACCCTGGGTTGCAGGATCCTTATAGGGCTTCGTTCGAAAGACGTGGATCGTATGTCTGATCTTTCGTCGTCTTGTGTCAGGATCGAAATCTTCAACTTCATGAGTAACATCAGACAAGTGTCTTACAACCTTATAAGGTCCAAAGTAGCGCCTGAGGAGCTTCTCAGAGAGACCAACCTTCCGAACAGGAGTGAAGATCCAGACGAGGTCACTAGGCTGGTAGACAATAGAGTGGTGGCTCGCGCCATACCTCCGGCGATCGTTTTCTTGAGCCTGCAGCATGCTGAGTAGAGCTAACTGCTGAGCTTCCTCAGCTCTGGTTAAAACCCGGCCGATGTCGTCGTCCACGTCATCCGGATGTAACGGAAACAGTGTCCATCGTCGTAGTCACCTCACGCCCATGCGCTAGGAAAAACGGCGTAAATCCTGTGGTGTCTTGTTTGGTTGGTTGGTTGGTTGGTTCTGAGCACTATGGGACTTAACATCTGTGGTTATCAGTCCCCTAGAACTTAGAACTACTTAAACATAACTAACCTAAGGACATCACACACATCCATGCCCGAGGCAGGATTCGAACCTGCGACCGTAGCGGTCACGCGGTTCCAGACTGAAGCGCCTAGAACCCCACGGCCACCCCAGCCGGCTGTCTTGTTTGGCAGTGTTGTAGGCAGACGTCACGAAAGGCAGCACCTCATCCCAGTTGCTTTGCTCAACACTGAAGAACATTGATAGCATGTCGGCCAAGGTCTTATAAGCCCGTTAGTTTGCGGATGGTAGGCAGTCATCATGTGATAAGTAATGTTGCACCGACGGTTTATCTCTGTCACAAGATTCGATTGAAAAGCTTTCCGTCGACCCGTAATTAACGACCTTGGGGCACCGTGTTTTAATGCAATGTCTTCCACGATGAATTTGGCTACCTCGAATTCTTCAGCTGTTTTCACGGCTTTTGTAATGGCATAGCGTGAGAGATAATCAGTGCAAACAATAATCCATCTATTGCCACTACCAGACATTGGAAATCGTCCGAGGAGGTCAATCTCAACACGCTGGAAAGGCCCTTCGGCTTGTGAAATTAGTATGAGTCGACTGGGTGGTTTCTAAGGAACTGCCTTTTTCCTCTGGCACTCCCGACAGTGCGACACATAGTGACGGGCGCTCCTAAATAAACCTGGCCAAAAAAATCTCTTGCGGATCCTATCGTATGTCTTCATAAATCGTAAACATCCGGCCTCAGGTGTGTCATGGAATTTCTGTAGAACATCTAAGAACATGTGTTTAGGCATCACTGGTAGCGGCCTCTTTCCACACGGATCAAAGTTTTTCTTGCAAAGTAATCCATTAACTACCTTAAATTGTGCTTTCACATCCTCTGACCGATTTAACGCAAGCATAATTTGAGGTATCTTGGCATCCGTCTTCTGCTCAGCAGAGAGATCCTGGAGTGCAGTGAGATCTCACTTTTTTCTGGGTCTGGCCGCACACCTTCGTTTGATGCAAGGTGTCCAAGTATTATGGTTTCTTTTGCTCCAAAGAGACACTTTCTTGGATTAAGTTTCAGTCCACCTTGTTGGAGACACTTGAGAACGGCCCTCAGTGTCTGTATGTGCTTATCAAATGTCTCTGAGAGCACTACAATGTCATCTAAATTACAAAGACACATCGTCCACTTCAGGTGACTTAGAAGATTATCCGTCAGCCGTTCAGAAGTTGCTGGTGCATTATACAAACTAAAAGGCATTACCTTAAACTCATACAGGGGTAATGAATGCAGTTTTCTCACGATCAGGCTGTTCTACTTAGATTTGCCAGTATCCCAAGTACATGTTCGTGGTTGAGAAAAACGTAGTCCCCTTCAGACAATCTAGTGTATAGTCAATTCTTGGAAGAGCGTAAACGTCCTTTTTAGTTATCTTATTAACCTTCCCGTAATCAACACAAAAGCGCCAACTGCCATCCTTCTTCCTGACGAGGAGTACTGGTGACGACTATGGTCTCTGCAAAGGCTGAATGATGCCATTCTTCATTTTCTCTACCTCGTCGCGAATTATTCGACTTTCCATTTCTGACAGTGTGATCTCTGGCTTATTGGTTGATGGTCTCCAGTGCTAATCCGGTGCTTCACCGTCGATTTGTCTAATTTGCTCTTATCCTGTGGAATGAAGCATTCAAAGAACTCTTGAAGAATGGCAAGTAGCTTCTCCTATTGTTCCTTAGTGAGATTTGGTGATAGTCGAGGTAGAAGATCTTATCTCGTAGTGGTAGCGCTAATTTCACCCACAGACTAGGCATGGGAGGTTTCTATGACGCTCAACTGTTCGGCAGTTAACGGCTCAGCGTTTGCTACGCACATGGATCTTGGAAGGATCTGCGGTTCTCTGCGTCAGTTAATTATCTACGATTCACCGAATCCGTTCTTAAACGAGACGACAGAGTCTGGGATGACCAAGTCATTCGTCAGTGGTGTGCTTCTCTTACATTCCACTACAAGATCCATGGGTTGATGCATGGCATGACACATGACAGTTACCTTTCTAGCGCTGACTGCAGGAATGATCACTTCATCCAGAACACAGTCTCCACACACTTGGATGCGCATCTTCCTGTCCACAGTATCTCATCTTGTCTAGCATAATCTTCGAGCGACCACAATCTATAATTGCCTGACAAGCTTTCAAAAAGTCCCATACGATAATGACGTCATGACTACACTTTTGTAAGACGATGAATTCTAAGGGCTGTGTATGGCCACTTACACCCACACAAATGACACATCTTCCTGTAGGTTTTACATATTTTCCCATTAGCCACCTTCAGCAGAGATGTTTTGTAGTCTACGAATACAGTTTTCTGCAACTGGAGAAGGTACTTCTCCGAAATGACTGAATATGATGCTCCAGAGTCCACAAGAGCTTGGGCAGGTCGGCCATCCATGAGGATATCGACGTAGTTTCCTATCATCAACGGCGGAGGATTTTTCTCTTTGGCGGCCTCACCTCCAAGGAAGCTCGCAGCCTTTAGTTTCCAAGGTTGTGGCTGCTGGGTGATCGGCTGGAGCTTCTAAACGGCAGTGGAGACCTTGATCGGCATGTTGGGGAGCGTCCTCTCCAGCGGCTAGCTTGCAGCGATGATGACCTACGTCGTCCTGCACCCACATATCCTTGTTCATCTTCGTCGTCCTGGAGTTGGCATCGGTTAAGATTGGTCTGCTGTCTTCTGGCATGGGCGTCAACAATATCGGCCACCATTCTCGATAACAGTGCACCATATGTCCCGGTCATCCGCAGTGGAAACATACTGGTTGGTTATCCTGGGTCCTCGGAACGTCAGTCTTCCTTGGTGCCCAAACTGATTCCTCATGCGGCATTGTGGGAACATAACTTCACCTGGGTCTAGATTTTTTTATCATTTTAAAGAGAAATGAAGGACAAGAGATTGGGTTCAATGTCCATTCCACTTCCTCTCTTTTGACCTCTTGAAGCGTCTCGGTTTTTTGCTTGCTTTGCAATCAAAGTACCTTCTGAACTTCCTCTCTCACTGTCTGACGAAGAACACCTGTGAAATCAGCTCCTTCCTCCATCACAGACATCGATACGACATTTGGAAGCCGTTCAAACTTCTTGCGTGTAGTTCTTTGTTGATGCAATGTCTCGATATATTGGCACCATTTTTTTAAGTCGTCTGCTGTCGATACCTCCTTCAGGAGTAGGGCTTGATACGTGTTCTCAGCAGCAGCCTTCATGAAATGTGCAACCTTATCTTCCTCCTTCATTCTAGGATCCACTATTTTACACAGCTCCAAGACATGTTGAATGTAGGGTGCTGTCGTTTCTACCGGACGCTGTGCCCTGCACATTATGTTCAGCCTTGCAATTCTGTCGTTGTGTGTCGCCCAGATACTTGCGCAATTCCGCCTGGAATACTTCCCAGCTTGTGAACTTCTCATCGTTGTTCTCATATCATTGTTTGGCAGTGCCCTCCAAGTAGAAAATACGTTAGCCAAACACACGGTGCCATCCCATTTGTTAAATTTAGCTATATATGCTCATATACCTTCAGCCACTTGTTTGGATCTTGGCCGTCGTCACCAGAGAACCCGGAGGATGTCTCATGTGGTTGCACACAGTTGCTGTCATCATAACGTCTTCTTCTTCTGTCTCCGACAGATTGCGTTCTGTTGAATATGGCTCGAACTCGGGTTTTTCGCCACTTAAACGGCGGCTCTGTCGTGACCTGATGGGAGCCACTGTGTCGTCGCTAATGTGCGGTACCACAAGTTCCAATACCCAGCGTCTCCACCAGAATGTTACGTAGAAGAAGGTGTAATTAGATGAATGATGAACACTAACTTCACTTAACGAAGGTTTATTCAGCACTTGCACATATAAGAGCGCGGAGCGAGCTGCCTCCGGCCAGAACAAATACGGTATATACACTCCTGGAAATTGAAATAAGAACACCGTGAATTCATTGTCCCAGGAAGGGGAAACTTTATTGACACATTCCTGGGGTCAGATACATCACATGATCACACTGACAGAACCACAGGCACATAGACACAGGCAACAGAGCATGCACAATGTCGGCACTAGTACAGCGTATATCCACCTTTCGCAGCAATGCAGGCTGCTATTCTCCCATGGAGACGATCGTAGAGATGCTGGATGTAGTCCTGTGGAACGGCTTGCCATGCCATTTCCACCTGGCGCCTCAGTTGGACCAGCGTTCGTGCTGGACGTGCAGACCGCGTGAGACGACGCTTCATCCAGTCCCAAACATGCTCAATGGGGGACAGATCCGGAGATCTTGCTGGCCAGGGTAGTTGACTTACACCTTCTAGAGCACGTTGGGTGGCACGGGATACATGCGGACGTGCATGGTCCTGTTGGAACAGCAAGTTCCCTTGCCGGTCTAGGAATGGTAGAACGATGGGTTCGATGACGGTTTGGATGTACCGTGCACTATTCAGTGTCCCCTCGACGATCACCAGTGGTGTACGGCCAGTGTAGGAGATCGCTCCCCATACCATGATGCCGGGTGTTGGCCCTGTGTGCCTCGGTCGTATGCAGTCCTGATTGTGGCGCTCACCTGCACGGCGCCAAACACGCATACGACCATCATTGGTACCAAGGCAGAAGCGACTCTCATCGCTGAAGACGACACGTCTCCATTCGTCCCTCCATTCACGCCTGTCGCGACACCACTGGAGGCGGGCTGCACGATGTTGGGGCGTGAGCGGAAGACGGCCTAACGGTGTGCTGGACCGTAGCCCAGCTTCATGGAGACGGTTGCGAATGGTCCTCGCCGATACCCCAGGAGCAACAGTGTCCCTAATTTGCTGGGAAGTGGCGGTGCGGTCCCCTACGGCACTGCGTATGATCCTACGGTCTTGGCGTGCATCCGTGCGTCGCTGCGGTCCGGTCCCAGGTCGACGGGCACGTGCACCTTCCGCCGACCACTGGCGACAACATCGATGTACTGTGGAGACCTCACGCCCCACGTGTTGAGCAATTCGGCGGTACGTCCACCCGGCCTCCCGCATGCCCACTATACGCCCGCGCTCAAAGTCGGTCAACTGCACATACGGTTCACGTCCACGCTGTCGCGGCATGCTACCAGTGTTAAAGACCGCGATGGAGCTCCGTATGCCACGGCAAACTGGCTGACACTGACGGCGGCGGTGCACAAATGCTGCGCAGCTAGCGCCATTCGACGGCCAACACCGCGGTTCCTGGTGTGTCCGCTGTGCCGTGCGTGTGATCATTGCTTGTACAGCCCTCTCGCAGTGTCCGGAGCAAGTATGGTGGGTCTGACACACCGGTGTCAATGTGTTCTTTTTTCCATTTCCAGGAATGTATACAGTTATAGAACATTCAAGTACAACGATTCTTTACGTTTGTGGATACTTGTAGAATGTGCCCGAACCGAATATAAAAATCAAAAGTTTACAGTCCAGGTGAGTTTTGGATTGGTTCAAATGGCTCTGAGCCCTATGGGACTTAACATCTGAGGTCATCAGTCCCCTAGGACTTAGAACTACTTAAACCTAACCAACCTAAGGACATCACATACATCCATGCCCGAGGCAGGATTCGAACCTGCTACCGTAGCGGTCGCGCAGTTCCAGACTGAAGCGCCTAGAACCGCTCGGCCACACCGGCCGGCTGAGTTTTGGACTCACGACCCTCCAGTCAACAGTCTAGTATCATAACCACTACAGTACAGTGACTGTGCTACACAGTTTCTTCAATGGCAATATTTTAAGGAGCGATAGTATAACTAATTCTGCACAAAAACTGTTATATGAACGTATGTCCGCAAATGCTTCTTTAGGGAGGTATAGGTATTGAAAGGAACTTTAATTCTGCAAAACCAAGTGTTCAACGTGAACGTATACGCAATACAGCTGGACCGTAACGTGATTTTCTTGCAAAAAATGCACAGGTACATGCCATGTTTACACTATGCAACATACCTCGTATTATGGTCATGTGGTTTACGTAGTAAGTAGTACAATCAACCATTGTTTGCGCAGTTGTGCCGTGTAAGTTGCATTGTGTAGTACCAGCGACGGGTCGGCTGGCTGTGTAGTGTATGGTGTTAACTGTGTTAGTACAAACGCTGCTAACAATGCCACAAGTGTATAGTAATGAGGAATACGCAAATATGGTGTATGTTTGTGGCTTCTGCGACGGTAGTGCTACCACTGCAAGAGGAGAATACCACAGGCGCTTTCTGATCCGACGATTACCTGATCGCAGTGTGTTTTCCATAGTGTTCATCACTTTGTGTGCAACAGGTTCTCTTCAAAATAAACGTTTTTCGTCCGAGCGTGCACGTTAACAAACTTTGCAAGAGCAGGCAGAAATTATCGCAAGTGCTGAGCAAAGTCCCAGTACTAGCATACGAAGAATGCCCCTGCGTATGAATGTCGCAGAGACACGTGTACAGGAAACATTACATTCGAAAAACCTGTATCCATTTCAAACACAGCTTGTCCAAAATCTCCTCGTTGGCACAATGCCAACGACTTCAATTCTGAAAATACTCATTTGCTTCCATACATACTATTCACTGACAAAGCCCAGTTTTCACGGCATGAAATAAACAACACATGCAATAATAATCGATGCTCACGGGAAAATACACACGCCTCAGTGGATAGCAATTTCCTAGTTCGTTTTGCCATAAATGTTTGGAGCAGCATGATCGGCAACCTTTTGAAGCTCCATTTACTATCAGTCATCGATTGATGGGAGAGAGGTACCTGCATTTTTTGGAAAATTCATTTGTGGAAATATTGGAAGACATTCCTTTAGCCAAGCAAACTGGAAGGTACTTTCAACTTGTTACCTTATGTGTGAGGGACCATCTCAACCGCACCTACCCTACTCGCTAGATTGGCTGTGGCGGTGCTATTAACTGACCTCCAAGAACATCTGACCTTACACATTTAGATTTCTGTTTATGGGGTAGGATAAAATCATAGGCGCACAAAGTGAAGGTAAATACATGAGGTGAACTGCTTCGTCGCATCATGGATGCTGCTGAATTGATTAGGAACCAACCAAACGCAGTTGAACAAGCAATACATGTTATCCCTAGAGCGCAAAACTACACTGATATTCGAACCTGTTCTGTGAACTGTACAGCATCTGTAAGATAAGTGTTAAAGCCGACTGCAAAAGACATGATACGTGTTTTTCAACTGAATACTTGTAACATGCATGTTTAATGCATTATGTATTAAATGCAAAGTAAATAAACATTATGTAAAAATGAGTAACACTACTGTACTTCTCTGTAACATTGTTTCCGAGAAAATCACGTTACGGTCCAGTTGTATTGCGTATACGTTCACGTTGTGCACATCAATTTTGCAGAATTAAAGTTCCTTTCAATACCCATACCTCCCTAACGAAGCATTTGTGGACTTATGTTCATATAACATTTTTTGTTCAGTATTACTTATACTATCACTGTGTAAAATATTGACCTTACTCGAGTGTTCACACATTTTTTTTATAAGAAGTGTTTACGTAGTGAAACCACCGGTCCAGTACAATAAATTCTGACGTAAAGTACTCAATACGTTTTGTGATACAAAGCAAAACAGTTTTTCACATTACCGACGCAGAGACCTACGCCACATATTTCACAACTCCATTTCGTGCAATGAGGCTTAGCTGCTGTGCTACGAAGTGCACATCTATGGGATGTGTCTCTCACAGGTAAGTCTTTTGCATTATCAAAACGTTTCTCTGGTGCTAAATAGGGCTTGAAAGAGGGATCTTTTTTGTACTCTCTGTCCTCTACTGGGAGACAACTTTGTAGATCCTATCGGACCTGCAATGACTGCAAGGTGAAACTCTTTGAGTGACGTGGATCTGCTCTCTTGACATCTGTCATTGAAGGTCAAGTACGAGTTGGCAACAGTTACATCTACAAAGTGACACAGTATACGATGCCACCACTTTTTACATTTTCTGTCAATTTCATACATGGATTTGAACATATCTGCTTTATCCACATAACCCATTTAGCCATGGCTGGCTCATTTTATGCGTTGGATTAAACTTTGATTGCTATTCTGTGTTTAGTCTCCCACAGTTATCGCGATTATGCTGTTACCCTCTCGCTCCGCGAGTGGCAGCAGCGGTGTGTATCGATATTCGCACCTTGTACTATCTTTGGCCTGGCGCTTATAGTTTCTGGCTGTGCTGTGTGCGAAAAGCTGGTTGGTTGGCGTGGAGCAGCGAGGAAATCTCCGCGGCGCGTATTTTGGCCGAGGCCGGTGGCGGTGTCCACGCGGGGTCGGAGGGTGTAGTGCTGTTCTCCCCATTGCTACGAGGTCCATGGCTCACCGATCCTGGACACGAAAGTTGAGTTTTGACTTAATCTCCAGTATGTCACGACTGTTCACATTGTGTCATTTGGATTTCGTTGTCGGCTGTTGGGACATTCTCGTGAGCAACAACGTGTTTTTTCAAGTTGGCAAATTTTACCCACGCTCCGGTGGAGTTTAACTGTACTTGGTTATTTTAAACTGAAGTGCACCAGCGGAATCTTCTGCCTTGTGGCCGTTAACGTTCTGATTACCTGCCCTGGCCGTTGACGTA
Organism: Schistocerca americana; assembly: GCF_021461395.2. Lineage (NCBI taxonomy): Eukaryota > Metazoa > Arthropoda > Insecta > Orthoptera > Acrididae > Schistocerca > Schistocerca americana. The sequence goes on from NC_060122.1 coordinate 632,850,585, forward strand.
AATCCAGGCAGTGTATTTTCCCCATCGTGTTGTCGCTGTCCTGCACGGTGTGTAGTTTGACAGCTCAATGTATAATCGGTTGTGGGCACCAATACCTTCTACGTTGTTCCATTGAACTCCCTGTTGTGTGCTGGTCGGGTGGAGCGGAAGTTATCTTGCCGGTGGGTCCGTTGACAGTCTGTCTGTCTGTTTGGTTGTCGTCGGATCGAGAATGGTTGGGTCGACTGCCTGTCTCACCTAAGCAAGCGTTAGTGTTTGAATTCCAGACTGACCCTCGGAAACTTCTGAGCGCCGTGGGTGTACTGCCTTTTCTTATTTGTTCTTGTTGTTTGTATTTGTATGGCTTCTAGCCGATTTTTAAATTAAGGTTGGTTTGCCCTTAAGACGTCAGATCGTTTGAGCCTTGAGCCTAATTAAAGAACTGTTTTTAGATAAGGCCTTTTGCCTTTTAGAAATCTAATTTTGGTTTGGTCTTAAGAGATGGGCATTCAGCCTATTTTATTTTTTAAATTAAAGTTGTTTTGCTCTTAAGGTGTGAGATTGTTTGGGCCTTCAGCCTAATTGAAAGAACTGATTTAAGATAAGGCCTTCTGCCTTTTAAATTTCTGATTTTGGTTTGAGTCTTAAGTTATTGGTTCTCAGCCGATTTTAAATTAAAATGGTCTTGCCCTTAAGGCATGAGATTGTATGGCGCATTCAGCCAGTCAAGTTCAAAAAAAAATTTAATGCTGTGTTTTTTCTAAATTTTCTTGGCTCTTGTAATGTTTGGTCAAATAAATAAAGTTGTAAGTTCTAGTGTAACTAACAGCCGCTTATTTTGGCCCCTTTCCACAATTTAAACTACGTGATCTGTCCTCCGGGTTTAGCAGGGCGTCTCATCCATATGGTTGTTGTGATCCTTGACTAATTGTGGACTTGAAATTAGAGTGACTGTACCATACATTGTGGCTGTTGACATGTCCTCTATGCTGTGATAATTGGCGAAAAACAAGATTCCTTTTTTATCCTTCCACAACACAGCAACAATTCCTGTCGCAGAACACCTGAAGTGGAAGTCTCCCCTACCCATTGTCATTTCACTGGTGAAATCTATAGGCATCCCAGCTCCCCCAACAGTTCCACATGCATACACTTGATGTTGCAGGAGGTGCTTCATGAGAGGTAACGAAATAAAATAATTATCGACAAATACCTTGTGACCCAAACCATGTAGACTTTCACAGTTTTGACTACTCTAGCACCTAAATTTTTTTCTACAATATTTCCCACCGTTCCAATATATATCTCAAATTGTGTTAGAAGAGGGCGTACGTCATGTAATTTGTCATAGACTTCTCCTTTCTTCGGTAGTTTGTCATTGTCATTTAGGTGCCTGGAAATGTTGCAGAAATATGCGTATCTCGTATTGCAGGATCAGAAGACCAGTAATCCTTGTAACTGGATGATTTCTTTGTGCCCACTAGTGGATTTATTGCAAGAAATCTGCGTATTTCGTCTTCATTTGTATGCATAAAATTTGTTGAGCGACGCAGGTTTCGCATTGCATATAGATTTTTCATACACTATCATTTGTAATTGCTCTAAGGGGAATAGTGTTAGAAAAATGTTTGTTTGTATTTCTTTGTCTTCTTGAATATTACTGCCCGTATCACCACAAAACTATTTAGGACCTCTGGAAATTGGAAACTGTTCCCATACAACAGCAGCATCAGCTGTTTCCAGCACATCTTGCTCTCCATTTGGAGGGTCATATCCGGTTACAGAATATAGTACAGCTTCATCATCAAAACGAAGTCGGTTTGCTGCTTCAGAAATTTGTATTCGTCACTGTCACTATCTGATACGCAAGACTCAGTATCGCTTAGTATGTCATCAAGTCTTTGCATCAGCATTTCGGTATTCAGTTCACTTGCTTTGAATCTTCCTCTAGAAGCCATGATTCAACACACTGCACCTACAACAAAGAGCAGCCCTCACTAATCGATGTGTCACAGTGGTTCCGTAGCGAAACCACTCATGTTTTTTGTGTTTACATAAAAACTATGCAAGAAATGGATTAAACCTGAATATTAGTCTACTCTACCATGCATAACCTTTCGTAACTTCTAGAACTACGCCGGCTCAGACGATAATACAGCGGGAAACACAATATACGTCACCTCACGGTCCTCAGCAACAGCCAACTCCGGCAAACACTGTGCAGCTGAATGCCTTTGTTGCCTTCCCGCGCCAAACGTATTGCCTGAGCTGGCAGCGCGTTGTGTATCTTGACAACAGGGGGTAGCACACTCCAATACCGTGGTGGTGTCACGGAGCAGCCACTGAGCAGCTTTTGAGACATTAAGTTAAGGTTGGTCTCACTGTGAAAGCAGTTGTACGCAAAGGGAGAGGCATACTCACGAGGGAACCTCCCCATCGCACCCCCCTCAGATTTAGTTATAAGTGGGCACAGTGGATAGGCCTTGAAAAACTGAACACAGATCAATCGAGAAAACAGGAAGAAGTTGTGTGGAACTATGAAAAAATAAGCAAAATATAGAAACTGAGTAGTCCATGCAGACGATAGGCAACAACAAGGACAATGTGACCTGAGGAGCACCGTGGTCTCGTGGTTAGCGTGAGCACCTGTGGAACGAGAAGTCCTCGGTTCAACTCTACCTTCGAGTGAAAAGTTTAATCTTTTGTTTTCAGACAATTATCAAAGTTCAGGCACTCACACATCAATTTCGCTCTCCAAAATTCCAGGACATGTTCAGGTTTGCTTGGACATATGCAGGATTTGACGGTCTACACAAGGAAAAATTTGAAAACGTTAAAAACATATGTTTTGACAGAGCACAGGGAAAACTGTACGACTGTGAAACTGTTGCATTCATTTGTTGCAGTCTGTGTGACAAACTCTTATGTTTTCATCACTTTTTTGGGAGTGATTATCACATCCACAAGAAAACCTAAATCGGGCAAGGTAGAAGAATCTTTTTACCCATTCGCCAAGTGTGCAAGTTAGGTGGGTCGACAACATATTCCTGTCATGTGACGCACATGCCGTCACCAGTGTCGTATAGAATATATCAGACGTGTTTTCCTGTGGAGGAATTGGTTGACCTATGACCTTGCGATCAAATGTTTCCGGTTCCTATTGGAGAGGCACGTCCTTTCGTCTACTAATCGCACGGTTTTGCGGTGCGGTCGCAAAACACAGACACTAAACTTATTACAGTGAACAGAAACGTCAATGAACGAACGGACAGATCATAACTTTGCGAAAATAAAGAAATTAAAATTTTCACCCGAGGGAAGACTTGAACCACGGACCTATCGTTCTGCAGCTGCTCATGCTGACTACGGGACCACGGCGCTCCCGAGCTAAGAGTGTCCATGATGTTACCTATCTTGCGCATGGACTATTCAGTTTGTAATTTTTTTTTTTTTTTTTTTTTTTTTTTTTTTTTTTTTTTTTTTTTTTTTTTTTTTTTTCCTCATAGTTCCACACAACTTCTTCCTGTTTTCGCGATTGATCTGTGTTCAGTTTTTCAAGGTCTATCTACTGTGCCAACTTATAACTAAATCTGAGGGGGATGCGATGGGGAGGTTCCCTTGTCAGAAGCGAAGGTATTTTCTCGCGCACTTCAAGGTAGTGTGATAGACGCAGTTCACGACATACAGGGTGTTTTATCTAATCTGTTCAACTCAAATATTTCCGGAACTGATTAACATAACGTAATTCTGTTTCTACGCAGATGAATTGTGGGAAAGACCTCACTAAATGACGAGTAACTTTATTTCGTAACCTTATTAATGGCTCAGATTAGGATATCACCTTCGCTTTTCCAAATGAAACCATAAGAATTTCTGCTGCTAAATCGTGGTTATAAAAGAGACGAATTCAACGACGTTTCTCTCTTCAGGATGCGATAACTAGTTCCAGAGTAATTACAATGTTTAGAACTAAGGATTTATTTGTTCTCAACACGAAACTGCTGTCTTATGCGGGAGTTCGTGATATTTTGCCGAAATAAGGAAATGCTGGACGCTGAATGAGATAGGAACAGTGGTGCACCATCGCTATACCGGTATAAAAGGGAGACATCGAAAGTGAAGCTTTCATTCTCTCTGCGTCGTTCATATGTTTCGAGTGCTGGTTAGTTCGAAAAGATAAATATCTACCACAAACCAAGAGAAACTAGATAAGACACTTTATGGAGAATATAGATTCAGTAAGAATGACAATTCAGCACATCTGCAAGAAATTTTTGATTGGAAGGTCACTAGAACACTACGCTAGGGTAAGGAACAAGCTTGCAACGAATGGAGCAAACAAAATAGATGTTTTAACAGCTATTGGTCAAAAACCATAATGAGCCCTGGCACGAACGGTGTCACAGTTCAAAAATTCTATACTTGAGAGAACTCAACTTAAGGAATTACTTCAATCAAGCTTCTATTGAAATAGTATAAGCTTCCTTTAAATTTCAAGGAAGTGTTGTTGGCAGTGAATTCTATTATACACTCCTGGAAATTGAAATAAGAACACCGTGAATTCATTGTCCCAGGAAGGGGAAACTTTATTGACACATTCCTGGGGTCAGATACATCACATGATCACACTGACAGAACCACAGGCACATAGACACAGGCAACAGAGCATGCACAATGTCGGCACTAGTACAGTGTATATACACCTTTCGCAGCAATGCAGGCTGCTATTCTCCCATGGAGACGATCGTAGAGATGCTGGATGTAGTCCTGTGGAACGGCTTGCCATGCCATTTCCACCTGGCGCCTCAGTTGGACCAGCGTTCGTGCTGGACGTGCAGACCGCGTAAGACGACGCTTCATCCAGTCCCAAACATGCTCAATGGGGGACAGATTCGGAGATCTTGCTGGCCAGGGTAGTTGACTTACACCTTCTAGAGCACGTTGGGTGGCACGGGATACATGCGGACGTGCATTGTCCTGTTGGAACAGCAAGTTCCCTTGCCGGTCTAGGAATGGTAGAACGATGGGTTCGATGACGGTTTGGATGTACCGTGCACTATTCAGTGTCCCCTCGACGATCACCAGTGGTGTACGGCCAGTGTAGGAGATCGCTCCCCACACCATGATGCCGGGTGTTGGCCCTTTGTGCCTCGGTCGTATGCAGTCCTGATTGTGGCGCTCACCTGCACGGCGCCAAACACGCATACGACCATCATTGGCACCAAGGCAGAAGCGACTCTCATCGCTGAAGACGACACGTCTCCATTCGTCCCTCCATTCACGCCTGTCGCGACACCACTGGATGCGGGCTGCACGATGTTGGGGCGTGAGCAGAAGACGGCCTAACGGTGTGCGGGACCGTAGCCCAGCTTCATGGAGACGGTTGCGAATGGTCCTCGCCGATACCCCAGGAGCAACAGTGTCCCTAATTTGCTGGGAAGTGGTGGTGCGGTCCCCTACGGCACTGCGTAGGATCCTACGGTCTTGGCGTGCATCCGTGCGTCGCTGCGGTCCGGTCCCAGGTCGACTGGCACGTGCACCTTCCGCCGACCACTGGCGACAACATCGATGTACTGTGGAGACCTCACGCCCCACGTGTTGAGCAATTCGGCGGTACGTCCACCCGGCCTCCCGCATGCCCACTATACGCCCGCGCTCAAAGTCGGTCAACTGCACATACGGTTCACGTCCACGCTGTCGCGGCATGCTACCAGTGTTAAAGACCGCGATGGAGCTCCGTATGCCACGGCAAACTGGCTGACACTGACGGCGGCGGTGCACAAATGCTGCGCAGCTAGCGCCATTCGACGGCCAACACCGCGGTTCCTGGTGTGTCCGCTGTGCCGTGCGTGTGATCATTGCTTGTACAGCCCTCTCGCAGTGTCCGGAGCAAGTATGGTGGGTCTGACACACCGGTGTCAATGTGTTCTTTTTTCCATTTCCAGGAGTGTATTTTTGGATCGCGTTGGCGGAATCCACACGTGCGAGGGTGGTCTGATAAGCCTGGTAAAAAAGCAAGGAAAAATGTTTGTTTCGTAACCAATTCACTTGTCGACATAGTCTCCTTTGTGGGCTTACACACTTCGACCTCCAAATTTTTCATCACAACGGAAAAGTGGGTTCTGCGGACTCTGCAAAATACTGGTTGACAGCAACTATTACTTCCTCACTCGATGAAAAGTTCTTCTAGCAAGCTAAAGTTTCAAATTAGAGTAAAGGAAAAAGTCACTTTGTGCCAAGTCTGGGGATTAGGGTTTGGGTAGTAACCAGTTCTAAGCCCAATTCATGCACTTTCGCCTTTGTTATCGCTGATGTGCTGGATGGTGCGTTACCCTGACGAAAGATCACTTTTTTTGCGTGCCAACCTTGGTAAAAATTAAATTTGTGGTAAGGTCTTACGGGACCAAACTGCTGAGGTCATCGGTCCCTAAGTTTACACAGTATTTAATCAAACTTACACTAACTTACTCTAAGGACGACGAGCACGCGCACGCGCACGTCTGAGAGAGGACTCGAACCTCCGACGGGGGGCCAACCTTAGTCTTTATTCAGCCGACTGATATTTCAAAAGATCCAACAATTAAGCATAATAGGGTTCTGTGGTATCGACAGCTACGATGCCACGGCGTAGATAAATGTTCGTAGGTTAGCACTACGACATCGACACAGACGACAGCGCCCTCTAGCCGGCGCTGTGCAGCTCTACGAGCGCCGCTCCAGATTCAGTCGATTTGATCACGAGTAGACGGCTAAACAACTTAGTTTCTACATAGGGGACTAGCTTTGTTACTTCACTTACTTCAATGATAGTTTGTCCAACTACTCGTAGCTGTTAGCGTTGATGCCTGTGCGGCTTCGCGCCTACGAGCTCATCTCAGCCAAAGTTAAGTAATATTATTTGTTCATGTTCGTACACCAGTAAAAGAGTTTTAACTTATACTCAGTACCGCAGTACTTCACCTTTTCTTGCTCCAGGAGCAGACCCACACGCCGCCTACCAGGCGGGATACGAAAGGTTCACTTATTGTTCTGGCATTTAGAAGCCGAAAACCAGTGTCCATCACCTTGCCAGTTGACCAAAAGGCCTTTCGCTTCTTCGGTGCACTTTCAAACAGCCTTTGTCCATTCTTTTGGCTGCCGTTCTGACCCTGGTGTGTAATGGTGGATCCAGGTTTCATCAGCAGTCACAGATCGGCGCAAAACGTCTTGTGGACTAAGATTAAACATCGCCAGACATTGTACTGCAATGTTGCGCTGGATGCACTTTTGGTCGACAGTGAGCAATCGCGGCACCCACCTCCCACATGGCTTCTTCATAGTCAACTCTCCGTGCAGGCTATTATGCAGTCATTCATTAGAGATTTCTACAGTCTCGTCTACCTCAGCAATTTCTGTTCGGCGTCCTTTCATTACCATACAGTGCATTTTATCAACGTTATCTTTTGTGGTGACCTCAACTGGACAATCGAAGCGTGTTTCGTCTTTGGTGCTTGTCCGACCACATTTCAATTCATTAATCGAAAACTAAGTGGTCTTTAATGATGGTGCAGAGTGTGTATGAACTTCATCCAGTTCTGTTTTGATCTGTACAGTAGTTCAGCTCTACAAACAACTCGGTCTTCTCCAGTTTCAGTCGCAGTCGACACATTCAGAAGACTGTCAACAATGAACTGTATCCTGTACTTTATTGGAATTCTGTATACGATCCTTGGAATAATCAAGCTTACTAACCACAAAACGCAACAAAAATATTCCATTCTTTCATGGAAACATTCCTGATTTATCAAACAACCCTCGTATTTTTCCGTGACATAAACTAAAGGTTCAGGTTGTCACTTTTCTTGCTTATTAGCTTCAGCGAAATTACGAGTGGCTGTGGAATAAGTCAGACCAGCGTTGTTAGCATTTCGAGCGCAAACAGCTTCCATCCGTTTCGAGTGGCTCTTCACCAGGAGATAAATCAGCAGAACTGAAAAAGACGTGTAATTGTACTGCGAGGTCCTGATGTGATATTGAGACAATAGATTCTTTCATCAAAAAAATCTCTTTACCGATGAAGTCACCTTTACAAACCATGGAAACCTGAATGTAAGATATACGTGTCATCAGGCTGCAGACAATCCGCACTGGCAGAGGCGGTTTGAAATATGAGAGGCAATGGAATGTGAACGTATCGTGCTAAATTATTTGACAGAAAGAGATTGGTCCTTAAACCATGCAAGAGACCTCAACGGGTAAAAGATACGCACATTTTCTTATCGATGAACCAGCGGCTCTCCTAGAGGGAGTACCAACTGAAGTAAGTACATGTATGTGGAACCAGAACGATGGGTGCCCGGTTCACTACTCGACTGTGGCTAGGAAAGCGCCCACTCATCTGCAACTGGTCGCAGGCGTTATGAGTTGGCCAGCACGTTCGCCTAATTCGACGCCAATGTACATTTTTATCTGCTGTTAACTCATACATGAAGGTTATACCCACTTTCGAGGACCCAAGAGGATTGAAAACATCGCATTTTTCAACATGTGCAGTGTGCAATGATATCGAAATAATCTCTTCAACGTCCAGACGTCCTTACACCGGTGATTACGAATATGAATTGCAGTAGGCCGTGCTAATTTGAACGAAAGATGACATAAGCGAAATTTTAATGAAGTCTTCGCGGGCGAATTCTTTTGTGATCCGTTTTTTGTTGCTGAACTGATGTAATTTTGCAATTTAAATGTGTATCCTGACCTCAGTTTATTCGTTTTTTAACGTGCTCTTTTCTTTCAAGGCTGTAGCAGACACAAGAGCAGAGCTCTTACCGTAGTTGCCAGCCGCGGTGGCCGAGCGGTTCTCGGCGCTTCAGTCCGGAACTGCGCGACTGCTACGGTCGCAGGTTCGAATCCTGCCTCGGGCATGTATGTGTGTGATGGCCTTAGATTAGCTAGGTTTAAGTAGTCCTAAGTTCTAGGGGACTGATGACCTCAGATGTTAAGTCCCATACTGCTCAGAGCCATTTTAACCATTTCTTACCCTAGTTAGTAGCAGCATCAAACGAAAATCACTTAGCTCGGTGACAAATATTCCCGGAAAGACGGTCGCGAAATAACTAAATGCAAATGCTTAAGGCGATGATGCGGTCACTTGAACACTTCAGTATGAGGTTCGCTCGACCACTGTGCCATGTGGTGCGCTTTTCAACAAATGATCAGAACTAAGGTACAAGAATACCTATTGAAGTCACACGAAATTTTATGTAAACTGTCCTATAAGTTTTCCGAACAAACACATATTTGAATTCAGAAATGAGCTAAAGCATAAAGCACTGCACTACTGGCCATTAAAATTGCTACACCACGAAGATTACGTGCTACAGACGCGAACTTTAACCGACAGGAAGAAGATGTTGTGATACGCAAATGATTAGCTTTTCAGAGCATTCACACAAGGTTGGCGCTGGTGGCGACACCTGCAACGTGCTGACATGAGGAAAGTTTTCAACCGATTTCTCATGCAGAAACAGCAGTTGACCGGCGTTGCCTGGTGAAACGTTGTTGTGATGCCTCCTGTAAGGAGGAGAAATGCGTACCATCACGTTTCCGACTTGTAGCCCATCGCGATTGCGGTTTATCGTATCGCGACATTGCTGCTCGCGTTGGCCGAGATCCAATTACTGTTACCAGAATATGGAATCGGTGGGATCAGGAGGGTAATACGGCACGCCGAGCTGGATCCCAACGACCTCGTATCACTAGCAGTCGAGATGACAGGCATCTTATCCGCATGGCTGTAACGGATCGTGCAGCCACGTCTCGATCCCTGAATCAGCACATGGGGACGTTTACAAGACAACAACCATCTGCACGAACAGTTCGACGACGTGTGCAGCAGCATGGACTATCAGCTCGGAGACCATGGCTGCGGTTATCCTTGACGCTGCATCACAGACAGGAGCGCCTGCGATGGTGTACTCAATGACGAACCTGGGTGCACGAATGGCAAAACGTCATTTTTTCGGATGAATCCAGGTTCTGTTTACAGCATCATGATGGTCGCATCCGTGTTTAGCGACATCGCGGTGAACGCACATTGGAAGCGTGTATTCGTCATCGCCATATTGGCGTATTACCCGGCGTGATGGTATGGGGTGCCATTGGTTACACGTCTCGGTCACCTCTTGTTCGCATTGGCGGCACTTTGAACAGTGGACGTTACATTTCAGATGTGTTACGACCCGTGGCTCTACCGTTCATTCCATCCCTGCGAAACCCTAAATTTCAGCAGAACAATGAACGACCGCATGTTGCAAGTCCTGTACGGGCCTTTCTGGATACAGAAAATGTTCGACTGCTGCCCTGGCCAGCACATTCTCCTGATCTCTCACCAACTGAAAACGTCTGGTCAATGGTGGCTGAGCAACTGGCTCGTCACAATACGGCAATCCCTACTCTTTATGAACTGTGGTATCGTGTTGATGCTGCATGGGCAGCTGTACCCGTATACGCCATCCAAGCTCTGTTTGATACAATGCCCAGGCGTATCAAGGCCGTTATTACGGCCAGAGGTGGTTGTTCTGGGTACTGATTTCTCAGGATCTATGCACCCAAATTGCGTGAAAATGTAATCACATTTCAGTTCTAGCATAACATATTTGTCCAATGAATACCCGTTTATCATCTGCATTTGTTCTTGGTGTAGCAGTTTTAATGACCAGTGGTGTATGTTTATTGATCTTTTAAATACATGTATCAGCATTCTCTCACAGACAAAGACTCTCACTAAGACGCCTTCGACAGGCGAAAGTTGATTAAATAGAATCGAAATATAACAACGATAATAACTGCTGAACTGCGGCACTAAAGTCAGAACAGACTGAAATATCCACTTGACGATAACCAGCAGAACCGTGCCAGTGGGTCCGCAGACTTTCGCTAAGAGGAGGGGATATCTGGAAGTTACCTGTCCTGCGAACTCCAGGGCAGAGTCATTGCAAGCAATGTAATATCTCTGACACGCTCTATGTCCTCCGTTAGCTCTATGACTACCAAGTTACTGCAGGAGTGGTACAGCTCATTCAGGGCGGAATTCAATCTCTTGTCCTCGCGGAGCTCTTAAAATAAAGCAGTCCATCTATCCACATATTCATAAATGTTTACAGGAGGGATAGTGCATTAAGAGATATCAATAGATCATAAATAAATTCATTATCACATTTATCCTTCACTCAGAGACTCCTAATAATAGAGAAAGACTGAGATACTGTGTCACTTGCATATTTATTACAAGCTTTGAGACAGTAAACAGCAGATAGTATCGAACGGAACGGACAGTAGCGTTTCCACCCGACTACTCTAGACTGGGAATGATTACATTCTTCTTGAAGTCTGAGACTGTTTCGCCTGTCCAACAACCCATATAACAGATGAAGCAGTTAGGTCAGATAACAAGCAATAAATACAGCAACAGTTGTCTTTTCATCTCTGATTTATTCCAGAGACAACCTCTTTCAGCATTCCATTATGCAATAATGACGTGCTCTATGGGAACAGTGGCTGAGTTTATATTGCCGGACAAAATATCATGCAAAACATCATGCGTATGTAACACGGCTGTATACTAGTAAAGAGTATGAGGACTCGGCTTGCTTACTGTACAGGCGAATTACATATGCTGGAGCGGATACTGGTTCGCTTTCGCATGGTATTTTGTCTGGAAATACCAGCTCACCCACTGTGTTGCCATAGGTGGCCTTATGTTGGTATGATAGAACCCCGAGAACGATTGCCTCTGGAATAAATCAAAGATGAAAATACAGCTGTTGATTTATTTGTTACTGGCTATATCTACATCGGCTGTCGTCCTGTCGCCCCTAATAGTAAGGATGGATGAAGTGATACTAGTTAGGTCATTGTTGGTTCACTGTAGGAGTTCAGTAAATCTGGAGGAGGCAATACTTTTAAAAGCATGTTTCAATTGTTCGGATAAGAGAAATATTAATTGTGTCAAAGGTAGTGCAAAACTCGGTGATAATTCCACTGTATAATTTCTGACGTATGATTTAGACAGTGATAAGCTTACCAGAAAATTTGCACTGAGGTTAAAAAAGTCATGGGACAGCTATATGCTTATATATAGATGGCGGTAGTATCTCGTACACAAGGTATAAAAGTGCAGTGCATTGGCAGAGCAGTCATTTGTACTCAGGTGATTCGTACGAAAAATTTTTCCACGTGATTCTGGTAGTACGATGGGAATTAACAGACATTGAGCGCGGAATGGTAGTTGGAGCTAGACGCATGGAACAGTCCGTTTCGAAAATCGTTAGGGAATTCAGTACTCTGAGATCCAGTGTGTCAAGAGTGTGTTGAAAATACCAAATTTCTGGCATTACCTCTCATCACGGACAACGCAGTGGCCGACGACCTTCACTAACGATCGAGAGCAAAGACGTTTGCGAGGAGTTGCAACAGTGCATGAAATCACCGTAGAAATCAATGTGTAACGTACGACGAATACAGAAGTTAGAACAGGGCGTCGAAATGTGGCGTCATTGGGCTATGGCAGCAGACGCAACCATTGGTAACAGCACGACATCGCCTGTAGCGCCTCTCCGGTGCCCGCGACCATATTGATTGAATGCTAGACGACTGAAAAACCATTGCCAGATGGATCCCGCTTTTGGTTGGTAAGTGCTGATGTAGGGTTCGAGTGTGGCGCAGATCCCACGAAGCTATCGACCCCAGTTGTTAATAACGCACTGTGCATGCTGGTGGTCGTTCCATCAAGGCACAGGCTGTGTTTATATGGAATGGACTGTGTCCTTTGACCCAATTGAACCAATCATCGACTGGGAATGGTTACGTTCGGCTACGTGGAGACCATTTGTAGCCATTCGTGGACTTCTTTTACCCAAACAACGATGGAATTTTCGTGGATTGCAATGTTCCATGTCACCCGGCCGCAATTGTTCGTAGTTGGTTTGAAGAACATTGTGGACAATTAGAGCTATGATTCGGCCACGCAGATCGCCTGACATCCCATCGAACATTTATTGGGCATAATCGATAAGTCAGTTCGTACACAAACTGGTACCTCTTTCGCAATTATGGACAGCTATACAGACAGTATGGCTCAACTCTTCTGAAGGGGATCTCCAACGACTTATTGAGTCGGTTTCGTCGAGTTGGTGCAATACACCGAGCAAAAGGAGGTTCGACACGATGTTGGGAGGCAGAACATGACTTTTGTCATCTCAGTGAAGTTGTGGTGAGTTCTGGCAGTGGTTTTCCTGTAGCGCGTGATGGGCTCTGGCGAGTCGTGCAATCGTCCCACAATGTAGTGCGGATGCGGTGATCAGCCGATATCACCTGCCACGCTGTGAAGTAGTACGCTTTGCGATTAACCGCCGATGTAGTACGTGGCAAGTACCGGGTGATCAAAAAGTCAGTATAAATTTGAAAACTGAATAAATCACGGAATAATGTAGATAGAGAGGTACAAATTGACCCACATGCTTGGAATGACATGGGGTTTTATTAGAACCAAAAAAAAAAATACAAAAGTTAAAAAAAGTCCGACAGATGACAATAATTAGCATAACAGAGTAAGACAAAGCAAAGATGGTGTTCTTTACAGGAAATGCTCAATATGTCCACCACCATTCCTCAACAATAGCTGTAGTCGAGGAATAATGTTGTGAACAGCACTGTAAAGCATGTCCGGAGTTATGGTGAGGCATGGGCGTCGGATGTTGTCTTTCAGCATCCCTAGAGATGTCGGTCGATCGCGATACACTTGCGACTTCAGGTAACCCCAAAGCCAACAATCGCACGGACTGAGGTCTGGGGACCTGGGAGGCCAAGCATGACGAGAGTGGCGGCTGAGCACACAATCATCACCAAACGACGCGCGCAAGAGATCTTTCACGCGTCTAGCAATATGGGGTGGAGCGCCATCCTGCATAAACATCGTACGTTCCAGCAGGTGTTTATCAGCCAGGCTGAGGATGATATGATTCTGTAACATATCGGCGTACCTCTGACCCGTCAAGGTAGCAGTTACAAAACCAGAATCACGCATTTCCTCGAAGAAAAAGGCCGGATAACGGTAGATGTGGTAAATCCAATCCATACCGTGACTTTCTCGTCGTGCAATGGAGTTTCCACGACAGTTCTAGGATTTTCGGTAGCCCAAATTCTGCAGTTGTGGGCGCTGACAGACCCTCGGAGCGTGAAATGCGCCTCGTCGGCCCACAACACGTTACTCAACCAATCGTCATCTTCCGCCACCTTTTGAAAGGCCCACACCGCAAATGCCCTCCGTTTCACTAAAGCGCCAGGTAACAGTTTATGATGACGATGGATTTTGTACAGATAGCATCGGAGGTTACGCCTAAGTGCCAACCAAACAGTAGTGTATGGAATGCCGGTGCGGCGTGCGACTGCACGAGCGCTGACTTCCCCGTGCATAAACGAACCCGCTACAGTCTCCATTTCTTCCTTAACTGTCTCAGTAGCATTACGCCTTGTGCTCGGTCGGCCACTATGGGGTCTATCGTCAAAACAACCCGTGGCTTAGAACTTCGAAATCATTCTCGCCACAGCTGCATTTGTCAACGGACCTTTACCCGTTCGAATCCCCTTCCTATGGCGATAGGATCGTAACGCTGAACTAGCGCATTCCCCATTCTGATTATACAGCTTCACTAAAAGCGCCTTTTCAGGTAACATCAACATGCTGCGACTGCTGGCGCATCTGATTCTCTCTCTCATTACAGCTCCTTTTATACACGATTGTCATTCGCAGTCACTGACATTTTGCTGTCCAGCGTCATCTGTCGGACATTTTGTGAACTTTGTTTTCTTTTCGTTCTAATAAAACCCCATGTCATTCCAAGCATCTGTGTCAATTTTTACCTCTCTATCTACATTATTCCGTGGTTTATTAAGTTATCAAATTTATACTGACTTTTTGATCACCCGGTATTTAAGTCAGGCAAATTGTTTTTCCTGGTACCGCAAGTAGGACAGTGCACTTGCGGGATTGTTTTTACTGGTGGTGTTGTAAGTGGGACAGCGCACTTGCGGACTTAGTACGAGGAAGAATGCATATCCAGAGGCCCAGTGGTGAATGTAGACTGACGTGAGTCGTATACATTAGACGAAGTCGCCCTTCTTGTTTAGAACTTGCCTCTAAGTTAGGAAAGATCTTGCTGGCCTCCATGCAAATGAGGTTAATTTGTGCGTTAGTACGTTTTCCCAGAACATTCCATCATCTCGTCTTGGGAAGGAGGGTTTGTTCGTTGGTGTGATTTCCACGATTCCGCGAGTTCGGTGTTTCGGGTATTTACATTATAGGCTCGTGCAAGTCAATATGTGTGTGAGTGCGTTTCCCGGAGCATACAGTCATCTCGTTTTGGAAAATAGAGTTGGTTTGGTGTTGTTATTTGCACATTTATACGAGTTTTTGTTTCGGATACGTACATTATGGTCGCATTCAAATCAATCGGCGTGCATGATATCAAGCACGCCGCTCGTAGCCGCGCGGTCTCAGGCGCCGTGTCACAGTCTGCGCGGCTCTCCCCGTCGGAAGTTCGAGTTCGCCGTCGGGCATGGGTGCGTGTGTAGTCCACGGGGTAAGTTAAAGTTAGATTAAGTAGTGTGTAAGCTTAGGGACCGATGACCTAAGCAGTTTGGTAGCATGAGATCTTCCCACAAATTTACAAACCTTACTTGTTAGTGGCATTTGTCAGCTAGTTACATTTATCGATTAGTGTTGGTTGATGACGTATTATGGACATTGGCATCGGAGCGCGATTGTATTCTTTAAATACGGTTGTTGTGCTTTCTGTACAGGCCGTCGATCGGTGAAGAGGTGTCCTGCACTTTGTCATGATCTGTTGGCTGTTTGTGATTTGAGAAGCCAACATCGTAGTGAGTGTTGTCACATCATCATTGCGCGAACTGCTGTTCAGGGCAAGTGTCCACCGTCTGTTATCTGGAGGAGACCCGTTGCGAATGTTATGTCTGAGGGACTTGAAGTGGTTTGGATTCTGTTGTACGTATCTTGGTCTGTTGTGGTTATTTGTTTTATCTAGTTTCATTTGGGGTGAGAAATCTTAAGAGAGTGAGTGCACGCCTGTGTGGGGAAAAATTTGTTGTTGTCTGGATGCGGCTGCTTGGTTTATTGCAGTCATTCAATCTTTCGTGCAAATTTTGTCAGTTGTTACGCACCGCATTTATGTTAGTCAGCACGGTTTACATGCCGGGTTTAGTTCCCACTGGGTCTTAAGAAATAGACGCCCTAGCGCAAATGGTTTACTGGCGAACAGGGCTTAGTAAGCGTACGCGTACTAAGCGACCACTGTCTAGATCCAGCCGAAGTTGTACTTTAAGAACTATTTTATCCGACGTAATATATGTGTGGGTTAGAGGAGGGCCAATCCCAACAGATAGCGAATGTAAAATTTGCGTACATCTCAGGCTAGTGCCCCATAGGAACAAACCGGTGAGTGCCCGATAGTCTAAGTAAAATTTAGTATTAATGACTAGTACCGTCTGCTTAGCGATAATCATTATTAAGCTAAGAGCTATCTTAAGACTGTAATAGAAGAAGCACTAACTGCATAATAACATAACGAAACGTTGTTGGTGCTCGGATGATTCTATCAGAAGTTTAATTATTATTCAAACTGTTGGGTGTGAACCAACCAACCTTTGTAGTTAACGTTGACCAGTCAGTCGTCATTTGTTCTTGACCATATCGACACGTGTTCATTACATGCTTTTATTGCCTTGTTTTAGTTTTTTTCTGTGTCCGGTGGTGGTTCTGCCCTGGCAAAATTCTGAAAGATTACAATTTAAGTACGTTGTCAATCAAAGCTTGAATTAAATTATTGAAGGCGGTTATTTATAGAGTTTCAGGAAAGTTGGTAGTTCTTCAAGGGTACTGTAAAAGTTTGTCAAATCTTAAGAAATGTTTTAATTCGTGGATGGTTTCTGCTTAGTATCTGCCGAAGTTGCAGCCTTGTCGAAAGGAGGGTGCCAATTTGAAAGGCCGCGTTATTTATACAGTTGTCTGTTTCTCCTGTCCAGCTGCTTTCCACGTCTGCAGTGGCGCCGTCGCCTGCCACCACTGAGGAGGAAGCAGGAAGCATACTTCGCGCAAGATACTGGCGGACTATTTGCTCTTAAACTGTAAAATAAAGGGAATATTCAACTCATTTATCTGTCTACCAGACAATACGGACCCAGTCTTTCATTCCCCAACTACGTTAAATGGAACAGCGTGTCCCAACGACGACTGAAGAGAATTGTTGCACGTGACAGAAGTGCAACGCATCCGCTAATTGCTGCATATTTCAATGCTGGGTCATCAACAAGTGTCAGCGTGCGAACTATTCAACGAAACACATTCGATATCGGCTTTGGGAGCCGAAGGCCCACTCGTGTACCCTTGATGACTGCACGACACAAAGCTTTACGCCTCGCCTGGACCCGTCAACACCGACATTGGACTGTTGATGAATGGAAACATGTTGCCTGGTCTGACGAGTCTAATTTCAAATTGTATCGAGCGGATGGGTACAACCTCATGAATCCATGGACCCTGCATGTCAGGAGGCGACTGTTGAAGCTGGTGGAGAGTCTGTAATGGTGTGGGGCGCGTGCAGTTGGAGTGATATGGGATCCCTGGTACGTCCAGATACAACTCTGACGGGTGACACATACGTAAGTATCCTGTCTGATCACCTGCATCCATTTATGTCCATTGCGCATTCCGAAGGACTTGGGCAATTCCGGCAGGACAATACGACACCCCACACGTCCAGAATTGATACAGAGCGGCTCCAGGAACACTCTTCTGAGTTTAAACACTGCCGTTGGCCACCAAACTATCCAGACATGAACATTATTGAGCATATCTGGGATGCCTTGCAACGTGCTGTTCAGAAGAGATCTCCACCCCCTCGTACGCTTAGGAATGTATGGCCAGCCCTGCAGAATTCACAGTGTCAGTTCCCTCTACCGCTTCTTCAGGCATTTGTCGAGTCCATGCCACGTCGTGCTGCGACACTTCTGCGTGCTCACGGGGGCCCTACACAATATTAGACAAACGTACCAGTTTCTTTGCCTCTTCTGTGTATCTTCGCCAAGAATCTGCTTTTTAGATGTTTCACGGTCCGTAAAAAATCCCAACAATCTAGGTAATGTCGTTTTCTCTGGAGAAGCAACCTTCCATACCTGTGGGAAGGTTAGTTAGTGCAACATTCATATGTGCTTTTTCAGAAACATGTAAGCGAGAGCGTAAATGTGAATGTGTGGCTGACGGAAAACAGCACAGTTGGACCATTTTTGTTCTTCGAGAAAACTGTAATAGGAACCTTTGGTCTGCACATGCTCGAGCAACATGCATTGCCTTGCTTTCTTCACTTTCAGCCAAATGTGATCTTCCAGGAGGATGGTGCAACACAGAACTGGAGTTTACATATTCGTGACTTCCTGTAGCGAATATTTCCACAGCAATGAAAAGGACGTGATGGACCAACAAGTGGCTACTGCATTTTCTGGTCATAGCCCCTCTGGATTTTTTCCTGTAGGATTATACACTTTGTGTGCTTTACCTATACGTGACCTCAGCGATCTCCACAGAAGGATTGTGGACGCAATAACATCACGCCATACAGGCTTATGCGCACGTGGAATGAGATAGAGTAACTTACCGTCTAGACATTTTACGGAATACGGAGGGAGCCCCTGTGGAAATGCACTGATGTTTTGTACAAAACTTTTTGAGGTACCTTACGTGATACCGCAGACCGCAATATCTACGTCTCATAGCTTTTTTTACTTTTATTATTTTTTTAAACTGCATTTGAAAATCAGGGAGATTTCATGTGGACACCCTGTATTATTGGTAGAAATAATTATAATATTCTTAAAATGAATCTCTCGATACTTTTCAGTCTAAAGAGAAATACATTTTTAAACTCTACGTAAATTAAGTGCATTTATGCTCTCCCTCAATGTCACAAAGATACATATGGCAAATGTGACAATGTATTTCTCTCAACAGTACGTCTAACGTCGCACTTCGGCGCAATACCAGTGGTCTATTTTACCCTTCAGTTGTCGGTCAAATTATTCTCATTTTAACGCGCGTGGTTTGCGAATGACCTTTCTTTCGCCTTGAAATGAGTAACTACTCGTGTGTACCAGAAAGAGAGAACTTGAAGTGCAGATTGATGCAGAATTGCAGGAGGGGATGCGCACGCGGCCGTATGAGGTGAGCGATGTGTAGGCAGTCGTCACTGATCGATGGCGCCGGGTCGTCGTTATCAATCATCGACGGTGCTGAAACAGTATTTACTACATTAGCTCATTACACTAATGGCGCTAATTGAAATTAGCAGTGTCGGAACACAATTAGGCCGACGTGTTAATACGACTCGGCCTGTCCAGGGTAACGCGGTTTGAATGATAATGGCGCAATCGGACGCCCGTGACACATGGCCGCCACAGCGCCGCCGGGATTCGCACCGCGGCCGCCGACGAGTAATGGCTGCTACCAGCGCAGTGCAGGACAGAGTTCAGGGAGGCGCGCCCACCGGTGACCGAGCAGTGCAGCAGACGCGTTTCGCCATATCCTATCACTGACGGAGACATCCGAGTGCATCTCTCACACTGCCCGTATGTCCGCCAGACCCTACATTTACATGGAGCTCTCAGATCAGAGTTTTGGATGCAGTTCTTCCAATGCCGCTCATGGCTGGTCATGAAACAACTCCTAAGCTCATCGGACAAGCTGCCAGTCATGCTGTTAAGAGCACACTGGTCACTTTGAAGCGCTGTAGGCGCAGGGTTGGTACCAGGCGATCACGCGACCGTCCATCGCTGACGTAAGTCATGCTAGTGAAGTGGCGTGTACGGTCCAAACGATTGTATGCAATCAGAGCACGTGGAGAGGAGGTATACCATCTGAAATGCGATATCGTGTTTCGACGTGCACACCGCCACCTACCAGGGATGATAAGTAAATGCAACATCTTTTTATCATACAGTTTCTGTGAAAAATGAGTTTGTTGAACATCGTGGAACATTTCCTCTTCGGCTCCTACAGTTTCATGAAGTTCCGATAGGTCCCGGAGATATATTTAGCCGTCAAAATGGCGTTCGTAACGGAGATGCGTTCCAAGCAGAGAGCTGTCATTGAGTTTCTCTTGGCGGAAAACCAGAGCGTCTCAGATATTCATAGGCGCTTGCACACTTCGTACAGCCCCTGCAGGTCTGGGGGTTAGAATAGGCCCGAGGTAGTCGTAAGAGGCGACTAAAAGGAGTCTCACACGTTTCAGCCTTTATGTGATAGTCCCCAGTCGGGTTTGACGTCCATCTTTCTAAATTTTCGCGAAGGGCGAGCCAATTTGGGAAGGGCGCCTTACATGGCGGATCGTGTCCATCGTGCATTAAGATCTTTAGCCCGATTTCTCGTCGTCGCTGAAGCTGGGTGGCGGCCGTGGGGATGGCCCCTGGTCGGAGTGGGTGGCATCAGGGCGGATGACATGCCAT
The DNA here is from genome assembly GCF_021461395.2 of Schistocerca americana. NCBI lineage: Eukaryota > Metazoa > Arthropoda > Insecta > Orthoptera > Acrididae > Schistocerca > Schistocerca americana. The sequence goes on from NC_060122.1 coordinate 632,871,114, forward strand.
GAAGAGTAGTGCGTCATCTCTTGCTGGTGGTCCGCCGCCAGCAGTCTTTAAGCGGGCAAAGTCTAACTTCAATGCTAAGAAATATGACTCCAAATCGTTCCCCTCCCTGGCGACGCCATGGGAGGAACGCCAGGCTAAGGATGGCAGTGAAGCTTACTTCACCTGGTACCTCGTATGTACGAGAGTTGATGGGGAATTTTTCATGTCCATGAAGCCTCAGTTTTTGTGGAGCATTTGGAGGACACGTTTGGGAAGGTGGAGGGCTTGTACACAAAATGCAGTCTGGGTCAGTCTTGATAAATACAGCATCCTCTCTCTACCCAGTCACGGGCATTACTCGCCTGTTACAAGTTGGGGGAACGTTTCTGTTACCATCACACCCCGTAAGAGCTTAAATATGGTCCAGGGTACTATATTCCACAGGGACCTTCTTATGCAGTCTGACAACGAGCTGCGCGCCAATTTAGAGAGGCGAGGTGTACATTTCGCCTGGCGCGTCCATAGGTGTCAGAGGGATAATCAGGTTGCCACCGGTGCCTTCATCTTGGCCTTTGAGGGTAACACATTGACCGAGAAGTTCAAGGTGATGGTCTACTGCTGTGACGTCAAGCCATATATCTATCCCCCAATGCAGTGCTTTAAGTGCTGGGAGTTCGGCCTATAACACTCCTGTCCGCTACTGCTATACCATAACCTTAAAGTAAGAGGCAGGTCATGAAATATAACTATCTAGTTAAAACAATTATGGTACAAAGCAACAGAGCAGTATTACCCTCTGAGAGGAATTTTGTTGTGTTGACCGAGTTGTACCTAACGGGAGTGGCTTATCGGAAATGAAAGTCAGAATTACGTAAATATTTGAACAGTAACAAACAAAATTTTTGCCTATCTGCACTGTTTAACGGATAAAGAAAACGGTCGCCAGCCTAATTAGGCAAGAGAATGATTAACATTCTTGTTCAAGAAAATAGTTATTAGTAACTTTAACGGATAAACACAACCTATACTTTGTCACACGCGAGTGCAACGAACTCTGTTACATACGTATGTTTACGGTAAGATTGAACCTAATAGTTACAGCAGCACAAACTATTTGCAAAAATATATCAGATACCGAAACACCCTATTACTTTCAGGGCTTGTTCAAACTGAATGGTCTTTATAACATTACTATTAACATTCACTGCAGGATCATAAATTGGACATAGGTTAAGTCTCTCTCAGTTAAATATTTTACTATTTAAAACGATAGGTAATTGGAACCCACTAACAGGTTGCTTCTCACTATCTTTTGAATAAAGAAATTATGGTTTTCATAAATAGTAGCCTTCCCGTTACTTGTCACCTTGCATTAGCACAATAGACAAACTGTGGATCCTGTTATACTATTAATATGCACTTCCAATACACAAGAGAGACAAACAATTTTCTACTATTGCAGTTTTCCACTTTTACTACAGTGAAACAAGTTGACAAAACTGCAAGAAACTGACTCACCTTTTAAAATTTGCTACAGGCAGCAATGTGATCATTTACTAAGTAAAACTTTATAAGCCTCAGTTTTATGAACTTTTAATCTTTAAAAGAAACAGCAAATTGTCTTTATTACCACAATCTTCTACTTGCAAGTAAATGATTAAATAAGTGACTTTGAAACTCCACAAAACTATAAATTGGACTATTTCCATCACTGGAAGGCTTTCACAAAACTACATTTACTACCTCCTACAATTTCATGAAATCCACAGTAAACCCTGGCTACTCTCTTATTACCAAAGATCAAACACCACCATTTAATGTTTTGAGGCTTTAATTTTTTCCACAAACTAGGACACTCGGTAATCATAGTTCAAATGGAGAGGAACCTGAGAGGTGTTGTAATAGGGAAAAAATCAAGGTAGGTACATGAATTCAGTTATAAGTTACCTTATATTTGTGCACACTAAAACATCCAAGAAGCTGATCGTTCACTGTACATTATTATAGTATTCCGATACAGTGATTGCGCAATGTGGTGGCAACTGCATGTTGGTAGGTGGATTTGCAGGCAGAATTGCTTGACTCTGTCCCTTCTTGATGGCGATGATGGATACCAATTCCAGAATCGTTCCAGCTATTTATCCATCCATCCGAGGCATTGGAAAGTGACAGAAAAAGCCTCTCTCGGAACCAGCACAATATACAACTGTTTCATGGCAGTGCACAGTTCGGTAGCTCGTCCCCGACTGACTCTTGGTTCCACCTTTTCTACCTAGGCCAACCACAATTTGCGCGCGCTACACAGTTCCGATCCCGAGGGGAACCACTACACCTTTTACACACAAACTAAGAACCCTAAGTGATGGTCAGCAGTTTACATAACAGCAAACAAACATTTTAAATAAAACAGAACATTTGCACATATTGACATTTCCATAAAAAATTATTCACACAAATTCCAAACATATATAGTAAGTTTTTGTCTCCCTCCAATTGGGACAAAGAATTTAAATGACAGATATACTACATTGCATAGAATCAAACCATGACATCAAAGTTTTTACAAAGAAAGGAGTATACAATTTTGTGTTATCAATTCAATCAAACACATTTACAGAAGTTCAACGAAGTAATATTAAATAAAACAAAAGGCAAAATAAATCCGTACAGCATTAGAGCCATGGTGTTACAGGCCTTATGTCTGCCCACTGTACTTTCAGCATCACATGTCGAGATTGTGGACGACCATCACATCCCAATACTCCATGTTCCCCGCCTCCCATTTGTGTCAACTGTGGAGAGAATCATTCAACTTGCTCGCCAGACGGCAGGATTTAACAGAAAGAGAGAGAAATCATGGAATATAAGACTCTGGACCAACTGGCCTACTCTGAGGCTAAGAGGAAATCAGAGCGCCTACGTCCTGTGGCTATGACCACCTCTTATGCCGCCGCTACGAGAACAGTTGTCGCCCCATCAGTTCCTCGCATTCCGGTCGCCTCTCAGAACCAGAAGACTGCACCTGCCCCTTTGACGGTGGGGTGCACTTCCCCCCCTGTTGCTCCTGCACCACCTACTTCGGCAGCAACTGCAACTCCCCTCCAACCATGGGCGATATCAGTCCCCACTTCTGACCCGCAGAAGCGTAAGTCTTCTTCGGCTCCTCTCGCTAGGAAGGGATCCCTTGGGTCACTCACTTCCCAGGTTTCTGTTAGTGGAAAGATGACACCCACCAGTGGCTGAAGAGCCCAAAATCAGCTGGTCGTAGCGTTTCACGCTCATCCTCAGTCCTGGAGACTGACTCAGTGAAGTCCTCCCAGACAGGGAAACCCAATGAGCAACGAGAGAAATCCAAAAGAAGGTCCTCAAGACCAAGGGAATTACAGTGGCACCCACACCACCGCTACCTACAAGCTCTGCATCTGTGGATGAGGTGGAGATTCTGGCGTCCACTGAGGACCTAGATCTCGCCATATTCTCAAACACAATTGATATAGACCGTTCAGGCAAAAAGTCGGTGGTAGCAGGTGACCCTGAGACGTAAACTGCCTCATTGAATGCTCCATGCATTCGCAGTCTCACGATGACGTCATGCTCCAGTGGAATTGCGGCGGTTTTTTCCGTTGCCTGGCTGAGCTACAGCAACTGTTAAGCTTTACACCTGCTTTCTGCATTGCCCTCCAGGAAACCTGGTTCCCAGTAATGCGGACCGCTGCCCTCCATGGCTATAAGGGACACTACAGGAACCGTAGCGACTGTAATCGAGTGTCAGGTGGAGTTTGTGTTTGTCCTAAACAGTCAGTAGTGAAACTGTGCCCCTTCAAACCCCTCTTGATGCTGTGGCTGTCAGAATAAGGACGACGCAGGAAATAACTGTGTGCAATGTGTATCTTCCTCCAGATGGTGCAGTATCTCTGAATGTATTAACTGAACTGATTGACAAAATCCCTACACCTTTCCTACTTTTGGAAGATTTTAATGCCCATAATCCCTTGTGGGATGCACCGTGCTTACTGGTAGAGGCAGTATTGTCACAGTTCGACCTCTGCCTCTTAAATACTGGGGCCACCACACATTTCAGTGCGGCTCATGGTAGTTACTCAGCCATTGATTTATCAATTTGCACCCCAGGACTTCTCCCATCTATCCACTGGAGGGTACATGACGACCTGTGTGGTAGCGACCACTTCCCTATCATCCTGTCACTGCTCTGGCATCAGGCCCACGGACGCCTGCCCAGATGGGATTTAAACAAGGCGGACTGGGAAACTTTCATCTCTGCTGTCACTGTTGAATCTCCCCCACATGGTAACATCGATGTGATGGTTGAGCAGCTGACTATGACAATCGCTGCTGTGGCGGAAAACACGATCCCTCGCTCTTTAGGGTGCCCCCGGCGAAAGACAGTCCCTTGGTGGTAGCCGTAAGACGCTGAAGCAATAAAGGAGCGTCGGCGAGCTCTACAGCAGCTTAAAAGGCACCCTTGCCTGGAGCACCTCATTGTCTTTAAACAGCTCCGTGCTCGCGTTCGTCAACTTATCAAACGACGGAAGCAGGAGTGTTGGGAGAGATATATCTCGACCATTAGGTGCCGTACGTCACCTTCCCAAGTCTGGGCAAAGATAAAACATTTTTTCGGGTACCAGACCCCACCAGGTGTTCCTGGTGTTAACATAAATGGCGTGTAATCTAACGATGAGAGGGCCATTGCCGAGCACTTTGCTGAGCACTATGTTCGAGCCTCTGCGTCGGAGAATTCTCTCCCAGTCTTTCGCACTCTCAAACGGCGGGTGGAAGGGAAAGTCCTCTCGTTCACTACACGCCACAGTGAATCCTGTAACGCCCCATTTACAGAGTGGGAGTCCCTCAGTGCCCTAGCACATTGTCCCGACACAGCTCCTGGACCGGATCGGTTTCACAGTCAGATGATTAAACATCTCTCTTCTGACTACAAATGGCGTAACCTCAGCACGCACAACAAACTGTGTGCCATTAAGGAGACTAGGAAAGTGTGGCAGTCCTCCATGCGGTCATCTCTCAGGGATTCTGTAGTTCTCTGCCGGCTCCGCATTGGCCACGCTTGGGTAACACACGGCTACCTCCTGCGCCGTAATGAGCCACCTAACTGTTGGAGCGGTGCCCGGCTGACAGTGACCCATATGTTGGTGAGCTGTCCTTCTTTGGCTGCCCTGCGACGGACTCTTCAGTTACTGGACTCATGACCATTACTTTTAGCTGACAACGCCTCATCGTTTATACGTGACGGTGGGTTTTATCATTCTATTTAAGTTTTGGCGCATGTCCTTTGTCCCTTTGTGTTCTCTAATGTTCTTAGGGTGGATGATTTAATGTGTCGCAGAGTGGCTGGCTTTTCCTTTTTATTCTCGTGGTCGGCCAGCCAGCCAGAGTCATCTGCTCTCTTGTTTTTACCCCTTCTACCTGTTTCTTGCTTCTCTCTATGGTTCTTTTCCTGTTTTGTCCATAGTAGTGTTGGTTGTCCTTCTGTCGTTCTTCTGGTGCTTCCATTCTCCTGTTATTGTGCTGTACATCTCCTTTTTTTCCTTCTTTCTCTTGTGTAATTATTTTACCGGGAACTAGGGGCCGATGACCCACATTGGTTCCTTTCACCCCCCCCCCCGCCATCTTTAACACCAAAAAACCAAAATGTGTACGCAGACCTGCCAGTGAAGAAAAGCGCGGTGAGTCGTTGGGCGAGGTTTCTGTCGTCATCGCCACAAGGTCGCGCTAACATGTTCGAGCTCCTGCGGGCGTGCCGGCCGCACACAGCTGTTATTCCTGCAATATTGAAACGTGTGGACACACTCATTCGAGGTGATCGAAGGATCACAATCAGACAACCCGCCGCTCACCTGGATGTCTCTGTTGGTGGTGGCTCTGAGCACTATGGGACTCAAATCTGTTGGTGGTGCTGACACACTCGTTCAGCAGTAGATATACTCAAAGATAAGTGCAGACCACAAAGAGCAACGATGGACCATTGTGTGGAATTTTTTGCACAGAAGCTGATCGTGACAGTTTTTTGTTGAACATCGTCGTAGGCGATGAAACATGGATTCATCAGTTCGCAGCGGAAAGAAAAGGCAGTCCATGGAGTGGCGCCACACCATTTGTCCTCCGAGGAAAAAGTTCAAAGCCGCACCCTCAGCCCGTAATGTCACGGCGACTTCTGGGACTCTGACGGCGTTATTCTACTTGATGTCCGCCCTCGTGGTGCAACGATCAACTCTGAAGTGTACTGAGAAAAAATTCAAATTTATGTGAAATCTTATGGGACTTAACTGCTAAGGTCATCAGTCCCTAAGCTTACACACTACTTAACCTGAATTATCCTAAGGACAAACACACACACCCATGCCCGAGGGAGGACTCGAACCTCCACCGGGACCAGCAGCGCAGTACATGACTACAGCGCCTCAGACCGCTCGCCTAATCCCGCGCGGCGAAGTGTACCGAGAGACCCACTGAAAATTGAAGAAACGACTTCAGCGCGTTCGTCACCACAAAACTGTAAAAGAACTTACCTTCTCCATGACAGCACAAGGCCTCATACGAGTCTGCACACCCGAGAGGAGCTCACAAAGCTTCGTTGGATTGTTCTTCCCCAACCACACAACAGCCCGGATATCGAACCTTCCGAGTTTCATCTTTCTGAGCTCAAGAAGGATTCTCTCCTCGGGAAACAATACATGGATGATGGGGAGGTTATTGATGCAACAAAACGGTTGCTCCGACGTCGACCAGTAGAGTGGTGCCGGGTGGACATGGAGACTCTCCGAGTAAGGTGGCGAAAGGCCGTCACGTTGAACCGAGATTATGTTGAAAAATAGGGTTTTGTAGCCAAAAGAGTTGGGAATGGTATGGTCTATTGGAATCCTGACTAAAATCAACTCACTTTCAGAAAAAAATGTGTTGCATCACTTATTGAGCGCCCCTCGTGCATCTACATCTATAGTCTGCAAACCACTGTGAAGTCCACAGCAGAAGGTACGTACCATTATACCAGTTTTTAGGGTTTTTCCCGTTTCATCCATGAATTGATCATGGGAGGGATCAGTATGCATGCTGTAATTATTCTAATCTTGTCCTCAAGATCCCTTTGTGAGCGATATGTAGGGCGTTGCAGTATATTCTGAGTCATCCTTTAAAGCTGATTTTTGTAACTTTGCAAATAGGCTTTCTTGGAATAGTTTACGTGTATTTTCAAGAGTCTGCCGCCAATCAAATGACAGTTCGTACTGCCATTCCTGTATACGTTCGCTATCCCCAGTCAGTGTTATCTGGTACGGGTCCCAGACACACTAGAGCAATATTCAACGATGGGTCGTACGAATGATTCATAAGAAACCACCTCTGTAGAGTGTTTGCGTTTCCCTACATTTCTATTATTACACCGAAGTCTACTACGTGCCTTACCCACGACGGAGCCTATGTGATCACTCCATTTTATGTCCCAAGAAAGTGTTACAGCCAGGTATTTGTATTAGTTTATCAGTTCCAATAATTGTGACCCATTGATATTATAGTCACAGGATACTACGGTTTTTCGTTTTGTGGAGTGCATAATTTTTTATTTCTGAACATTTAAAACAAGTTTCCAGTCTCTGCAGCACTTCGAAATCGTATCCAGATCTGACTGAATACACAAGGTGTCCCAGAAATTATTTTATCCATTTTGATTGGAGAATAGCGCAGCTGTTTCCGTAAATTACATTATACTTCAGTTCAATGATCAGTATGGATTGTAAAAGAAAACCGATCTTCTGTCTTACAATATGTAAAGGAGGGCTTTTCAAGAAGAACGATGTAAAACTTGCAAAGAAGTGAGCGCTACCATCTGACGACGGACTTAGACCCGAAACTGGTAATGGTACTATAAAATGAATTCAAAAAACTTGTAGCTGGTTGCAGCATTTCCTACAGTACAATGTCCCAGAAATATTGCAACAAACGTTGACGGATTATAGGGGATGGCTTGAAGAACATATTGAGGATAGAAACCCGTGCCCAGGAACGTCACCCAATGACTCTACAGAGCGTCAGAGTTACAGGCGCCGGCGCCTACTGCCAGACAACTCATTTGGGAGGAAACTTGACTTTGTAGGCTGACAAACTGTGGGTGAAACGACTCGCAATGTTGTCATTCAGTGATCGCGACTGACTATCACGATCGCCAGTGGAGAAGATGGAGCTAACTCCTTCATAGGCCTTGTCTCCTGTGCGGTGCTCTGTGGCCTCGGTGGATGATTGTTTCGGACATGGGCTTCCATTCTCGGTTTATTTTCCTCCTGGAACCCTCTAAAATCACCATTGTTTTTCAGCAAAATAAACTGCGTCAGTGTACGAAGTCACGTTTGCTCCTGAAGGGTTGGCCGGCGGCTATAATTTCGACGCTTTCCTGCGTCATTGGATGACGTTTCCGGACATGGTTTTCCTATCCTTAGTTTGTTCCTCAAGACGTCCTGTATAAGCCCTCGAAGTTCGTCGCAACATTTCTGGGGCACCCTATGAGAGAATACTTCATCGTAGATAACTGCATCGCCTGCAAAAAAAAATCTTAGACTGCTGTTAATATAGCGCGCAAGGTCATTAATAAACAAAATGAACAGCAAGGGCTCCAGCACGTTCCCTGGTGCACACCCGTAGTTACTTCTACATCTACCGTTGACTCTCCATCTACGGTAACTTGCTGCGTTCGTCCGATTTGATGATATACCAACGTACATTGTCAAACCTGTCTACAAGAAATCCTCTACTATTCGCGGCCACTTAACACGTCAATGCCGGGTAGAAAATATCCTAATCGACAAGAGCTGGAATTATGCCTTATCAGTGAAAGTCGGTTTCAAACCTGTACGTTTCCATCTGCTTAAACTGCACAGAAACTGGACAGCAGCTGATTGGAGACATTCAGCGTGGTCCGATGCGTCCCGATTCTGGCTGTTTTAAAATGACGCGAGGCATCGAGTGCACCGACGGTCCAATCCCGCAGTGTGTGTTGGGTGTGGCTCTGGCCGGAGGTGGTCCTGTCATGTATTAGGAGTGTTTTTCTTACAGTGGCCTGAGCCCACTCATTCATCTCAGTGAACATGAACCGCGACGTTTGTTTCAACATTTTCGGTGATAAACTATTGCCCCTTCTTCTACATTTGCATGACCGAATATGCTGTGGACACTCCCAACTTTTACGATGACAACATTTGTGTTTACAGTGTGCACAAATCTGTTCGTGGTGTAACAAACACTCAGAAATCCTATAGCACGTTGACGGGCTCGCCAGATCTCCAGAGCTTAATCCCAAAGAAAATGTCTGGAAATACTCTCTAAGACAAAACCACACACACACACACACACACACACACACACACACACACACACACACACACACACCACGAAGAAATTATCCGAATGGAAGGGAAATCGGTAGATATGAAGTACATCCATGAGAAAACGAGTGATTACCATATCAGAAAAATTGGATGATTTATTCAAGAGAAAGAGGTTCACAAGTTGAGCAAGTCAGTAACGCGGTGGTCCACCTCTGGCTTATACTTCGGCTTGGCATTTGTTGTTGGAGGTCCTCATGATGGATATCGTGAAACATTCTGTCCAATTGGAGTATTAGATCGTCGTTTTGTTGCCCTTCATCATAAGCTATCTTGGGCTTACTTTTCAACAAGATAATACCTGCCTGCACACGGCGAGAGTTCCTATTGCTTGTCTTCGTGCATGCCAAACCCTACCTTGGCCAGCAAGGTTACCGGATCTCTCCCAGTTGAGAACGCTTGGAGCATTATGGGCAGGGCCCTCTTACCATCTCTGGATTTACACGATCCAACGCGCCACCTGGACGGAATTTGGACTATATCCCACAGGACGGCATCCAACAACTCAATCTGTCCCAAGCCGGATAACTTAATGCATAAGGGCCAGAGGCTGACCAACTTGTTGCTGACTCGCCCAGTTTGTGAAGCTCTTTCCAATCTTTCAGGAATTGTAATCATTTGCTTGTCTGTATTTGTATGTCACTTCTACCGATTTCCGTACCGTTCGATTAATTTCTTCGTGATGCGTCGCCTTTTCTGTCTTAAGAGTGTATTTGAAACAGCGGGTGAAATGCTGCAGTCAACATCCCCAGCATTCAGTAGCCCTTCAGAACCTAATCGTCTATTTATGACCTTCGTTGTATAAAGTGCACCTTAAGAAAGCTGCGGACACTCTCCCTGGTCAGTTGAAGCAATTATCAATTCTAGCGGTGATGTTACAGAACTATTACAACGAAGTCTCCTGGGGGAATTTTGTTTCCGGTATGCGCCTCCCAGAACAGTTCTTCGTTAGCTGTTTTCCCATTTCCGCTTCTGGTTGGTATCGAAGACACTCGAATATCGATTCTGCAAATGCGGTTATGATTGCCTGATTGCCTATTTGTAGCTTCCACAACTGATTTTCTGCTCCATGTAAACTTTTTACCGTATTTGTTCGTGATTAGGTTGCCAGCTTGCTACATTCTTTTTAAAATCAAAGTTAATGTGGACGAGACGAGTTTGTGTGAAATGAAAGAGAAGTAAGAGTACTTGCACAGTCAATACATTTATTAAGTTACTTTATTTAATTGACAAAAACAAGTAGATACATTAATGCTGAAAGAAATGATTGTCTGGCATTGGTGGCCGGCAGTCCCCGCCTGGAAAAGTTCTGGCGCCGAGTTGCAAGTCTTTTCAGCTAACGCCAGAATGGGTGGCTTGCGTGTCCATGATGATGAATTGATGATGAGGACAACACAACACCAAGTCCCCGGGTAGAGTAACTCTCCGACCCGGGCGGGAACTGAACCAGGCCCGCTGCGTGGTAGTCACACTGGCTGCCTACTCAGTTAAATAGTTAAATGGGTGGAGATATTAATGCCAATGAAAGAAGAGACGAGGCTAAAACAGTCATCAACCCGAAGGTTAGTTAGAACACCAGAATGCTTTACTGAGAACGGATCTTTCGAAGGCTATACGCCTTGCGTTACATTTCAGGCTATTTATCTAGCCAATTTATTGGGACTCCAACACTTTGCCGTGGGCGGTTACTGCGATGCAACTTGGCATTTTTCGCATAAATCATTACCAAAGGTGAAAGACATGATAAATGACAGCGACAATTCCTGGCACTGACCGTGGGTCCGATCCGAGACGTTTTGATCTGTAGTCTAGCAACTTACAAAATTTATGTTTACAAAACTTCATGTTACAAATAAAAACGTTCATAATTTCACTTAATAAATAATTATGTACATTGTAACACATTCGCAGTTTTCAGTATGCAAATTGTGAGAGTAAATCTTCTGCTTATTATGCCTCCCGTTTGTCCTCTTAGTGAATGGAGCCTACAAAAAAAGTTCCTTTGGAGCATCTGTATGTTACATGCGATTACAGGCTTCCTCGGCGTATTCCAACGATTTTATCATTTCGCTTGAAGTCGACGCACACGAAACTCATTGACACATTGCGACAAGACGACACCGCAAAATGGCAGACCACCCGAGAAAATTTTATAATGTCTGTATTGTTTACGTCTCCTTTCGTATGTGATTGCGATTTTCATTAATGCCACATTTGTTTTAAAATTTGACCACATAATATGCCATGTGTACAACAAGAGTCCTGGAGAGCATTCACTGTATTTCTGATATTTTGTTTTTATGTTCCATAGTAATGTAGCGCCAGTTATCCTCCGGGCTTGTATCGTTCCTCCTCGACTCATACAACACGTACACGCATATTTGGCCAGTTGCCAGTAGAAAGCCTTTTTTTTCACTTTAGACTACAACTTCTCATCCGGTATCAGTATAAAATGACGAGACAAAGCCTTATGACCACGTGTTTGATAGCGTATTGGTCAACATTTAGAACGCAATATAGCATGGATTTTGCATCGTATCGATTCGACAGATCCTGCTAGGATTCCAGAGGTACATGCCACCGGATGTTGCATGGGGGCTTAATTATTTTTTAATGCAAATTTTTTTTTATTTTTTGATTTAGCAGCTGACTGTACGGTTACGAAGTCTCGTAAACGGTTGGCCCTGACTAGTTTTAGTACGCAATCTGCATAGAATAACAACAAAGAATGAAAGAACATTTTTGTTAACACAATTAATTAATTAAGTCCCCAGCAACTATAAAACGTACGAAACCAAAGCACAAGTGTAACTGTTCTGTGTGTGGAAGTGTGATTCAACGTACACATCTGGCACGGTTCTTCTTCAATAAGACAAGAAATTTTAAATACCATTTATACTGAAGTAATTAAAAAAATAGAAATACTATAATTGCGCAAGAAAACCAGTATTACACTCTAATACAAGAACACGAGCCAGATGCTTTGTTGACTGAACCTGTGACGAGGCATTGTTTAAGTCATAATTTAAAAAAAGGATTTTTTTTTACATTCATATACACTCCTGGAAATGTAAAAAAGAACACATTGACACCGGTGTGTCAGACCCACCATACTTGCTCCGGACACTGCGAGAGGGCTGTACAAGCAATGATCACACGCACGGCACAGCGGACACACCAGGAACCGCGGTGTTGGCCGTCGAATGGCGCTAGCTGCGCAGCATTTGTGCACCGCCGCCGTCAGTGTCAGCCAGTTTGCCGTGGCATACGGAGCTCCATCGCAGTCTTTAACACTGGTAGCATGCCGCGACAGCGTGGACGTGAACCGTATGTGCAGTTGACGGACTTTGAGCGAGGGCGTATAGTGGGCATGCGGGTGGCCGGGTGGACGTACCGCCGAATTTCTCAACACGTGGGGCGTGAGGTCTCCACAGTACATCGATGTTGTCGCCAGTGGTCGGCGGAAGGTGCACGTGCCCGTCGACCTGGGACCGGACCGCAGCGACGCACGGATGCACGCCAAGACCGTAGGATCCTACGCAGTGCCGTAGGGGACCGCACCGCCACTTCCCAGAAAATTAGGGACACTGTTGCTCCTGTGGTATCGGCGAGGACCATTCGCAACCGTCTCCATGAAGCTGGGCTACGGTCCCGCACACCGTTAGGCCGTCTTCCGCTCACGCCCCAACATCGTGCAGCCCGCCTCCAGTGGTGTCGCGACAGGCGTGAATGGAGGGACGAATGGAGACGTGTCGTCTTCAGCGATGAGAGTCGCTTCTGCCTTGGTGCCAATGATGGTCGTATGCGTGTTTGGCGCCGTGCAGGTGAGCGCCACAATCAGGACTACATACGACCGAGGCACGCAGGGCCAACACCCGGCATCATGGTGTGGGGAGCGATCTCTTACACTTGCCGTACACCACTGGTGATCGTCGAGGGGACACTGATTAGTGCACGGTACATCCAAACCGTCATCGAACCCATCGTTCTACCATTCCTAGACCGGCAAGGGAACTTGCTGTTCCAACAGGACAATGCACGTCCGCATGTATCCTGTGCCACCCAACGTGCTCTAGAAGGTGTAAGTCAACTACCCTGGCCAGCAAGATCTCCGGATCTGTCCCCCATTGAGCATGTTTGGGACTGGATGAAGCGTCGTCTCACGCGGTCTGCACGTCCAGCACGAACGCTGGTCCAACTGAGGCGCCAGGTGGAAATGGCATGGCAAGCCGTTCCACAGGACTACATCCAGCATCTCTACGATCGTCTCCATGGGAGAATAGCAGCCTGCATTGCTGCGAAAGGTGGATATACACTGTACTAGTGCCGACATTGTGCATGCTCTGTTGCCTGTGTCTATGTGCCTGTGGTTCTGTCAGTGTGATCATGTGATGTATCTGACCCCAGGAATGTGTCAATAAAGTTTCCCCTTCCTGGGACAATGAATTCATGGTGTTCTTATTTCAATTTCCAGGAGTGTATATTGACGAAAAGCACTCTGATCATTACAATATCTCCATTCGAACAACATCTGCTGTCTAGCCCATCAAACAACTGCATACAACATGGCCACAAATAGCACAGCTATCAATATCCTCTCAGCAAGATCTGCACAAGCACTCACTACGACGACATCTCAACAACGACTTGACTCCTACTACTTCTCAACAAGCACTGACTACTGCCACATCTCGACTAGCACTCTCCACCACGACTTCTCGACAAGAACTCTTCACTACGACATCTCAGCAAGCACTGCCAGTGGAGGCGGCTGAATAAAACTCTTTGGCGCAATTTCTGGCACTGTGGCTCAGTGTAGCCACCTTTCATATGCCCTTCCTCCACAGGCCAGAATTTGATGGTATTTTTGCCAGCATTGGTGGTGAAAATACCACCAAATTCGTCCACAAAAATACGGACAAAGATAAAAGATAATATTAATACGTAAATATCACATAATTAGATAAAATTTTGGCTTTGCACTGACCTTTCAATAACCTAATATATAAAATACAGTAAGCAATACAAATTCTTTCATACATGTGACTTTACATAATAGTTTACACAATACACAAGAAAATCAGTTTATACAAATGTTCACATAAAATGCTTTTAATTATTCAAAAGAAACAAGTAGTTGATAGTTCCAGCAGTAGCACCCAGCAATGGTCAACAGGTGCAAACAGCAAGAAGTAACATCATTTCAGTAGAAACAGTTTCAACAGTGGCACCCAGCAATGTTGAGTAGGTGCAGACACTGACAAGTGACATCATTTCAATAGAAGCAGTTCCATCAGTTGCACCCAGTGACATTATGTCAGTAGAAGCAGTTCCATTAGTGACATCCAGCAATATTGAACAGGTGCAGACACCAACAACTGACATTATTTCAGTAGAAGCAGTTCCATTAGTGGCACCCAGCAATGTTGAACAAGTGCAGACACCAACAAGTGACATTATTTCAGTAGAAGCAGTCCATCAGTGGCACCCAGCAATGTTGAGCAGGTGCAGACAGCAACAAGTGACATCATTCAACAGAAACAGTTCCATTAGTGGCACCAAGCAATGCTGAGTAGGTGCAGACACCAACAAGTGACTTCATTTCAGTAGAAGCAGTTCCATCAGTGGCACCCAGCAATGTTGAACAGGTGCAGACACCAACAAGTGATATCATTCAGCAGAAACAGTTCCATTAGTGGCACCCAGCAATGTTGAGTAGGTGCAGACACCAACAAGTGACTTCATTTCAGTAGAAGCAGTTCCATCAGTGGCACCCAGCAATGTTGAACAGGTGCAGACACCAACAAGTGACATCATTCAGCAGAAACAGTTCCATTAGTGGCACCCAGCAATGTTGAGTAGGTGTAGACACCAACAAGTGACATCATTCAGCAGAAACAGTTCCATTAGTGGCACCCAGCAATGTTGAGTAGGTGCAGACACCAAAAAGTGACATTATTTCTGTAGAAGCAGTTCCATCTGTGGCACCCAGCAATGTTGAGCAGGTGCAGACACCAACAAGTGACATTTTCAGTATAAGCAGTTCCATTAGTGGCACGCAGCAATGTTGAACAGGTGCAGACACCAACAAGTGACATCATTCAGCAGAAACAGTTCCATTAGTGGCACCCAGCAATGTTGAGTAGGTGCAGACACCAATAAGTGACTTCATTTCAGTAGAAGCAGTTCCATCTGTGGCACCCAGTAATGTTGAACAGGTGCAGACAGCAGTCCATAATATTCACTATCACTAATCAGACAGTTCATCAGCAGAAATTAAACATTTCTAAGTGTCACACATCAATGTTGAACAGGTGCAGGTGTGAACAACAGTTTGAATGGACACACAATTGCTTTTACAAAATTATTCTCAGTGCTCTTACACTAAACATACAAATTATAACAAACACACAAATGATGTCAGATAATTGTCATATTAACTATTACAAATACACAAATATCAGTAAACCTATAATATTTATGGGTGTCAGTGCAAGCCACAACAAACAAGAAAAATAATATTTAGGAGATAGGTCGGTACCAATTATCTGGGATTAGGAAGGGAAAACACACAAAACACACTCACTCATCTTTCATCCACATTTAAGTACTACTGTGTAATTGAATAGTGTTAACTGTTTAAGTGCAATTCTGTCAAAATTTGCTGTTCAACATGTGTATCAAGTAGTAGTGGCAACAGTGTATAACAGTCAATAATAGTTAGTCAACGTCATAGTCATCATGTCAAGACCAATGTTTGCCAAGCCAAATCAAGTGTACGGTTGCTGAACAACTGTCAGTGTGCCAAGATATGCAATTACTTCCTCTCTCCAAAAAAAAAAGTATATACTGCTTAGTGATTTAACAAAGTGTGTGTGTAGACTATCTTCCTTCTGCTTGAGTGTTCTGGTCTGCCATCTTCATCCTCCTTGTTCCATATAAACCAACAAAAAAAATATGCTCCTCACTTACTTTACCTCTTATCCACCAAAACTCCAATAATCATCAGCATCATATAATCTCAATACTTCAATAATACCTCTTATGTCAATACATATAAACCTTATCATCAGTATCATTTACCTTTTCTCTTGTCCACCAAAACTCCAAAATCATCAACTTCACACAATCTCAATACCTCAATAATACCTCTTCAATACGTCGATACATATAAACCTTATTACCAATATCATTTCACTTCCATAACAACTCTTTCCTCTAGTCAGTCTCTTCGAACAAGTACAGATAAAATACTAGTGCAAACTTCAATTCATCATCCTATACAATCTGAAGACACAATGTCGACACACAACCTCTGTGTAGTCCACCTGAGCCAAATCTTCTACTCATTATGAATCATAAAATAAATTTTGGTTACCTTGCCCATCATTAAACAAAAGAAATGCATACATGACCTCTAACAGCCTTTAGTTCGAATAACTCTCAGTAAGTAAGTACGAGTACGTAGTATGAATGATAGTAACATTTCATAGTGTGTACACCACTTCAAGAATCATGGCAGAAGCAAACATGTGGAGTATTTTTGTGTCAAGTGTCACTTGCTATTTCAATTGCTCACGAAAAATGCAGTGTAATAACTGTCAATGGTCTAAACTTAGTGTTGGTATGTCATGTCGTTAGCTTCCTTTCTATTAGCACAAATTTATACAGCTTCCATAAAACCTCCAGCTCATGTGACTTCTATGAAGTTTCTTGTACTAATGTCGTTCGTCGAATTATAGCAGTTCATTTTCTTATCTTACAAATATAAGGCACTGAGCGTAAGCAAAACATGCAATAGCGGGTAAATATGCCAGTAGAGAACAGAATGTCAACAATTCCTACAACGAGGCTCTGCCAAGCAAGCAATCTATAATTAATACCATAGTATGACCTAAACTCTATGTTTGTACACAGTATATCAGCATTTCTATATACCAAATTAAAGGGTAGTTATGACAACAAACAGAAAAGTGCAAATATGCAATCCATATGCAAAGCAGCAAATATATATCTTACATAATAAACAGGTCATTATCATCATATTAGCATAAGCAAATAAATGTTCGTATGTAATCTTAATAAGTAAACATCAAGCCGCAAGCAGATAAATCACAAAGTATAACTTACATACATAACCACAGTCAGCACAATTAATCAGGTAACAATTATAATTTAAATAAATAAGCACAGCAGGCACATAATTAAAAAATATGACATCAGTGAAAAAGCAGTGCAGCCAGGCGATGCATAATATATACAAATAACAACCCTGTTCATTAATCAATCATTGTCAAAATCAGTTAACGTACGCAAGCACGTCGCTTCACTAGTAAATTCATAGAACATGAAATTAGCACAAAGTATGAATCACGTAATCGCGAGCAGCAAATTACGTCTAAAGTACGTACCTAAGTGGAATTATGTTACCTGTAAAATGAACTCAATTAATAGTTACCTTTTTGGTTTATTAGTTTCTTCTTCGAATTTACATTCTTCCTGAAATTTTCTCGATAGCAAGTCCTCTTAACGTCGGACACACACAGAATTTACCTGAAGTTCTTAAATATTTTATACAACCGTATCCTGAAAAATACTGTACGTTAATAACATAATTTATCAAGTCACTATAGCTTTATACTGAATTTGATCGGAGAAATTAGACTGTGTATTTGTTTACGGCTGTCAGTGCATTCGCACTGAGCGCTCGATCAGCTGTAGGCGCGTGACGTAGAAAGTGATTGTTTGCGGTCAACGACTGCCTTGTGCGGCGCGCAGACTTGACTGTTGCTTTGAGTATGTGCCGCCGCCGGAACACGGCGCGGTATCCTTGCATTCTCCGCGTGTTTACGTATAACTATTAGTTTCTCAGAAGTATGTCATTCCACAAAAATTTTAACGTTCGATATATGATGTATTCCCTTAGAGCGCCGAGATTTAAGAGTTTCTACTTCGACAGTGTTATCATGAATAATTTTGCGAACTCTATATGGACCGTTATAAAGCAGAAAAAATTTGCGACACAAGCCTTTTCCTTTGTGAGACAAACGATGAGACTTAATTAACACCTTTTGACCAACTAACAAGGTTTTTAAACGACCAGGACGTTTAGCTGATTTCTCTCTTCTAGCAGCCGCAGATGCAATATTTCGTAGAGCCAGGTTGACAACTTCAGAATGCCGCAGCTTCCGTGAAGGCGGAAAAGGAATGATTTCAGAAATGCGATTTATCGGCGCTTTATTTTTTAATATCAATATAGGCGGTAAAGAAGTTGAATCATTAGGGAGTTCATTCAGAATGTTTTGAAAAATATGAAGATACTGATCTCAAGTTCTGTGATTCTGATGACAATAAAGTCGACACAATTTATTGATTTCCTTCATCCACCTCTCTGAAGCGTTAGATTGAGGGTGAAAAAGTGAAATGAAAATTGATTTAATCTTACGACGCCGTAGAGTACGAAGCCAAATTTTAGAGCGAAACTGTGATCCATTATCTGATATAACCTTGTCAACATGACCCACTTCTTTAAGAAAATGTTTGATGAAGCATTAGATACTGAACGAGCAGTTGCTTTGCGTAAAGGTATAAAACACACATATTTTGATGTCAATTCCACTGCTACCAAAATGTATTTATTTTATTTATTTATTTATTTATTTAAACTGATCAGATTAGGGCCATCAGGCCCTCTCTTACATCGGACCAGTGTTCCACACATGCAGCATTTCACACATCAGAGTAACATCATGAACATAGTTTAAATGAGAAAATTAGCTTACTCTAGTGACAATATGAATAAAGACTAGTGACTAAGACCTAATAAAGTAAATGCGGAAGTATTTTTACAACAGTTGCTATACATACAGATTATGATAAAAGCAATAATAATAACAGTAAAACAAAAAATCAAATAATAATGATGAACATGACTAAGACCTAATAAAGTAAACGCTGGCAGTATTTTTACATCAGGTGCTATACATACAGATTATGGTGAAAGCAATAATAATAACAGTAAAATAAATCAAATAATAATGACAAACATGAGAAAGATTCGTAATAGTAATGAAGGTTTGTGCAGATGTACATTAATATTTTGGTGTGTAAAGTAGATGTTTACTAGTATAGCGAGTTTTGGGTAAGGGAGGTTTAAGGAGGGGGAGAGAGGGAAGTAATGAGGTGAAGTGCACTCATGTACAGAGGAAGGCATTACTGTTGCTTAAGTAGATACGTCATTAACTGTTTTTTGAAGCTGGTCATGTTTTTAAGTTCTGTAACATAACGAGGGAGGTTATTCCAGAGTCGGGTTCCCGCTACTGTAAAGGACTTGGAGAAGGTGACTGAGCGATGCAGTGGAACGGAGAGGATTTTATTATGATGGGAACGTGTGTTTCTGTCATGTTGTTCCGACATGAGTGTTGGGGACGAGGAGAGATATGAGGGACAGTGTACATTTATAAGGCAATAGATGAGACAGAGTGTATGGAAATCTCTGCGTTTGTCTGCACGCAGCCAGGACAATTTTGCATATGCTGGTGAAATGTGATCAAAAAGTCGAACGTCACAGATATATCGGACGCAGGCATTTGTGACCAGTTCTAGACGTCGGGAATTTTCCTGAGAGAGGCCTTGTAGGATACTATCGCTGTAGTCAATGATTGGGAGTATAAGCGTTTGTACTAATTTCTTTTTCAGATCGAAAGGGAAGAGTTTTTTATATTTTTGTAGGACATGAAGGGATGCTGATGCTTTTTTGCACACTGCAGTTACGTGCTCTGTCCAATTTAGATTTTCATCTATTATTACTCCCAAACTCTTTGCTGAGGGCGAGAAGTTAATAATTGTTCCATTTAGGATAAGAGGTGGTACGGATTCCTGATGTTTTGGGCTAATGAGCTTAGAGTGACCAACAAATACCGCTTGGGTTTTAGATGGGTTTGGTTTTAGACCTATGTCCTGTGCCCATTTTGACAGTGCGTCGAGGTCAGTATTGAAATTTTCAATAGCTTTCTTGAGATTGCTTGGTTTCGCACTTAGATACAACTGAAGGTCATCAGCATACATATGGTATTTGCAATAGGTCAGGACTGATGACATATCATTGACATAAAGAGAGAAGAGTATAGGACCTAATACTGAGCCTTGGGGAACGCCTGACACTACCTGCCGCCATTGTGATTTTATATCCCCAGACAGGACGCGTTGCTGACGAGACGTCATGTATGAGCGAAACCATTGCACTGCGCTTGGTGAGAAATTTAGACCGCTAAGTTTGGCTAGTAAGATGTCGAAGTCGACAGTATCAAATGCTTTGCTGAAATCTAAGAAGCAAATGATAGTCGCTTCTTGTCTGTCCATGGCAAGTTTCAAGTCATCTGTCACCTTTATCAGAACGGATGTTGTGCTTCGATGTTTACGGAAACCTGATTGGTATTCGTCTAATAGGTTGTTAGTAGTTAGGTAGTTGGTGAGCTGGTCATGGACTATATATTTTAAGGCCTTTGATAGTGCAGGAAGAAGGCAGATGGGGCGGTAGTCAGAGGCTGCTGTGGCGATGTCCTTTTTAGGCAGTGGCTTAATTTGTCCCAGTTTCCAGGCCTCAGGGAAAACACTTGTGATTAATGAATCGTTGAAAATGTCTGTTATAGAGGGCAGTAGTTGGTCAATAATAAGTTTTACCATCTGGATAGTGATACCATCATGTCCAGTAGATGCTGATCTAATCCGCATTATGGCTTTCTTGACAGTACTGCATGTGACGTGCTGTAGATAGAATTTTTCTTTGCTACAGTTGTTCATCCCAATGAAGTAATCAATGATTCTCTGTTTTTTTTTTGCGGATCAATTTTGGTTGCAGGTAATGTGAAGAATCGGTTTAGTTCTTCAGCTGGGACCATGGGATTTTCTGCAACTTTTATTTTGCCTAAACCGAGACTACGGAGATTTTTCCACAGGATAGCTGGTCTACATCTATTGTCAACTAATGTACGGGCATGTCTGAGCTTAGCGTTTCTCACCGCTTGACTGACTTTGTTTCGTTTCTGCTTGTATACAGCGTGATTTTCAGGTGTAGGGTGTATCTTGTATGCTCGATGTGCAGCATCTCTGAGATTCATGAGCTGTTTTAGTTCATCAGTCAGCCAAGGTGCAGGTTGCCTTTTTGCTTTTCTGGTCTTTATTGGAGCATATTTGTCATATAGTTGAGTAATTTTGTTAGTGAAATCGTGGAGTTTGTCGTTTATGTCCATGAGGGGAGTAGAGGTCATCCCCCAAACTATTTCTTGTGCCTCAGTTTCGAATTCAGGCAAATTTATGCGTTTGAGGTCTCGGTATGTAGACAGTTTTTGTTTCTTTCTAGGGCATTCTAGTGAATACGTCATGGAAATGATGTCATGGGCAGACATGCCAGGCGCAGACATTTGAGAGGTGCGGATTATTCTTTTCGGGGATTTCGTTGTGAATATATCTATGAAAGTGTGACTGGTAGTTGTGTGATGAGTAGGTGCCAGCTGAAGTAGCGTCATATTTGAGGAAGAAAGCATCCTCTTAAATTTCCCAGTGGAAGGACTATTGCACAGAAAATTAATGTTAGTGTCACCAGCTATAATTACATGTTCATATGACGATTCGAGACTAGAGAGGGCAGTTTCGAAGCAGGCGAACCCACCTACTTTAGGAGGTTTGTAAAGGACACATATTAAGCACTTTCTGTTAAGTGATTTGATCTCTATGAACATATAT
Source organism: Schistocerca americana (assembly GCF_021461395.2). Taxonomy (NCBI): domain Eukaryota; kingdom Metazoa; phylum Arthropoda; class Insecta; order Orthoptera; family Acrididae; genus Schistocerca; species Schistocerca americana. The sequence continues at coordinate 632,893,241 of NC_060122.1, forward strand.
TCCACTTGTTTATCTACATTGTTGTCGGATGTGTGTAGTACTGTAGGCGACAAATCAGAGCGTATGTACGCCCCTACTCCGCCCCCTCGTCTGTTGCATCTGTCGTGCCTGAGAAAGATATAGCCATCTAGGTTTACGGAAGTTGTAGGAATACTTGGTTTGAGCCAAGTCTCTGACAAAAGTATTACGTGTACATCAGCAGTTTGAAATATATATTTGAACTCGTCGAAGTGAGCTGGCGGAGACTGGACATTTGCATGTACAATATGCAGCTTGGTGCGTTCGGGTGTTGATTGCCCGAGGAGGCTGCCGACCGATGTTTGCGGGTCGTGGTTGGAGGTGACAAGAGGGTCTGGCATGAGGAATGCGGAAGGCGTGTGAAGGAGGGGGGTGAGGGAGTGTCCTCCCAGTTCTGTGCAGTGAAAGCAGCCGGGAGGGGGAGGGGGTAGGTCCCCAGGGAGGCAACGGGATCTGCGGCCAAGGTCAGCGAGGTCTGCAACGGTTATGGAAGTAGCCGTGGGCTGGCAGGGGAAGGAATTTCGCTAAATACAACGGGAGTAATCTGCACGTTATGACAGAGTGTGATATTAATTGCACTTATGAGGATAACAACTAAAGTATGATGGTGGGTTGCTAATTAAGGATGGAAGTGAGACTACCTTATGCAATAATTAACAAAATTACATGAGAAAAACAATTAAAAATGAAAATAGTTATGTGGAGAAACGAAAAGTTGATAATACAAATAATAACAAATATTACACGAGAAAAAATAATTAGAGATAAAAAAAAATAGCTATTTAGAGAAACGAACAATTTGATAATACATTAGTTACGATATGGTTGACAGTGTAAACAATATAAACATACAGGTTAGTGGCAGCAAGATTAGACATGATTTAGCTTCTAAAGCACGCAAAACCATTAGTAGAACGAACCACTGGACAGAACAAATCGACTGCAGCCATGTCTTTTAATTTCGCTGGAATAATAGGAAACAACGGTGCTCTGTGAGAAATAGTTGGCGGCTTAGCCTTTTGACATAATTTGCATTTGGCAAGAACAGATCGGCAATAGTTTTCTGCACTACAACGCCGTTATCTTCTCTCTCTTGAAATAAGTGTGCACCTAAGCCTTTGTATGATGAATCCGTCGCCAAACAAAAGTCTTTAGATAAATCCGGATGTGAAAGAAGTAGAGCAGCAACTAAAGCATCACGAAGTTGTTCAAATTCTGACTGAGCTTCCTCATCCCAACACCAATTAGAATTCTTTCCAGATAGTTCACATAAACGAGGTGTGGCCAAATTGTCCAATCTAACAAAGTGTCTAAGAAAATTACAGACACCAAGAAAACTACGAACATCACGTTTTGTAGTAGGAACAGCACAATTACGAATAGCGTCTAGTTTCTCTGGATCAGGAAGAATACCTTCTGTCGAAATAATATGACCGAGAAATTTCACCTGAGAACGACCAAATTCAGATTTTTCCAAGTTCACTGTATTGCCAACTCTTGCAAAAATACGTAATAATGAATCCAAAATTTTGTTATGCTCACTCCAAGAACGTTTAGCAATAAGAATATCGTCAACATATGAAGTAATATTGTCACGAAGATAAACAGGTAAGATTTCGTTTAAACTACGAATGAATGCTGCAGAAGATACAGTAAGTCCAAACGGTAATTTCCGAAATCACTTTTGGGTAAAATAGTCATATCCGGTTATTTTTTACCTACTGTCCAGATAGACTGATAGTTGAAGAGATGTTTTGACAGATGCAAAGAATAGTAAAAGATTAGGCAGCAGTGCAGAAAACTAAAAGGGAAATAGCACCACTACAGCTCGGGGCCCTATGCACGCTACGGCACATATTCACTTAGTGTAGTGAATCCCCTGAGGAAATTGATCTAACCATGCACATGGATGTATGTCATTCTTAGAATTGCGAATGATCTTAAATTTCCGAACAGTTAAGAAGTGTTTATAGTCAAAGTTTTTGCCTCGTGGCGACAAAGACCTACCGCGTCTGTCCCAGTCCGAATGTCGACTATTGTCAAGTTCGCGCGCCTGGCGCGCTCTTGTTGCATCCTGTAAATGAAATAAATTATTTTCTTCAAAGCCCTCTGCTATCTGTGATTCTAAGTTTCTTCTGCTGTCTTTTCCTACGATTTCGCCTTCAATTTGTTTGACTTGCTTTCGTAATGCCTCAACTTCCCTTTTAACGCATTCATTAAATTTTCCCTGATTTTCAACATGTTTATTTATGTTCTGATACTCTTCAGTTTCTGCAAATGGTAATGGAGCTGTATCATCCAAATCTCTGTCCCCATTTAAGCTAAAACTTGTCACTTTATCTGAAATCTCCTCAACTCTTTCCAATAAGTCGCTTATTTTTTCTTTCTGTTTATTTACGTCTTCCGTAAGTGTCGCGACTCGGGTTTCAGTATTGACACATTTAGTAGTTAACTGATCATACTGTTGTGTTAGGTTATTTAATCTGTCATTTGGTATGGATTCCTCGATTCTCTCAAATATTTCTTCCTTATCATGTGCACGTTGTAAATTTAACTCTGAAAATTTTTATACTATCACGCGATCTCTTTCTTCCTGTTCTCTATCTTGTTCCCTTTGTCTAATCTCTACTGCAAATAATCTATTATTGTGAGAATTCAAGATCGGTTGTACTTCTTCTGTAATTTCTTTCTTTAATTCATCTTTCATGTTTTTGAAACATGTCCCTATTCGTGAGTCTAACCGTGTTTCCATTGATCCCATCTCAGTTTTAATTGTTCCTATTTGTGAGTCTGACCGTGTTTCCATTGTTCCCATCTCAGTTTTAATTGTTCCTATTTGAGATCCCACTGTTTTTAATTCAGATCTTAACTGTGATCCCAGTGAGTCTAACCGTGTTTCCATTGTTCCTATTTGTGAGTCTAACCGTGTTTTTAATTCAGATCCCAAATTTAATATTACACCCATCAACTGCTCCATATTAACTGGTTCAAAATTCTTTTCGCCCCTAACATTTCCTGCAAAACCAACTTCCTTCGGCAAAGCTGTAAAGTTATCTGTGTTGGATACTATTCCAGAGTCTCCTATTGTTAATCTCGTATTCTGAAAATTTTTTGATTGTGAAAGGTTTTGAAATGGTTCCGGACCATTTTCCCGACTTATTAAATTGTTTTCAGCTTCATCATTCATCATACTGTTCTCCTGTGTTGGCGAGTTCGCCATATTAAGAATTTCGTCATTCTCACTATTCATCATTTTTGCCTTTTTCATTGATCGCGTAATCATTTACAAAACATACAAAACTCGTCACTGTACGAAAATTACACACAATGACTCTTTATCTCCAACAATACCATTCACACGAAATGTTTCCCTCAAACATGATTAACGAACAATTGAAATAATTGCACTAAATTGTCACACCCGTAGACAAGACAACAAAAATTAAATTCTGCAAAAAAAAAGAAAAAAATACCATTGGAAGAATGACAATTACCAAATCTACACCTGCAATATAGACTACAATTACTAAACTACAAATTACTACAACAATACTACTGTCTGCTATTTTTACAATCAGAAGAATCCAGGTTCGAATCCTGGCAGGGTCGCCACGTGCATGGGGGCTTAATTATTTTTTAATGCAAATATTTTTTTTATTTTTTGATTTAGTAGCTGACTGTACGGTTACGAAGTCTCGTAAACGGTTGGCCCTGACTAGTTTTAGTATGCAATCTGACTGCATAGAATAACAACAAAGAATGAAAGAACATTTTTGTTAACACAATTAATTAATTAAGTCCCCAGCAACTATAAAACGTACGAAACCAAAGCACAAGTGTAACTGTTCTGTGTGTGGAAGTGTGATTCAATGTACACATCTGGCACGGTTCTTCTTCAATAAGACAAGAAATTTTAAATATCATTTACACTGAAGTAATTAAAAAAAATTAGAAATACTATAATTGCGCAAGAAAACCAGAATTACACTCTAATACAAGAACACAAGCCAAATGCTTTGTTGACTGAACCTGTAATGACGCATTATTTAAGACACTGAAATAATAAAAAGAAAAGAAATTTTTTTACCTACATATATATTGACGAAAAGCACTCTGATCATTACAATATCTCCATTCAAACAACATCTGCTGTCTAGCCCATCAAACAACTGCATAAAACATGGAACAAGCACTCCCTACTACAACATCTCAACACCGACTCACTACCTCCACATCTCGATAAGCACTCTCCACCACGACTTCTCGATAAGAACTGCCTACTACGACTTCTCGACAACAACTGCCTACTACGACTTCTCGACAACAACTCTTCACTACGACATCTCAGCAAGCACAGCCAGTGGAGGCGGCTGAATAAAACTCTTTGGCGCAATCTCTGGCGCTGTGGCTCAGTGTAGCCACCTTTCAATGTCTATACATAGATCACGTAAATCCCGTAGATTATCCACCACTGGTTTACGGGCATGGAATTGACATTCAGTACTATCCCAGATGTGTGCCTTCGAGTACAGATCGGGCGAATGTGGTGGCCAAGGCACTGCCGTCAGTTCATTATCATGATCTCAGTGCAGCACAATTCTGGTCTTGTGGCGGGGAAGATCCCATCGGCGTTGGAGGCGACATCAAACATGTAGGATGCAGTAATATTCACTTCGTCCACAGCTGTCACGATGCATACTGCTGTCCGCGTCCCGTCCCTGCTGTCGGAACTGGGGTCATTCCCTCTTCTGCCTCCCTTCCGGGTCCATGCACCTACGCCTCCCTGGTGTTTGCCCCGGCCGTCCGTCCGTCTGGACTTGGCACAGGGACCCAAGGACTCGGTTCCGCCTGCTGCCCTCCGTCGCCGTTTTCTTGCGCTCCTCGCCTCATTTTCGGGCTGTGAGACTGTCTACACTGATGGTTCCCTGGTTGATGGTCGCACTGCCCATGTTGAGCAGCGCTCCTTGCCGGCTGGCTGCAGTATTTTTACTGCAGAGCTGGTGGCCAAATTGCGCGCTCTTGAGCATATGCGTTTCTGGTCGGGTACGTCCATCGTCATCTGTAGCGACTCCCTGAGCAGCCTCCAGGCCATCGACCGCTGCTGTACCTCTTCTCCTCTGGTGTCCTCTATTCAGGAGTCTGTTTCCGCCATTACCCGCTCTGGTCGTTCGGTGGTCTTTGTTTGCACGCCAGGTCACGTTGGCATCCCGGGGAACGAACGTGTTGACAGGCTGGCCAAAGGGGCGATCGACGCCCCAGCTTTGGAGATCAGCCTCACGGCTCGCGATCAGCAACTGGTGTTGCGCCATAAGGTGCTTGGGATGTGGACTGCTGAGTGGCGTGGCATGACATCCCCGATTAAACTGCGGGCTGTCAAGGAGACGTATGTTTTCATCTATAATCGAGAAGCCAAACACGATTTTCAAAGATTTAGATTTAGAAATGCTTTCGCAATGTCATATATTAATAAAAAGTTTCACCCCTATTTCATCCCCTTAGGGGTTGAATTTCCAAAAACAGCGACGTGCGTATGTTTTATTTCTAACTAAGAGGCCAAATATAAATTTTCGTAGATTTAGCATCAGAAATGCTTGCACAATGAAATATTTCCATAAAACTCTCATCCCCTTTCACCCCCATAGGGGTTGAATTTCCAAAAACAGTGAAAGACGTTTTTTTCTAACTGAGAAGCCAAATTTAAATTTTCATAGATTTGGCTTTAAAAATGCTTTCATAACAAAATATTTTCGTAAAAAATTTCATCCCCTGTTTTACCCAATTAGGGGTTCAGTTTCCAAAAACACTAAAACACAAAATTTTTTTATTTGTCATCGTAAAGTCAAATACACATGTTCATAGATGTAACTTCAAAAATACTTTCGTATTTTTTAATAATGATATATTTCCAAAAAAAAATTTAACCCACTATTTCTCGCCCCCTAAGGTTATATTTCCAAAAATGCTGAAACACATATTTCTTTATTTCTGACCGAGAAACCAAATACCAATTTTCGTAGTCTAGCTTCAAAATTGCCTTAATAGCGACATTTTTCAAAAAAAATCGTACCTCCTTTATTTTATCCCCTTACGGTTGTAATTTCGAAAAGTCCTCACTTAAATGACATCTCCAAATTTCAAGTTTCTGTCCTTAGCGGTTTAGGTTGGGTGATAAGTCAGTCAGTCAGGATATTGCGTTTTGAGTAATATAGAGATTAACTTCGCTAACTAATCTTACAGATGACAACATCTCCATTTCACCAAATATAATGAAATAAACGGTTTATGTAATCGTAATTCACGTGTCTTACTCATTTAAATAGCGGTACAAATTATTTTAAAGGTACTTATAAGTATTCTTCCAAATAATGTACTTTGACAGTGTACAAACGTGTACAGACATGTCATTTCACTTCTGATGATTTCTAATATGGACTTTGTTGACATGACATCACAACAGTGTGACCTGATCTATGGCTGATAGGATAAGGTATGGCAAACTTAAATGTTTTGTTCTCAGGTTCACTTAGTTCAGTTTACTAGGCATACATGCTCGAAATGTATTTAAACTTCCAATGTAAGCCGTAAGTCCCTGCACACTAATGTCTTCCGTTGAGAGTTCTTTGTGGTCCGTGAGCTATTGCACAAGCACAGACGGACATGAAAGAGTAGGTCTCAGATTTTATAGCGCACGCTACGTTTTTTCATACTTCCAAAATGTAAAAATTTGTGCATCATTGCTATAATTAAGCTCAGATGTACACTCATCGGTTTCCGGTGTGCAGTAGGTAATCCGAAATTCAATACCCTTTAATTCGGTAACCAATAGGATACTGAAAGCTCTGATGTAGGCACAGTATTTGCGCAATGGATGTGCTGCACATGACACTCTTCCCTTCACTTGTGGGTAATAACTTCTGTAATCAAAGATGAAAAATAGTAAATGAGTTTATGAAAAAGATGTCATTAAACTGAAACAGTATTATTGCAGTGAAACAGTTATTACTGTGGATAACAACGAATTCAGATCAGTTAGGTTAAGTAATCGGTTTGGGTTTCAAGTTACGCCAATAGAAACACATTTACAACTACACAACATGGATATCAGAAACTTTTTTGGTAAATCACATATGAATTTTATGATTATTTAGCCAAGCCAAACCATGTACCTTGCCGTTGGTGGAGAGGTTTCCGTGCCTCAGCGATACAGATAGCCGTACCGTAGGTGCAACCACAACGGAGGGGTATCTGTTGAGAGGCCAGACAAACGCGTGGTTCCTGAAGAGAGGGCAGCAGCCTTTTCAGTAGTTGCAGGGGCAACAGTCTGGATGATTGACAGATCTGGCCCTCTAACACTAACCAAAACGGCCTTGCTGTGCTGGTACTGCGAACGGCTGAAAGCAAAGGGAATCTACAGCCGTAATTTTTCCTGAGGGCATGCAGCTTTACTGTATGGCTAAATGATGATGGCGTCCTCTTGGGTAAAATATTCCGGGGTTAAAATAGTCTCCCATTCGGATCTCCGGAAGGGGACTACTCAGGAGGACGTTGTTATCAGGAGAAAGAAAACTGGCATTCTACTGGTCGGAGCGTGGAATGTCAGATCCCTTAATCTGGCAAGTAGGTTAGAAAATTTAAAAAGGGAAATGGATAGGTTAAAGTTAGATATAGTGGGAATTAGTGAAGTTTGGAAGCAGGAGGAACAAGACTTCTGGTCAGGTGAATACAGGGTTACATATACAAAATCAAATAGGGGTAATGCAGGAGTAGGTTTAATAATGAGCAACAAAATAGGAGTGCGGGTAAGCTACTACAAACAGCATAGTGAACGCCTTATAGTGGCCAAGGTAGACACGAAGCCCACGCCTACCACAGTAGTACAAGTTTATATGCCAAGTAGCTCTGTAGATGACGAAGAGATTGATGAAATGTACGATGAGATAAAAGAAATTATTCAGACAGTGAAGGCAGACGAAAACTTAATAGTCCTGGGTGACTGGAATTCTATAGTAGGAAAAGGAAGAGAAGGAAACGTAGTGGGTGAATATGGAATGGGGGTAAGATATAAAAGAGGAAGCCGCCGGGTAGAATTTTGCACAGAGCACAACTTAATCATAGCTAACCCTTGGTTCAAGAATCATAAAAGAAGGGTGTACACAGGGAAGAAGCCTGGAGAGACTGACAGGTTTCAGATAGATTATGTAATGGTAAGACAGAGATTTAGGAACCAGGTTTTAAATTGTAAGACATTTCCAGGGGCAGATGTGGACTCTGCCCACAATCTATTGGTTATGAACTGTAGATTAAAACTGAAGAAACTGCAAAAAGTTGGGAATTTAAGGAGATGGGACCTGGATAAACTGACTAAACCTGAGGTTATACAGAGTTTCAGGGAGAGCATAAGGGAACAATTGACTGGAATTGGGGAAAGAAATACAGTGGAAGAAGTATGGATAGCTTTGAGGGACGAAATAGTGAAGACAGCAGAGGATCAAGTAGGTAAAAAGACGATGGCTAGTAGAACTCCTTAGGTAACAGAAGAAATATTGAATTTAATTGATGAAAGGAGAAAATATAAAAATGCAGTAAATGAAGCAGGCAAAAAGGAATACAAACGTCTCAAAAATGAGATTGACAGGAAGTGCAAAATGGCTAAGCAGGGATGGCTAGAGGACAAATGTAAGGATGTAGAGGCATATATCACTAGGGGTAAGATAGATACTGCCTACAGGAAAATTAAAGAGACCTTTGGAGAAAAGAGAACCACTTGTATGAATATCAAGAGCACAGATGGATACCCAGTTCTAAGCAAATAAGGGAAAGCAGAAATGTGGAAGGAGTATGTAGAGTGTCTATACAAGGGCGATGTACTTGAGGTCAATATTAGGGAAATGGAAGAGGATGTAGATGAAGATGAAATGGGAGACATAATACTGCGTGAAGAGTTTGACAGAGCACTGAAAGATCTGAGTCGAAACAAGGCCCCGGGAGTAGACAACATTCCATTAGAACTACTGACGGCCTTGGGAGAGCCAGTCCTGACGAAACTCTACCATCTGGTGAGTAAGATGTATGAGACAGGCGAAATACCCTCAGACTTCAAGAAGAATACAATAATTCCAACCCCAAAGAAAGCAGGTGTTGACAGATGTGAAAATTACCGAACTATCAGTTTAATAAGCCACAGCTGCAAAATACTAACGCGAATTCTTTACAGACGAATGGAAAAACTAGTAGAAGCCGACCTCGGGGAAGATCAGTTTGGATTCCGTAGAAATATTGGAACACATGAGGCAATACTGACCCTACGACTTATCTTAGAAGCTAGATTAAGGAAAGGCAAACCTACGTTTCTAGCATTTGTAGACTTAGAGAAAGTGTTTGACAATGTTGACTATAATACTCTCTTTCAAATTCTGAAGGTGGCAGGGGTAAAATACAGGGAGCGAAAGGCTATTTACAATTTGTACAGAAACCTGATGGCAGTTATAAGAGTCGAGGGACATGAAAGGCAAGCACTGGTTGGGAAGGGAGTGAGACAGGGTTCTAGCCTATCCCCGATGTTATTCAATCTTTATACTGAACAAGCAGTGAAGGACACAAAAGAAAAATTCGGAGTAGGTATTAAAATCCATGGAGAAGTAATAAAAACTTTGAGGTTTGCCGATGACATTGTAATTCTGTCAGACAGCAAAGAACTTGGAAGAGCAGTTGATCGGAATGGATAGTGTCTTGAAAGGAGGATATAAGATGAACACCAACAGAAGCAAAACGAGGATAATTGAATGTAGTCGAATTAAGTCGGGTGATGCTGACTGAATTAGATTAGGAAAAGAGACACTTAAAGAAGTAAAGGAGTTTTGCTATTTAGGGAGCAAAATAACTGATGATGGTCGAAGTAGAGAGGATTTAAAATTTAGACTGACAATGGCAAGGAAAGCGTTTCTGAAGAAGAGAAATTTGTTAACATCGAATATAAAGTGTCAGGAAGTCATTTCTGAAAGTATTTGTATGGAGTGTGGCCATGTATGGAAGTGAAACATGGACGATAAATAGTTTGGACAAGAGGAGAATAGAAGCTTTCGAAATGTGGTGCTACAGAGGAATGCTGAAGATTAGATGGGTAGATCACATAACTAATGAGGTGTTGTATAAGATTGGGGAGAAGAGAAGTTTGTGGCACAACTTGACTAGAAGAAGGGATCGGTTGGTAGGACATGTTCTGAGGCATCAAGGGATCACCAATTTAGTATTGGAGGGCAGCGTGGAGGGTAAAAATCGTAGAGGGTGACCAAGAGATCAATACACTAAGCATATTCAAAAGGATGTAGGTTGCAATAGGTACTGGGAGATAAAGAAGCTTGCACAGGATAGAGTAGCAGGGAGAGCTGCATCAAAAGTCTCAGGACTGAAGACCACAACAACAACAGCCAAGCTAATATAAACCTATAGCTTCGGCAATGAATGTTAATGAAGATGTAACCATTCGCTGTATCCCATACTTCGTGTTCTTGTACAAGATGATTGAAATTCAGGCGATTTTGAGATATAACGTAATAATTTCTGAAATATTTGTTAAAGGAACAAATGCCAGTAAGCTTTCTTAAAAATATCAGTAAATTAATTCATGCATCTATTTCAGATAAGAGCAGGCATTTTCCCCCTATTTCTGCTCGAGACACGTATGTGTATTCTGCACAATTCGGTTCAGAAGATTTCGTAGCTATGACATTTGTTTTCCACTGCTGACGACATCAGCGAGCTAGCAGTTCCAGGATTGTATCTGCCTGTTAAGCGTGTACAGTATGGTACCTTTTTAAAGAGCTCACCCCTCCACAGTTCTTCTCCTGCCTTTTCTCACTCCTGTTAATACTTGCGATAACAATCTCTGGCATGGTGTAGGTACACTACTGCAATACGTAAGCTCTGTACATATTTACGTTGTAAGTACTGCACGGAATGGTGTAAAATGGATTGATCCTTTCCTCTCGTTCCTCTCCCTGAGGTGAACATTTAAAATTAAAAGTTATCGCACTTTCAGTATAGCTCATGGAGATATACCATCGCATACTCAACTTCGTATTCATTACTACCAATAAACAGTCCAATACATTTGAACATGATTGTTCCTAGAATGCACTTTCACTAAACGTCACTATGTCCGCGTATCATTTCTACATTTCTACTACAGAAGCTGATAGGTGTGTGGTGCAGGTGTTGGCAGAAATGTAACAGCGAGAGAGAGATCTTAGGGGCAAGATGGAATTGTTTCTCTACTGCTTTGACACTTTTAATTTAAACCCGAAAAACTTCTCAATATAAATAAAAGTAGGGGACACGTAAGTGTCCGTCCATACCATGTTTACAATAAACTGCTGTCATGTTTTTTAATCGCTGCTAGGAAATTATTGGAATGTCTACTCGAACAGTTCTTTCATTGTGGTAAGAACAGAACAATTAAAAATTCAAAACTGTTTTTAGCTCTACTTTAACTAATTCAGCATTATTTTACCAAGTGCTACAAAAACAAAGAAAAAATACTTTCGAACATATCTTGGGCTAGAAAGTTAGAAAGTGGACCCGGTTATTGTTAGATAAAGCACTTAACTGGGAAACATTATAATAAAATATCATTTATTTTGTGTGTATTGTCCATTTTTATTTTTCAGTAAATTTCGCACTGACAGCGACTAGGAGGATGAAGGTGTAGAGAATGGTGAAAACCTGGATTTCGCAACAGTGGATGCTGTCTCGAAAACTAACTCAAAACACTGGTGCGGCGCCCTATCTTCTAATGACTACGTGGATGACTCCTCAAAATCTATTACTTCAAAAGATATGTTTGCGATAGGCAGTCACTGACTTCCAGTTTTCTCATACCGTAATGTGTTAGAGATAGTTCATGATAGAATTAGCCTTCAGTACTTTTCCTGTTCTGTTCCATGACGATCGGTAATACAGATATTCTTTTACAGGTTTAGAGCTGGACCCAGTTACGAATTCTACACTGGATGACTACTATGTAATTGGTATTGGTCGATATGTTGATCGAGCGTCAGTCTTATCGACCTAACGGAAGAAAGAGTTGCTCGAAAGTTGTTGGACCCCTCCAGGATCTTATTACTCCATGAAAGACGCCACGCATTTAAAGCGAGAATTCAGTTATTACTGATTGGGAATTTACTAGCCGCGGCTGATGTACTCCCGGCATGCTCCTGGTCTTTTTGAATACTTCACGTGGTTTCCGCCGAATTGGAATTCTGTTAGGGGCCTATTAGGATTTTTTTTTATCGCAAGGCCATTCTGAAGTTCAAAGATGTACACGAGCATTGCAAGAATCACATAAAACCCACTACCATAGAACGACTCTGGAAGCTGCTAGAGAACTTCTTGCAAACATTCCAGTGGATGCACAAATTAATAAATACTCCCAGAAAAATCTAGAAGAAAACAGGAAAATTATTGAATCCTTTACTTTTTATTTTACATTTTGTGGGACATGCGACTTAGCTCTGAGAGGTAAGCATTATGGAGAAGTAATTATGGAAGGATTATACAAGGAACGACGTGAAGCAGGAAATGTGACTCTGAAGAATCATAATGAGCGTGGGAAAAAGAAAGTATGTTATCCGAAGTGACGTTATTATGGTTTGTGGAGATGTGCTTAAGGCAGATATTACAAAGAAAGTGAAAAGGGTAGAACCGTATTGCGTATTAGCAGATGAAATAGCTTATGATTATGGAACTGAACAATTATCAGTTGGGCTCCGGTATTCCGATGAAGAATTGGAAAAATCTAAGATATATTTGTTGAATTTATCTGGCTGAAAGCTCTAGACGGTAAATCGATTGAACAACCATCGGTGAGGTTTTGGCAAGAGAAAATATTGACCCTATGAAACAACGGTTGTTTGGGATCTGACGGTTCTTTGGTGATGGCCGAAAAGACAATGGTGTTCAACCAATCTTGCTTAAAATGTACATCAAGGGTTTGTTTTTTTACTGCTCTTGGACGCAATCCATCACCTGGAGCATATCAAATTAATTTTGTAAATGTTGACGACTCATCGTGATAATCCTAAAAAAGTCACAGACAAAATTAAGAAGGATGCTACTGTTACTGCTGAAAAACTCTGCTTGGACTATACAAAAACCATGCCACGCGTAGCTAGGAGACAGCAAGATCAAAGCAAACCCGAACACAAAGTCCATCAGAATTTTGGGGAGGATTTCAATAATACCCTATTATTAACTCTCTTGAAGTGCGTTTTGCTGGTGAAAATACCCCAGCATTAGCTTTATCTCAATTAAATCATACGTAAGTGATGACCATGTCGAACGATATTTAATGGAAGATTTGTAATAATCCAGCCAAATAGCAGATATACCTTGCAAAAGGTGGGGTACAAAAATTTATTTTTTCGACTTGTTCATATGGTTGGTAATATTAGAAAACCGAGTTTTGTCAACAAAATTTCGCTTGGGAAAACTTTCTGCAGTCAAGAAAAATGTTGGCCTTTTTTTCAGTGTTTCAAAATATCTGTTTTTTGCTCCTATCACTTTAACCTCTATTTTCTTTTTTAAACAGCACAAAATTCTCTACAAATTTGATTCTTGTCATTTTTTTCTATTCCCAATATCCAAGGCGTTACAACGCCTCAAAAAAATACCAATTTTTCAAATTTTGAGCGTAGTGGCGAGAAACCTTATTTTTGAACACTATTTTTTCAGTTTTTGTTTGTGTAGTATAAATACATTATACATCATGTTATATGTTGGAATTTACCACCTCACTTTCAGGTATTCAATTTCTCTGTATGCAACATGAGGATTGCTGGGCACCCAACTATTGTGATTCTTACATCACTACCTGAAGTTCACTATGGGCCACCTAAGCCCTGGTATTTGTAAAACTATAAATATAAAAATACATTATTAAGAGACATAATCACCCCCCCCCCACACACACACACACAAATAAATTGTCTCAGTAAACTGAACTATTATTAGCTGCAATAGGCAACCTAATTACGTAGGTAATTATTCTTGTGTATAAAAGCCACACAGTTGACATTAAAAATAAGTAGCTTTATTACAATTAAAATGCATTGTCAGTTACTAAAAAATTTTGACAGTTCAGGGTGTGTAATACTTGTAATATCGCACTTTAGCGCACTTGAGACAGATATGAGCATCACTACCAACGTTTTGATGGGCCAGGTTCCTCAGTGTCACCAGAAATACCTTGAGTTACAGATTCAGGGTCTGTACATAGAGTTGATCCCAGATTGACCTCTTCTTTAAACAGAGAGTCAGTCTCAGCAAGTTCGTTGATTTCGTCAGCGATTTCCTCAACATCATCCATAACATCTTCTTCACGGTCTTCATATTAAATTTTGGAACGTTTTTACAGTTTTCCCCAATACATTTCTTGCAAATGAAGAACATTTCAAACCCGCTTTTCTGCAGGAGCACGCTCCGCCACAGTTCAGCTTGCATGAGCATGAAACAATGTGAGGAAGTACTTCAGGTGCTGGATCTTGGCTCATTATAACGGGTCTTGGACCGTGGTCACTGTGATTCCAGCCCCATTTCTCAGGAGTTTTCCAGTTTCCCAGCCAACTTTGTACTTGTTTGTAAGTCCGTAACGAATTATGTTGTGCAGCATCTTGTGTAGGTGGCAGCCGTGCAAGATTCAGTTTGCTTTTTGTGGCAGACTTGGCGAATAGCTGGTACCGCAAATGGTCTAGTGTGTAGGAACTGCTGACACCTCCACTATGCGATAGTAACCTGTTCTCCTGCTGTTATTATTTCTTCACGGGTAGCATGTGGTTTATTGAACGTGCAAAGCGCTGAGGTTAGGTGTTCATTTTTCGCAACAATATTGCAGCACTTAATTTTTCCTTGACCAAAAAAAGTGGATGTTGTATCACATCCGCTAAAGGCGTGAGTGAACAGAATATATTCACTGTCAAACTTGTAAGATGCAGTGGAAAACCACTTGTCTTCTGCATTTCCTCTTCCTGCCTTTAAGAAAAATAAGTTTTCAATGCCTTGCCCCAAACCAAAATCTTTGGTTCTTGAAATGGCAGATGTTACAATCATAACGTCAGCATCTTCTTGTGCCTGGTGCACTTCAATGCTACACTCCAGAAATTCCTTTTTAAGAAGTGTGATCAAACGCATCTTGTTCCGTTCGTTGTACAAGAACTTGTCCTGAGGGACTTGGTTCACCATCTCTGATTCAACCACAACGACAACCGAAGAATGTTTTTTGGACCTAAGGATCCTCTCAGCACTCTTTGTGCTACATTTGTCTCCCTCACATAGATACCCATCAAATACAATAGCAAACTCAGATCCAAAATGACGTTGCAGGTAAGAAACATAGCTTTGGGCTATTGACTTAAAGCAAACATTTCGAGTCAAAGTCACTTTGTGGATAAGGTACCCTCCATCAATGACAAAAATTTTACTCGGTTCCCCTGACTTCACATCTTCCACTGGAACGAAGGCATTGTAGAATGAAGATTTTTGTTCCTTTTCGCATGCCTTTTTCTGAGAATAGGGACATTGGGTAAGGAGCAAGTTCATATTTCAGAAAGGCTTTTAACTCTTCTTCACTTTGTTTCATTAAACAAATCCTTTGGAAAAGAGTTAAAGGATCAACAGGAGTAATTTTAGTGCTCTCGGCTTTTACAGAATTGAACGCAGTAAGGAGAGTCACGACTTTATCTTTTCTACGGAACTTTATATCGTGGAAATTGTCACCAACTATTCTTTTCATGCCTTTTTCCCCCACTTCGTGACACATATGACAATTAACATCCTCCGTTCCGACAACACCACTGCTGATAGGCATTATAAAATCACTTTCAGGGAAGGGAGGGTGCACTGAAAACCAATCACGCAGCTTACGCAAGTCTGTGCCATCTCGTTCGATGCGACAAATTCTTGCATCTATATGCTGTGCTGATGTTACTGCGCTCACTTCGCAATACGACTCAATTTCTTCACAAATGTTCTGCATGTGAATCATACCCAATGTCCATCTGGTTAATACACTATCCGTAATTCTCGGCCAGAAGTAAGTCTTCGAGAACTCGTTATTGTTCTCATCAACGTTTGTTCTATAGTCATGTCAGAAGGAACCCCTGACCAATACTTTTCTGATCGCCGGATTGTAAAATGTCCTTTCGTTGTGAACTTATCATATTCTGATAAATCCATTTTTTCCACGAGTCTCAACATAACCTGTAAGTAGAGGTGGCCACTTTTAGCGTACATAAAATGTCCAGCTGAATGGAAGTAGGGAAGCATTTTTCGTACGCTTTCAAGATGGCGTTTCCAATTGCCTGTTCGATCGGCTTCAATAAACTGTTTCATGAAAGTGACCGTCTTGTAGTACTGAACCCATAATTTTGCTGTGGGTCCCTTACTTTCAATCGTTTTCAGGGCAGTTACTAATTTTTTATGACTTGTTGCCTGAGAACTCAGGTATCCTGGTCAACTGACAGTTCTGACTCACCACAAGGAGAAGACAAGTCATTCAATGTCCCACGTTCATCTTCTGTTAGCTCAACGTGATCCCACACTTGACAGGCCAAAGCAAGGTGACAATAAATGCGCTCGCACAGCCCTGGAATATGCATGTCCTGACAAAATCTTTTCAACGCTGTTTTCAGCGAATATTACACCAAATAAGTCCTTTAATCCACTTCCACCCATGATCATACCGATACATCCCATGAACGACATAAGGAAATGGAAGCCTCCAAGCCGGACCTCCACATTATGAAATTCAGGAAGGTCAATCTCCACAATATCCCTTGCCTTCCAATACAGAGGCTGGTCAAATGTGACAAAGCATGTAGTCCGATTATGTCTTTTACATGCATCTCTACCTATCATCAGAGCAGTATATATGGTGTCATAATGGGTTGATGATGAATTAAGAAATGGAAGACACTTTATTTCAGAACGTTCATATTCTTTGCCTGCCGTCAAGCGTTCCATGTAACCATTCCATCCTGAAACTACTGCATTCTGAGAACATTTACAATATAACCACGTAATTTCCGTTGTTGAGATGACGATCTCACCTTTTGCAGGAGCAATTATGTCCAAATCTTCAATTTTTATAGCCTTCAGCCCTCCAACTTGTGTTCTGTGAAATGTCTGTATGTCATTTTTTTCCGGCTTCACTAGCATGTTGAGTTGAGGGACGATGATTCAATTTTTTAATATTTTTCTGAGGAAGCAATGAATCACGAGGAGTAACACACATTATACCTCCCATTGCATAAAAAGTACCAGTTCCATCTAGGGTTTTTACATTGAAAACTGCATTATCAAACACAAATTGGCAAAATGCGTCACTTCGTTGTCTTTCGTTGTCAAGCTGAAGGATTGAAGACACTTCCAATAGGGCAGCTTCCGTATAAGATGCTGCAAAGCCAGGGAAAGACAAAACCTGGATGAGATGATTTGAGCCATACTTCCGGTTCAAGTATGCACTAATAGCAGTCGAAAGTGATGAAATAAATGAACGTGACCTCGCAGCACTTATGTGTGCATGAGCAAGAGAAACACACATTTTCCCCCGTTTTCTGGGAGACCGCTTGTGTTTCACAATTATAGTTTCAAAGAGCAATCTTACCGATTCTGGTATGACAGACTCTACATCACATAAAAATTATCAGAGGGAGGGTACTGTTTTACATGGTACCCTACTGATCTTATATCGTCTAATATGACATTTGCAGCTGCTTTGGAGATTCGTAGTCTTTCTTGCTGAGGATCTGAATTTCTTTTGGTGTACCAATTTTCACTGAGTAGTTGGTGCCCAACATTCTTGAAACATACGACTGCTGGCTATGAAGCTGTTTCAGCTATCACCACATCGTCACCATATTTCTGGAAAAGGCGAGCCTTGACAGTTCGAATACCAGGACGAGATGATGTGGGTATTTGCTCTAACAGATCGTCCATAGAAAACTGACATTCTCCCGTATTGGTTTCCAGGTAGGCAAATATAGCCTCCACACCTTCATCTACTTGTGTTGCAGGTCGGTAATCTCGTTTCTGTCCAGTAGCTGAAACACGGCGAAAGAACTTTCTGTAGCAAAATCTGTGGTACCACCCATCTGCAGCAACCAAATCATTTACATTTTGAATACGCTCTGTCACTTGTTGACCAAATTCATCACCACGTCGTTTAGCCTTTCCTAATACTGTCGATTGCACTTCCAATTTCATTACTTTGTAAACAAAATTTCGTTTGGCATACGGCAATCTTAACTGCTTGGTTAAAAAGTCATCAGAATTCCCTTTTTCACATAAGAAGCATTTCTCTTTGAAATTGAACTGACCTTTTTCCTGCGACCGACTTAGCACGCCTGTTGGTTCCTGAGGATGTCGAAGGCTAGCTGTTATCATTCTCTCGTTAATGTACTTCTTGTAGCATGCTTCTTGCACCATCACTTCACTGAGCGTTTTCAAAACACGGGTGTGAGCAGACTCCCTGCGTTTAGCACTGCAATCGATAAGTGTGCTCAGTCCTTCCTTTTTGACATTGCGTCCACCACTCACCACAGTTTTTTCGCAAATGAAACACAAATTCATGTCAGAAATACTCATTTTAATCACCACAACTTATACTGAATGGAAGCGACTCCAAACTGTAGGACCCTCATTGTTGTGTGTTAACAGCTGTCAGAGCGCTGTGAACAATCACCAGGGACAATCGCCTTCCGCCCGCCAAAAAATAAATATGCTTTTGTCCGCTAAAGAACGATTCCTACATACTTTTTCTTATAACTGATCATTAAAGTCAATCAACTGTAGAAAATGTATGGCACCTGCATGCAATCGTATTACATATTGCAACACAAATAAACTTCGCGCAATCCGACGTGAATGTGTTCGTAGTTACTGAATATGATGCTGTTTGTCCTGGCCCTGCAGCTGAGTGAGATGGTAAATTCCAGTGAATAACGTGATGAGTAATATGTTTACACTACACAAATAGAAACTGAAATAACAGTGTTCAAAAATTAGGTAATTTGCCACTTTGCTCGAAATTTGAAAAATTGGTATTTTTTGATGAGCTGTAGCGCCTTAGATACTGGGAGTAGAAAAAAATGATAAGAATCAAATTTGTAGAGTATTTTGTGCTCTTTAAAAAAGAAAATAGACGTCAAAGCGATAGGAGCAAATGAAACTGAGATATTTTGAAAAAACTGAAAAAAGTCCGAAATTTTCGAAGTTTTTTGACTGCAGAAAGTTTTCCCAAGAGAAATTTTGTTGGCAAAACTTGGTTTTCTAACCTTTCCAACAATATGAATGAGTTAAAAAATAAAATCTTCTATCCCACCTTTTGCAAGGTACAGGCTTTTTTTCTGACAGTTTCACTGGACTAAAAGCCTTCGACATATCTTGTGATTTATCGAACGTAAAATATGAAACTGAACTTTGGCGAAAATTGTGGCAGTACTAAAAGAACCCAGGGGAGCCAGTTGTTCTTGATATCCTCAAAGAAAAGGAAAACTTCTTCCCCGAAACACGAAAAGCATTAAAAATTTTGATTTCCATCCCTGAGGAACGATCTTTCAGCAGCTTAAGGAGAACCAAGACCTGGTTGAGGAGCACAGTCAGAAGACCGTCTCGGTGGTTTAGCCATGATGAATATTCTCAGAAATCTTACTCTTGACAATGAAGAGGATTTGATTGGCAACGTGTTCGAAGAATTTATAAAAAAAATCTGAGGACTTCATGGTGTAACTAAATTTCTTTAACTTTGTGAAATTCATTTTAATTTTTTATAATATTGCTTGTCATTGAACAAATTTCTACTTTAATCATTGTACCAGGATTTCTCGCTTCCCTTGCTCTCTTCTTCATCCTCCTCCACTCCGATGATGAAAGAAACACTTATATATTTAGCAGCTGACGGGGTGCTTAAAATGGAAATTAATTCGCAAAAGATTGACGTCTTCAGGATGAAGAGAAGAGAAGAGTATCCACAGACGCAAATGAAGCTTTGCAATTATTAGTGCCATTCGCCACTTCCTACCTTTGTGAATTAGCATTCTCTTGAATGATGAAGATAAAAACTAGTAAGAGGAATAGACTTCAATTAGAAAATGATTTGGTGATTTGTGTCTCAAAAAAAGAACTAAGATTTGACAAATAATTAATAAATAAACAGGCACAGCCTTCTCATTGAAACTGTTGTAATTATATTGTAGTCTGTGTCCTATAGCCCTTGCTTTCTTTCATCTGCCTAAGTGGCACCCGTGGCAGATATCGCTGCTGTCGCCTTATGAATAAAACCTGTTCAAAACAATAAAATCTTAATAAGTGTCAAAATGCTTTTCAATAATACAAATGAGAGCCATTAGTCATCAGGCGTCAAATTGCAGTTGTGCCGAGAAAGCGCTCTTTATCATAAAACAATCTATATTATGCTCAATTCCCAAATTGCAGTTGTGCCGAGAAAGCGCTCTTTATTATAGAACAATCTATATTATGCTCAATTCAGAGTTAATGTTAAACAGGGCATTATACAGTTCTAATAAAAAATAAATACCATTTTCCATCGACCAATGTTTTTGTGTTACAGAACACCTATTTCTGAGACATGAAGCACGATGGTTCATTCAGTTTCAAAAGAAGACAACGTTCCTTTTTAATTAATTGCGAGAATATATTACATTTTTACAAATGATGGTACTATCTCTTTGTAAGATATTTTTCAACTCTTTTATACAGCGCAGTAAAAAAAACATTGATTCACTTCACGGCAATCAGTAAAATTAAAGTCTGAGCTGAGCTGCATCCTGTAACCTCTCGGTAGAAATTGCAGTACTTCGTGCATGTCTCACTGCTGCTAATCCTAGCGATCTGTTGTTTGGTTGGAAGCTTGATACTGAAAAGTGTTCTAGTGACCGTGGTGCCAAATCTTGCACGTGAGCTGTGTGTGTGTTGTTGCAGCCATTTTGTATCACATTTGGACGTGAGCATCTTTTAAATGCGCTTTCACAAATTGTTCTCGTCCCGTGTCATATTGTTATCACAGCAGATGATTGGCACATAAACTAAGCTGTATGCAGTACACAAGACGCTGCCACTGCACCGTCGTCCCAGCCCGGAAGTTGAATTCTCCAACAGGTTTAAATTAAATTCATATTCATTATTATAAATAAGTACCAGATCTGAACGAGAGCGAATCTGCAAGGTGCTTTCACAAAACTTTGTCACTTCTGTGTGACGTTCATACCACAGCAGATGATAGTCGTGAAACATAAGTTACCAGCCGTGCTGCAGCTGCTTTATCCTGTGACCGCGACCCTCTGGGCAAGGCTTTGCTACCCCCAATGGTCTCGACCGGCCCACAATTTACCCCTGGCATAAGAACTTTGTTGAGAGGGATTGTTCACTGTGACATGATAAATCACCATATCACTCACACTCTGATGATTATATCCAACAGGTTAGGGAGATCTTTGCCTGCAGTCCACGAAAATCAATACGACGTGTCTCTCGTGAGATTGGTATTCCACAAAAGGCTGTATGGCAAGTGCTACGAAGACGTTTACACTTGAAACCACACAGATTCATAATGGCACAGGGCATCAGTGGTGCAGATAAGGTTGCTCATGGGGAATCCTATGCGGAAGTGTTTCATCAGACTATGAGACGTTCCTGAACACAGTAATCTTCAGCGATGAGTCAACATTTGAGATCAATGACGTGCTGAGCACCCACAGCTGCAGAATATGGGGCAGCAAAAATCCACATCCAATCCTGAAACACGTTTGTGACAACCTCAAAATTAATCTGTTTTGGGCCCTTAGCAAATTGAAAGTGGATGGCCCTTTCTTCTTCATGGAGAAAACTGTCACTGATATTGTGGGTCTGGATATGTTTGAAAACTTGTTAATTCCACAGATCGATGAACATTATCGAGATGGGTTGGTTTACTACTAGCAAAACAGTGCACCACTTCATTTCCTCAAGTTCGAGGTTTCCTCGATAGTCGCTTCTCAGGTCGACGAAGGGCCAAACACTTGGCCACCTCAATCCCCAGACTTGACACCACTGGATTTCTTTCTCTGAAGTTTCGTCAAAGACTGTATATATGTCCTACCAAACAATTTACCCGACCTGAAAAATCGAATCTTTGCTACCTTTACACAAGCTACGACCGATTTGCTGCAACAAATGTGGGAAGAAGTTGAATAAAAGTGCGATGTTTGCTGCATCACAAATGTTAGTCACATCGAATAAAAGTGACGCACTTTTATGTGAAACTTGAGGTTGTTTGCTACAAAATGTCTCATCTATCGATTCTGTATGTTATCTCAATAAGTTTCTGTATCACTCCAATATTGTAGAGTTCTTTTTGACTCATGCTATATTTAGAGTGACTGAGTGCACCTCTAGTGCATGCATACTTACTATTCAAATTATTGGTACTGTATACCTTTAGAAAATATATTTAATCTCAGAGAATAATTTTTATTTAATTTTTGTAATCCTCCTTGCTTCATGCTTGAGAGAAGGTAGAGGGCGAATACATGAGTGCAGCCTTATTAATTTTGAGTTGAACAGTAAATTTAATTTCATTCCTTTCACCTCACACTCGCATACGCGTAATTAGTCATTCTTGACTAGCACATGTAAGCTCCATCTGTGAACATAACGGTATTAGGTCAGCACTTGGTTAAACTGAGATTTACACTATTTAAATCTGGAGTGAACAACCCATTGTGTTATCCCTCTGGCTGGTTGTAGGTGAAAGTGTCACTGACCGTCTATTGAAGTCTACAGAGAATGACATCAGATTATAAAATGGCTTATGAGACAGATGAGTGTTGTGAAAAGTGGCAATTGAGCCTGATGAGTACTAAGTGAAGAGCGCTGAATTTCTGTTACATGATAAATGACACAGATTTAGAAATTGTCATTCAAATGTGGTAAGTACGAGGGCCGTTCAGAAAGTAACCTCCGGTTGATTTAAAAAAATACACCAAGTTAAATAAAAATGTTTTAATATATACATCTTACAACTACATCTTTGCACTATTTTTCTACATAGTCTCCATAGCGATTGAGGCACTTATCGTATCTCTTCACAAGCTTTGAAATTCCTTCTGCATAAAAATCACTCGCTTGTGCCTGGAGCCAGCCTGTGACCGCATCTTTGAGCTCTTCGTCGTCATCAAACCGCTGTGACCCGAGCCATTTCTTCAAATGCATGAAGAGGTGATAATCACTTGGCGCCAGGTCTGGTCTGTAAGGTGGATGGTTGATAACGTCCCACTTGAAGGACTCAAGAAGGGCCGTTGGTCTGCGAGCAGAGTGAGGACGGGCGTTATCGTGCAAAAAAACGATACCGGAAGTCAGCATACCACGGCGTTTGTTCTGTATAGCCCGTCGTAACTTTTTTTATTGTTTCACAGTACACGTCTTGATTAATGGTCGTACCACGTTCCATGAATTCAACCAACAACACCCCTTTGGCATCCCAAAACACCGTTGCCATCAGTTTTCTGGCAGAAAAATCTTGCGAAGCTTTTCTTGGTTTGGTAGGCGAATTTGAATGTGCCCACATCCTTGATTGTTCTTTTGTCTCAGGGTTCACGTACTTAATCCAGGTTTCGTCACCGGTCACGATTCTGTTTAACAATGGTTCTCCTTCGTCCTCATAACGTGACAGAAAGTCTAATGCAGAGGCCATTCTTTGAGTTTTGTGGTGGTCGGTAAGAATCTTGGGCACCCATCGTGCACAGAACTTACGGTAACCCAATCTTGCTGTCACTATCTCGTACAAGAGAGTCTTAGAAATCTGTGGAAAACCAGTAGACAACTCCGACATTGAGAAACGTCGATTTTCACGAACTTTTGCATCAACTGTCTGAACGAGTTCGTCAGTCACCAATGATGGTCTACCACTCCTCTCTTCATCATGAACGTTTTCTCGTCCACTTTTAAATAAACGTACCCATTCACGGACAACTCCTTCACTCATAACTCTTGGTCCGTACACGGCACAAAGCTCACGATGAATAGCTGCTGCAGAATATCCTTTGGCTGTAAAAAACCTTATGACAGCACGCACATCACATTTGGCGGGGTTTTCTATTGCAGCACACATTTCAAACTGCCACAAAAACTAAACTAGCGCAGGTACGACGTTCACTCGACCACGGCTTGATGCCGACTGACCTGTTGAGTGCGTGAACGCACAGATGGCGTCGCTACTCCCCCCACAACCCGCACTTGACCAATCGGAGGTTACTTTCTGAACCGCCCTCGTATATATGACGGTTAGTTATAAAGCTCTAATTATCATCATGAAATAACAATTATGAGTGCCTGCTGAAGTGGGCTGGTGTGGCTGAGCGGTTTGTAACACGTATGTTGTGTGGCGGCGATGGCGAGGCATGATAAAATCTTTGACCAGAGAGCCATTTGTCGTAGTTAGTCTGCGCTTGACCGCGCGAGTGTTGCGAGCAGCAGTCTGTCAGTAGTCGTCGTGCAGTACAGTTTTGAAACAGTCTGTCAGTAGTCGTCGTGCAGTCTGTCGGTAGTAGTCGTGCAGTACAGTTGCGAGCAGTCTGTCAGTGGGCAGTCTGTGAGCAGTGCAGTATGTCGGTAGTAGCAGTCGAGTGCAGTTGTGTGTGAGGAGTCGGCGGGCTTCGACATGGCATTCTGGTCAAGATTCAGGACGAGGTATATTATTGTTTAAACAAGGTAATGAATCAGCAATGCTCAGCTAATAATGTAAATCAACTGTAACTAATTTGTGCAATAATCGCCCCAATAATAATTTTGATTTCAAAGCAATTTTTGCAAAAGAACCTTTTAATTGAACCAACGATTTCCTTCCATTTCCTTTAAAGTAAAGTTTCAGTTAAATATAAAAAAAAAAATATTATTTGCAATGCATTTCCTCCAAACCGTGGCCAACAATAAGAGCAGAAATTTGACATGCAGTTATACTGAGGTAAGAAATTAATTCTGATTTTTTTGCACAGGACCAAAGACCGATATTTCGGTTTAATTGAATTTTCATTATCACTGAGATTTTCTTATCACTGAAGTGACTTTCATTTTTTTGTGAGGAACTTATACTTGGGTCAGATTGCTAATTTTTGTCTAATTGTCATTGTCATTGAATTTATTTGTGGGGAGATTACACTTGGCTCCCATTCATTTTATATTTCTGTCATTTTAAATTTCTGTGGGTAGGTTACACTTGGCGACACCCAGTCCAGGATCGTATTTCGTTGAGAATCTTTTGAACAACAGTCAGATATCTGCTCTTATTTGCTTAGATATAATTAGGATTTGGAGCAACGCTTTTACTAATTTTGTGACTTTCTTTCCACAGATCAACGGCAATTCGTTGCTCTGTTGTATTTTTGTTTGTTGCCTTTTGCATTTGTACTTATTTGTTTTGTGAATAATTGTGACTATTGTAAAAATGCCGCGAAAGACTGTGAGTAGTGTATCGCGAAGTATTGTGAATGAAATTACCGACTTAAACAACGTGACCGATAGTAATTGTGACACGCAGTGTAATGATGACAATCCTGCGTTCACTAACAATCAGTGCATTCCAACCATTAATGATGAATTTTATCTTAATGATGAACAAACGAACTCAATTGTCTCTTCTGTTAATTTGACGACAATTGATGACGCGGGACGCCCTATTGTAATGAGCGCTACCCAGCTTAACACAACCGGTTTGGAAAATTCAAGTAACATACAGACAAATTTTTCGAATGAAAATGGTCAGTGTAGTGAAAGTATGACGGATTTATTTAATTCCGAAATAGGGACTGACAGTGTATGTTTAACTGGCAAACCTTTTTGTAAATCTCAGAATAACCAAATGGTTACAGAAAACGAGACAATTCCAGATCCACCACTAAACAGCACAGAGAATATAAACGCTAATTTTGACTTGGTACGAATTATGACAAGTTTGCTACAACAGTAAAGTGAGAAAATAGACAATAATTTCAAACAACAGAGTGTAGATAACAAACAAGATAACGAAAAACTCAAACAATACCTAAATGAAAAATTAGGCAACAATTCCAGACAGCTTAGTGAACAAATTAGAGCCGTTGCCGCGCAGTGCCATGACACTAAGGAACAGTTACGAGAAGAAATTGAGGCTTGTTCAAAGAAAAGTAGCGAAGAAATTAGGTCTGTTGCGCAAGAATTAAGGGAAATGCAAACAGCCGCAACAGAAACACTTAGAGCGGAAATTAGTACAGTCGCTAAACAATGCTCTGAAAAAGCTACACAATTACGGGACGAGTTTAAAGCAATGACGGTAGAACTTTCGCGCACAATGGACGCAAAGATAGACGCGAAATTCGAACAGCAGAACACTCAGTTGACGAACGCTTTAATCTTCACATACAAAACAGTGATACGCGTTTCCGCAAATTTATTCAGGATCAAAATAATGTCAAACGTCAAGTCATGGAAACAATCACTGCTCAGAGACAAGAAGACAAACGTAAAATGTTCGCGAAAGCGAAGACATACGTAGACAACAATATTGCCTCAGTGTCCGGCGAAATTAATTCCATCAAACAGTCGAACACAGAATTACGTGACGAAATTTCTGATCTTAAATCGAAAACAGACACATACACAACCGATTTTCAAACAGTGACCGACAGACTCGAACAATTAGAACTAACACAGGATACCGATGTCGTCAAAACTGACGTTAAAAAACTGAACGAAACAACACGTAAATTGCAAAAACAGATTAATGCCTCTGACACTAAGTCTGATGAGCAGGTAAAAATACTGACTGAAAAATATGATGAATTGGCCAGTCGTATTGATGTTATAGAAAGTAGTAATGACAACAAATCAGACGATACTTCACCGGTTTCATTTAATCAAACACCTGAATTTCAAAATTTACAGCAGACAATTAATGAGATCGATTCATCTAACAACACCTTGCGTAGAAAATTGTCAAGCTTACAGCAAGAGGTAACAGAAATGAAAAGTATTTCAATTAATAACACATCACAGCAGACGCCACTTTGCGAACATTTGTCAGACTCGCGCAACGCGTATAATTTGAGTAATCTA
The DNA here is from genome assembly GCF_021461395.2 of Schistocerca americana. Classification (NCBI taxonomy): domain Eukaryota; kingdom Metazoa; phylum Arthropoda; class Insecta; order Orthoptera; family Acrididae; genus Schistocerca; species Schistocerca americana. The sequence goes on from NC_060122.1 coordinate 632,920,394, forward strand.
CAGAGAGTACGGGACTTGGATTCCGAACAACCACAGTTCAATAGATTCTCTTACGATCCTGAACCTGTTCCATCACACAGAGATGATAATTTCGATTACAAACATTTTCTGTCAGTGAGAAAGTTTAAAGTATTTAAAAACGATAGAATGCAGATTCATCCACTGGATTGGATTCAACAATTTAGCTTTGCTCTTCCACCGACTTGGCCCGTTACGCATAAACTTGAATTTATTTGCAGTTTTTTGGAAGGCGAACCGGCAACTCGTATGAGACCGATCGCGAGACAATGCTATTCGGTAGAAGAATTCCAGAATGCATTTCTGTCAGCGTATTGGTCGAAGACGACACAGCGCGGAATTAAAGACCAGTTAATTAGCTTACCAAATTATGAGAACACAAATTTTCCCAGTGTCACGCAATTTTTTGAGCATATGGTCCAACAAAACCAGTACTTAAGTGAACCGTACAGTGAATCTGCACTTATTCAATTATGTATCTCTAAATTACCACGGTCATTAAGAGTGTCACGTTTAACAGATCAGCAAAAAGAAAATATTTCAGCATTCAGAGATTTGTTACAGCTCTTGAAAGTACAACAATCTGAGTATTCTTTTGTAAACAAAAACTTTTCGTATAATAACCAAGGTCAACAAACTTACAGTAATTATGATCAGGGACGTAATTTCAATAGGAAAAGTAACAGACGCTTTAGGAACGACAACTACCAGAACTTAAATCACAGACAGAATTCTGTTTATCAGTATCGTCAAAATCATCAGCAACAGGAACCACATTTTGGTAATAATAGAAGTTTTCCACCGCAACAGCATGAAAGTCAACCGGTTAGCATACGTAACCAAAAATGTAATGCACAAGGTCAACCAGGCTTTAATGTTCAGCCGCGTGCACGTGTAGTCCCAGATCCAACAAATGGTAGCGCACGACAGCAAGGAAACAACTACGTACAAAGAAGACAGTATTTCAATTCCTATCGCAATACACCGTATAGGAATGACTATTACGACAGACGTAAAAATAATGAGAACAATTTTCAGCGTACATCTAACAACAGTCGGACATACCAACAGCAAAATTATACACAAGAACCTATTCTCATGAATGAACCCGACAGTAGGTATCATCCAGAGCGTAATACGTCTGGAAGAAGTAATAGAAGAGTTCAAATAGTAGAAATGCCACAGAATCCTCCCAATAATAATAACACGTCAGATAGAATCTGACTAGGTACTGTACAGGACACATCTTCCAATAACACAAGCACTACCTTTGACACGCAAAATGTTGTTCACGAAAATGTAATTACTTTTGACGACATCAGAGACACTATTTTGCAGGAAAGACCAGTTGTTCAGAAATCTATTTCACATCCTGTTATCGAAATTAAAATTGGTTCATCGAAATTCTCAGCAGTAATTGATTCCGGATCACCTATATCAGTAATAAATGAGGAGACTTTCAACGAGTGCAACAAAGAGAATACATATCCTACATTACCATTATGCAAAATGAAAGTGAAGGGAGCAGTATCGAGCAAAGGAGTAGACGTTAAATTACAGACGCATTTATCATTTTGTATTGGAGGTCATACTTTTCACTCTAATTTTTGGATTGTTCCTTTATTGACAACAGACGTTATTTTAGGTACGAATTTTCTGGTACAACACGACGCAGTCATTGATTTTCAGAATTCTTATTTAATGTTGAACGATGAAAATATACAATTGGCTTTAGAATTTCAGCACTCATTATCTGCGGAAGAGCAAACAATTAATCGCACAGAGGTCATTTCTGTGTCACGTAACATAGACTGTAATCCCACATTGTTCACGGATACGTATGTACACAACTATAACACTCCAGACGAAGCTGACTACGACGTAATACAGATGATTTCTGATAAGGTTAAAGAGAGCAGTGCAAATACATACGACGAACGCACGCAGTTACACAAAATTCTTTTACAACAAGCTCCAGTTTTCGACAACATTCCTGGTACTATGTCCGGTTTTATGTATGAATTTCAAGTGAAACAGCACGACACATTTAAAGCAAAGCATTATCCCATTCCATATATTCACAGAGAACAAGTTAAAAAAGAATTGCAGGATATGCTTGACCAAGGAATTATTGAACCAGCAGTTAGTCCGTACATAAACCCGCTACATATTGTTAAGAAAAGAGATGGGTCACTTAGCCTCGTACTTGATTCACGTCACATTAATGACATTATTACTAAGGAAACAGATCGACCACAGACACTAGAGGAACTTCTACAGAAATTTCATGGTACTGCTATTTATTCTACACTAGATTTGAAATCGGGATTTTGGCAAATTCAACTTCATCCAAATTGCAGAAAATACACAGCATTTCTCTGTTTTGGCGACTGTTATCAATTCTGTAAATTACCGTTCGGCTTAACTATTTCTTCTGCAGCTTTATTCACGGTTTAAACACAATACTTCCGACAGAACTTAAGGACAGAATCACGACGTACGTAGACGATATTCTTATCGCAGAAGCTAACTGGTCTGAACGCAATATGATTCTTGAACAACTGTTGCAAACTTCTCATGCACAAGGACTCACAGTTAACCTCAGTAAATCGCACTTTGGCAAAACTTCCATAAAATTTCTTGGACACGTAATTTCAGCAGAAGGCTTTGCGCCTGATCCGGAAAAACTTCAAGCTTTGCGTGACATTACTGTTCCTACGACGAAAAAGCAATTACGCAGTTTTTTGGGTTTAATTAATTTTTTTCGTAAATTTATTCATCACTCCGCTTTAGACACACCAAGGTTATGCCAATTAACAGGTAAAAACAGTATTTGGTCTTGGGATAGGGAAGCACACTCTGAATTCGTGAACCTGAAACATGCTTTGTTGAATGCTCCACTTTTATCGCACCCAGATCTTACTAGAAATTTTTCCATTGCCACCGACAGTTCTAACACGGCTTTAGGCGCACATATTTTCCAGGAAATTGAAGAAGATGGTTCAATAGTAATTAAAAACATCGCATTTGCAAGTCGCATTTTTTCACCTGCTGAACGAAATTACTCCGTTATAGAATTGGAAACATTATGTGTTGTATGGGCTTTCACGAGATTTAGGCACTTTCTTTATGGCAGACATACCACCGTTTACACAGACCACAGAGCGATACAGTTTTAACTTTCGGCTAAATTCACTCACGACAGATTAAGCAGATGGAAACTTTATTTACAGGAATTTAATTTTACAATAGTTCACATTCCCGGCACACAAAATGTTATAGCAGACGCACTGTCGCGTTCTCTGAGCAACAATCAGCAAGACGTAGCAACCAACTTCTGCAAAGCAAATTTCAGTGTCATGTACATTCAGCAAGTTGCATTTGAAAACTTTATTTCATCATCATTACAGGACATAGCACAAGAACAAAATAAAGACAACGTGTGGAAAGAAATTAAACACCTTTGGCAAGAGAGGAATAATGTTACGATTAGAAACCATTACATTGTACGCAATGACATTCTGTTTCGCCGCTCTCATCCTGACAGCAACAATTGGTTATTATGCATTCCTGACGAACTGGTTAACAAATTAATCTGGTACACTCATTTAAGTTACGCACATTACGGAGCAAGAAAATGTTTTCTTATACTGAGACAGAACTGTTATTTTACCAACATGGAGAAACGACGAGTTTTAGCGTCATGTAAAATTTGCCAGAAAGCTAAGTCAGACACCACTTCACACATTCCTCCTTTATATCCCATTGTACCTGTTAAATTAAGACACATGGCCGCTGTAGCCTTTTTTGTCCGATTCCGAGAACTAACAGAGGTTATTGCTACATCTTTGTCGCTGTTGAACTCACTTCAAAATTTGTTACATTCACTCCGTTACGCAAAGCTACAGCTAAAACTGTTTCGAAAGCATTTGTAAAACATTTTCTATTTCATGTAGGGCATGTGATGAAAGTAATTTCTGACAATGGATCACAATTTCGTTCTGCTATATGGACACGCATGTTACGAGCTAGAAACATTTCTCCGATTTATATATCCAAGTACCATGCTTCTTCGAACCCCTGTGAAAGATTAATGAAAGAAATTGGTAAGCTGTGCCGAATATACTGCCACAAAAGACATTGATTGGGATACACACATACTCTCATTCCAAGATGTAATTAATTCCATTCCAAATGAATCCACTATGCTAACTCCGTCTGTTATACTGAAAAACGTTGAACCACCAAACAAAATTAAAGAATTAGTAAACTTCCCTAAATGTCGTCGCCTACGACACCATGAAATAATTGACATTGCGCTGAACAACATCAAACGTGCCGCAGAGCGCCGGAGAAGACAGCAAAAACAGGTTTGTACACGCCGCGACTTCCACATTGGACAGAAGATATTAGTACGTACACACTTATTATCCAGCAAATTAAAAGGTAAGTGCAGTAAATTTGAACTTCTATACGCAGGTCCATATGGGATTCGCAGCATCCCTCACCCCAATGTTGTACACGTCGAAACTTTGAGAACCAGAAAATCGAAAGGCAACCACCATTGGTCAAATATTAAACCCTTTATTGAATGAAGACACTGTATGATTCAACACACTATGATGCCATTTACTAATGCAATTATATTCACATGACTAATTATTGATGATTATCGTATTTTTCTTGGCAAGTGCCCGGCAAGGTAAGGTTAGCAGGTCGCTTTTCTTGTCGTTACACATCAGACCGTGCATATTTTTCCAGATGAACTTACGTATTTTATGAATAATTATGCAATTCTATGTACTGACGTATTAATTTTATCAAATTCTCTCTCCATTAAAGTCTTTAATTCTCGCCTCTATTAACTACACTACATACAAGCTGAACACAACGAACATCACATTTTTTTCTTTCTTATATATATACGATTATTTCATGTTTTGTTCGTATGCATTATGAAATGGTGAAGACATAGCAAACACCAGTCGACTTTGACATTTTTTGCCTTATGACATCTCAAGATTGTGACTGTTTTACATTTTTTTTTTTTTGCTGCTGCATTGTATTATTCTGTGTACATTTTTGCATCTGAACACTGTCAATGTCTTTGACATATTACGTTTTCTGTCATGTTATGCTGTATGGTTAATTATGTCACCATAATCCAGTCATTATTTAGTGGGTATATGATTTAAATGCAAGACATTAATCTTTGTTCATCAATTTCAGAAAGAAATGATGCGTGTAAGAAATAAATTCAACAGAAATGGGAATTTCACCTACGGAATAAACGAAAGAAGATGCAATAACTTTATGAGGAAGAGTAAATGAATCAGGATTAACAAGCATTAACAAGAATATACTATACTCATCGTAGAACAGCAGTCTTAACTAATTTTTTCTTTCAGAATACAAGGTGATTGATGCAGGCTGTCAGACAGAACTACACATCTTAGTTTTAATGATGAAATATGCTAGAGATAAGGAATAGTTGTGTAATGAGTAATGAAGTGATATTTTTTGCAGATGATAATGAATGCTGATGAATAATGATGAAGGATATGCTGTTATGAATAATGACGTTTTTCTTTACAGGTGATGATAATAATGAAGTTATGATAATATGGATAATGAAGTGATGGATAATGAAGTTTTTTCTTTACAGATGAGAATAATGTTGAAGTTATGTATTTATGCTATGTAGTTATTTAAGTATTTGCTGCAGTTTGCTTTGACAGCAGGTGTTATATTGCATAGTAGGATGACAGAAAGTTTTGGAAAGGACAGCTATGGAACACATTTTTATACACATTTCACTACCTGTTAATTCGTAGTTCACTACTTTTCAGCGTAGTATGTGTTTCTTCTTTCAGCTCAATAATTCATTTTGTATTTTTTTTCCAGGAGAAGCTTTTCATGATACTTACTAAACCTGTTACTTATTATACCTGTTCTAGTACTTGCATTTTTTATTTTTTACCCATTTGTGTCTATCATTTATAAATGTGATCACATATACTGCCTTGTTACATAACCTTGCTACAGCTGACTCATGACGAATGACGTTACCTATCCTCATTTACAGCAATAGGTCAAAAGCAAATATTGTTATGCCTCAGCAATTAATTATCGATCCCAACGCAATGCATTGCTAACAAAAAAATGTATTACCACTCCCAAATAATGATACCAGTTTAAAAGAGTTCTGAGTAATGCTGATCAGCTCTGAATAGTATGTCACTTCAGTAATGACTTCTTAATGATACAAATATATATATATATGTATATATATATATATATAAAATAATGCTTTGTAACTGGCTAATAACTGCCACTGTTTATTGTAATGAGACTACTTATAATGCCCATGATTATTAATGCTATGACTGTAATTAACTGATTTTTAATAATTACTTCTTAATGATATGAATAACACTGAATGATGAACAATGTTTTATACTATTCAATACTTGCTGGCCACTGAGTGCCAATAATTAATGTCACTAAATGAATTATGTTATGAATTATGCCATTAATTAGCTCCTGTTTTCAATGATGATTTTTCATGTTCTATAACTGGTCACTGAGTGCCAATAATTAAGTCACTAAATGAATTATGTTATTAATTATGCCATTAATTAGCTCCTATTTTCAATGATGATTTTTCATCTTCTATAACTGGGACCTGAGTGCCAATAATTAATGTCACTAAATGAATTATGTTATTAATTATGCCATTAATTAGCTCTTGTTTTCAATGTTGACTTTTCATGTTTTGGTAAATGGCCAATGAGTGCCAATAATTTGTATCACTCAATGTATTATGTTAATGCTAGGCCAATAATTGACTCTCCTTTTCAATTAAGCCTTCTGATGAACATTATTCTGTCATACTAAATATGCTTTGTAACTGGCCAAGGACTGCCACTGTTTATTGTAATACGATTACCCACGATGTCAATAATTTAATTTTATGAACATTATTCTGTAATACTACATACTTGGTACAGAAATGTTCAATAACTGGGCTATGAATGCCGCAAACTACTACTGTAATTCTCAATATTATGTGACTTAATGTCCTTCACCTTATGAGCTAACTACCCTGATTTATTGCAATATCCATTTGTCCTGTCCATCCTCATGATCATGGAGCACTATATTTGGTTTTTGCACTAATTCTACGTTGGTGTGCCTTGTAAGAGCGTGGTGTTGACATGACATGCTGTCCACCACCGTGAGCGATGAAGACGTTATTATGGTCCCACTGTTTGGTGTACCTAGTGTACTGCCAAAATGAGAACATGGAACATTACTACGACAGTTCAGTGTCTTGGCTACGCTGATAAATTTTGATGGGAAAAGAACTTCAAATTGTGTCACTTGGTGTTGTACTTCTGTGGAAAGATATGGACTTTCAGAACAGCTGTGTGCAATCTAAAGTGCTACAACCATGATGCAATCCTTCCCTTTCCTATCCTAATAGTGAAACTCATTTTTTTGCTAACATCATTTATGTTCATGGGTTATACATTTTTTTTTCGATCCGCTGAACTCCAGTGCGAATACACTTATGTCACTTGTCGAAATGATTTTTTTTGCCATTATGTTTATTTGTTGTGAAAATGCTAAAGACATTTTTTCGATTTGTTCTGAAGTACAGTATATGTGCACTCTTGTCTTTTATATTGTATATACATTTTTATTTTGATGATATGTTCTGAACTACAGTGCATGTGCACTTATGTTATGTGTTAATATGTTTTCTACTGAACTTCAGTGCCTGTGCACTTTTCTCATTTTTCAATATGATTTGTACTCATTCTGTATACCTTTTATGATTTCCTGATATGTTCATTACTTCAGTGCGTATGCACTTATGTCATTTGTTACTCATTGTATATACATTTCGTCATTTGCTGATATGTTCTCAACTGCAGCGCATGTGCACTCATGTCACTTGTCAACATGATTTTTTGCCATTCTGTTTATTTGTTCCGAAAATGCTACAGAATTTTTCAGTGCACTTTGTCATCTGTCAAATAATTTGTATATACAGTTTTCTGATTTGCTACTATATTTTGTACTCACATTTTGTCTTTGTTTGAAATGTTTTGTACTCGGTGCATGTGCACAACATTAAATTCATGTATCTAAATATTCTGTAAATTGTACAAGTTGATTAATTAAAGAAAAAATTTTGTTGTGCTTGGCAAATCGAAATGACTCACCATCGCTGCCAAATTTTTGCCCCCCCCAGTGGAGGGTTATGTAACATGTATGTTGTGTGGCGGCGATGGCGAGGCATGGTAAAATCTTTGACCAGAGAGCCATTTATCGTAGTTAGTCTGCGCTTGACCGCGCGAGTGTTGCAAGCAGCAGTCTGTCAGTAGTCGTCGTGCAGTCTGTCGGTAGTAGTTGTGCAGTACAGTTGCGAGCAGTCTGTCAGTGGGCAGTCTGTGAGCAGTGCAGTATGTTGGTAGTAGCAGTCGAGTGCAGTTGTGTGTGAGGAGTCGGCGGGCGTCGACATGGCATTCTGGTCAAGATTCAGGACGAGGTATATTATTTTTTAAACAAGGTAATGAATCAGCAATGCTCAGCTAATAATGTAAATCAACTGTAACTAATTTGTGCAATAATCGCCCCAATAATAATTTTGATTTCAAAGAAATTTTTGCAAAAGAACCTTTTAATTGAACCAACGATTTCCTTCCATTTCCTTTAAAGTAAAGTTTCAGTTAAATTTCAAAAAAAAAATTATTATTTGCAATGCATTTCCTCCAAGCCGTGGCCAACAATAAGAGCAGAAATTTGACATGCAGTTATACTGAGGTAAGAAATTAATTCTGATTTTTTTGCACAGGGCCAAAGACCGATATTTCGGTTTAATTGAATTTTCATTATCACTGAGATTTTCTTATCACTGAAGTGACTTTCATTTTTTTGTGAGGAACTTATACTTGGGTCAGATTGCTAATTTTTGTCTAATTGTCATTGTCATTGAATTTATTTGTGGGGAGATTACACTTGGCTCCCATTCATTTTATATTTCTGTCATTTTAAATTTCTGTGGGTAGGTTACAGGTTCTAGGCGCTTCAGTCTGGAACCGCGTGACCGCTACGGTCGCAGGTTCGAATCCTACCTCGGGCATGGATGTGTGTGATGTCCTTAGGTTAGTTAGGTTTAAGTAGTTATAAGTTCTAGGGGAATGATGACCTCAGATGTTAAGCCCCATAGTGCTCAGAGCCATTTGAACCATTTTTGAAGTGTCCGCTGAAAAGTAACGCCTTAAAATGTTTTATTCTGTTCCAAATTCGTTGAGATGTTACATGTTATGTCTATTACTCGATCATCTCTCCTTCTTCGATGACAGAAGATGCAATTCTCTGCCACTAGAGAGCTTTGAATTTTGCGTGTAGCTTGGCGATGTGTTACATAACTATGTCAGCGCGTGTGTAACATAACTATGTCAGTGCGTGAGACGCAGTGTGGTGTTATCGAGTTTCTGAAAGCACGAATTCGAAGATTGCGTCTACTCCTTCAGCATGACCATGCTAAACCACACACGAATGCTGCGACATCTGCAGCAGTCTGGCGCCTTGGGCTTACTGTCATCAATCATCCTCTATAGAGTTCTGACTGAGCCCCATGCGATTTTCATGTTTTCAAAACTTAAAGTACACCTTCGAGGACTTCACTTTGATAGTGATGAAGCATTGGAAAGAGAGGTGAGGTTGTCGTTCTATCAACAAAGCCAGACATTCTACAGTGATGCCAGCGAAAGTGGTCTCTCGTTGTGAGAGATGTGTTTGTCGCCAGGGTGATTATGTTGAGAAATAAATATGCGGCATGAAGAACACAAATGTAGAATGTTAATAAAGTTTGTTTCACTTTAAAAGCTTTAAGAGTTTTGACATAAGAAATTCTGATGTATTACTTTTCAACACTCCCTCGTACTTTTGCATTTGCTAGCACATACATGTCTGCAGCCCTAGTACATATTCAAATCCTTGCACCACATTACTGAGGCATTAAGCTAGGGCAGGAAAAACAGATTTTCGAGTGTTGCAGTTGACCTATAAGGTGGATTAGCGTGAGGAAATTTGTTTTCTGTATTTGAAGAGGAATAACGCTGCAATAATGCATGCCGAATTGATGGAAGTTTAGGGCAACAATGCAGCAACATGTTCCACAGTGGTTAGGTAATGCAGATGCTCCCCTTTTGGTTAACCAAACCTAAAGAACGACGTGCAGGACAGCCAGCCAGTCCGAATATATTTTATAACTTCAATACAATTTTTAATTTCAGATTTATCAGCTATGGGTTTCAAACACTTTTCCAGTGCCACTTTTTAATCCAGTGCTTATGAGTGCGTGAGAACTGTAGAATCAGCATCAAGCCACATTTCCAGTGCTACGCTGCATGCACCAGCATCACCCCACCACTTTGCTAACAAAACCAGCTACACATGTCTACAGGCCAGCAGGAACAGGTGCTAGAGATGGGTCAGGTGGTTATTCCTGGCCGCGTCTTGGAGAGCAGAGCACTGTGGAGACGCTCTGTTGGATTCCAGTCTTTAGACACTGCAGACCGCTTCCCGCTGTCTGCTTCTGGCTCTGTGCTCCACGATCAGCCACCATCAGAACTTTCCTATTCCTTTACTGCATTTGTCGCCGCACCCAAAATGGTAGTTCCTTCACACCCGCCCTGGATGAGCCATAACGTAACCTGTAATTTCAGAGTATAGTTGTTATAACCGTAAAAACAAGCAAAATTTCGATACATTTATTAGTAACGCGCTGATAATTGAACAAGTTCATGAGCTAGTATGGATCGAATACTTGAAACGATGTAATAGCAAACAGTTCAGAGTTCGTAAACTAAGTAAACAAAGAAAAAAATTAAACCAAGAAAAAATTATGGGACAACACACGCAGAAGTTTTTGGTGACGTCAAGGCGAAATGAACAGTCACTTCTAGCTGTCTCAAAAATAATTAATACCCCGACTAAATAAAATAAAATTCCATTACGCAATAAAAGTCAGGTAGGCAGAATCAAAACAGTCACAGTAAGATGCTATCATAAGTCGGTAGCAAACAGTTAACGTCTGACTAGGTAAACAACAGGACAAAATCTAAGCCTGCCAAGTGGCCACACGCTAGCAAGGAAACATTCCCAAGTGCCACTAAACGATCTTGATGAAACTTGGCAGGTATGCAGAGGGGGGGAAAAACTGCAATAAGTATTTTTTTTTGTGCCCAGTTTCACTTTTAGGGATAATTTGACGTATTAGGGGTAATTTGGCATATTAGGTTTGGACAGAATATCTTCGGAATGATGATATATCAAAAATGTTCTCATAGAAAAGTTGATACATAATTAATGTTCTTAAAACCTGTATAATCGAATTTTGTAGTAGTTTGAAATTTTAAAAAATACCCCACCAGCATTAATTAATTTTGAAAAATACAAACTTACGTCACAACATGAATTAAATTAGTTTTAAAGCTACATACATCTCTTGAAATACCATTTTTGAAAAATAAGTGGTACACAGTGTACTGTCAAAGTATTTTCAACATTCCTACCTAAAATATCTAAACATTTATTATTAGTCTAGTTATTTATTTTAGTTATATTTGTTTTACGTTTTAAATTGTTATTTTAAGTTTTACATTCACTTTTGTTTCTCTTTGTTTTAGTTTGCTTTTTTAAATATGAGTATTTTGTTAATTGAAAATAATAATTAATTCATTATTATAATATAAAATCACTGGAGTAATGATAACCTGTAAATAAATGCTTGAAACATAATGTTTTCTTACACCATGCACACAAAATGAACAAAATTTCTTTGCATAATATGCCTTACAGAGAAAACAACATAAAACAAAATGCAGAAACATTTCAAATTGTTACAAATGATCCTTCAAATAAGATGATTTGTATCAGTGTAAGGTGTATGCTTCGCCGGCGATGGGCGAGGCGTGACAGAATCTCTGATCAGAGAGTAGTTTATCGTTAGTTGTTGCTTGTCGCTAGTCTGCGCGAGTCGACTGTAGAAGTCTGTCTGCGCGAGTCTGCAGTAGTAGTCAGTCGGATACGGTAGTAGGGAGTCGGCTGTGTGCTCTGGTCGCGACTCTGGTCAGGACTCTGGAGGATGAGTATTGTTGTAGAAGGTAAAGAAGCAGCCTTGCGCATATTTAATAATGTATGTTAATTGTAATTTAATTTGTTCAAAAAAATGCCCCAATAATAATTTTTTTATAAAGTAACTCTTTTAAAGAAAAGTATTCATTTCAATTTAAAGAATTTTTCCACTCTTTTGAAGAAAAAGCATTCATTTCAATTTAAAGAATATTTCCTAAGCATTCCTTCCAAGAATAAAAAAAATATATATATACGCCAGCATTGCACGAGGCTGTGTCGACAGATAAGAGCAGATATAGTTGCAGTTTTTATTGAGGTAAGAATTTTGCTTTTGTTATTCAGAATACAGGGCCGAAGGTCAGCGCTGCTGTCCTCATAAAATTTAACAGATATTATTATTTCTGTTGAGAAGTTACATTTGGTTCATGGTTCATTATTTAATCAATATTATTGTTGGTTTATGGTCAAATTCCATTCCTTAATTTTTGTTGGGAGGTTAAGCTTGGCTCCATTTCACATTTTTTATTAAACATTATTTGCTGGGAGGTTACACTAGGCTCCATTTTCGTTATTTTCATTTATCAAAATTTCCTGCCGAGAAAAACCAACAATAATATTGATTAAATAATGAACCATGAACCAAATGTAACCTCTCAACAGAAATAATAACATCTGGTAAATTTTATAAGGACTGCAGCGCTGACCTTCGGCCCTGTATTCTGAATAACAAAAGCAAAATTCTTACCTCAATAAAAACTGCAACTATATCTGCTCTTATTTGTCGACACAGCCTCATGCAATGCTGGCGTATATATGTATATATATTTTGATTCTTGGAAGGAATGCATAGGAAATATTCTTTAAATTGAAATGAATGCTTTTTCTTAAAAAGAGTGGAAAAATTCTTTAAATTGAAATGAATACTTTTCTTTAAAAGAGTTACTTTATAAAAAAATTATTATTGGGGCATTTTTTGAACAAATTAAATTACAATTAACATACATTATTAAATATGCGCAAGGCTGCTTCTTTACCTTCTACAACAATACTCATCCTCCAGAGTCCTGACCAGAGTCGCGACCAGAGCACACAGCCGATGCATGCCGACTCCCTACTACCGTATCCGACTGACTACTACTGCAGACTCGCGCAGACAGACTTCTACAGTCGACTCGCGCAGACTAGCGACAAGCAACAACTAACGATAAACTACTCTCTGGTCAGAGATTCTGTCATGCCTCGCCCATCGCCAGTGAAGCATACACCTTACATCAGGCATATTTCAATACATTGGTAAGCTGTGGCGAAAAGAATTGACTATGTACTAGTGACGCCAGCTTAATTATGTTGTTTCTCAAGTGAAGATTGACATCAGAGACATTCAACATAAATAGATCTGAAGTTCTTCTCACAAGATTCTTCCAACATCAAAAGCTGTATGCATACCATGTCTGTAACTGTGCTATCAAGTCCTTTGGGATCACCAGATGAACACTTTTCTTGTCCTTGAGTCTAATGGTCAAAACGATTTTTTTTTTTGACACCGACCAACCACCTTTTCATAGTTTCAAAAGAAACTGATGAAGCGTTTGAATCAAGGATTCGAGAATCTGTTTTTGAAGACCCAGATATCCTTGTTACAGCATCGAAATCCGGTAAACAAGCGTCTGACCAGCTCAGAAGATATTTGGAAGATGTTTTCTATTCCAGTGAGGGAGAAAATCCGTATTATTGTTAGTTTCGTGGGGCTCTCAGTGTGAAAGAACACTATAGAGCCTCATACCTGACATGAAGGAGCTTGTTCCTCTGGTGATCTGAAATGGCACGATGGCACAAGTACAGTCATTAGATGTATATGGCTTTCACTGTTAGAAGAACTTTGTGAGAATGTTTTGAGATCTAATTCTGTCAAATTATTTTCATGTATATCTCCATTTGAGGAACAATATAATTAAGCTGCAGTCACTAGCATGTAATCAGTTCTTTTTGCCAAGATACAAATCAGGATATTTAGAGGATCATGCGTGACAATTTAAAATCCTGCTTAATTTGGTTTTATTTTATGTTATATGCAGTGTACATGCTGTGAAGAAATTTCGTACATTTTGTATGCATGTTGTAAGAAAACATTATGTTTTAAGCATTTATTTACAGATTAGCATTATTGTAATGATTTTGTATCGTAATAGTGTGTTACTTATTATTTTCAGTTAACAAAATACACATATCTAAAATGGTAAACTAAAAAAATGAATGTAAAAAATAAAATAAGAATTTAAAATGTAAAACAAATATAACTGAAATAAATATCTAGGCTATTAATGAATGTTTAGATATTTTGTTAGATATATTGAAAATACTCTGACAGCACAGTGTATATAGCTTTGTTCCAAAAATGTTATTTCAGAAACCAACTTTATTACACAGTGATGCATGTAGGTTGAAAGCTTCTTTAATTTGTGTTGTAACAAAAGTTTTCATTTTTCAAAATTGATCAATGCTGGTGGGATATTTTGTAAAATTTCAGTATGTTACGAAATTCGATTGTGTAGTTTTCAAGAAAATTAATTGCATATTAGTTTTTGTATGAGAAACATTATTGATGTATCATTGTTTTGAATACATTCCCTCCAAACCTAAAATGCCAAATTACCTTTTGAAGTGTGTTTTACCCCCTTAAAAGTAAAATTGGCACAGACAAAAAATGCTTATTGCATTATCTCACCCTCTCTGCTCACCCACCAAGTTTCAAGATCATTTAGTGACACTTTGGAATGCTCCCTTGTAAGTAATCTGCACAGTAACGAAATATTCAAATGTCCTGGGAATCTATCAGTGCAACGAAGTGAAGTCTCATTCAGCGAGATGGGGGTCGAAGCTACAATGTCTCAGCATGATGATGGGATGATTACGTGGATGTAGGCTGTGATGTGGCTGCTCTCGACATCTGAAAGTAAGGGCCTAAATAGTTGACAGCGCAGTGCTACTATATGTCTGATTAGCTGCACTTGTATCCTTGGCGGCAGGAGGCAGTGCGGCATGTGCGTGCCTCCTGATAATGTGAGCATCTAAGTGTGCTCTCTGGTCTGTGGCTGCCATCACTTTTCAACAAAGGCCTGTGGCATGTAGAGTCCATGCAGGATATGGTAGCCGATGTGCAGTGACTAGTTTTCGTCCAAAGCTCTGGGGGCATTCATTTGTTTGTTCAGAAGGGGAAACGGACAGTGTTTGCCATCGTTCAGCCAGCTGGCGATGATAGAATCGAGGCGCGGGTCTGTAATCTTTCTCAAACGATTTTACGAAGTATTCAGAAAAAAGAATTTCGTTTTTATGCTGCTTATGGCTTTATATATCAGCTTCATGATTATATGCCCATCATTTCGTTAGTGCATGTGAAATCTAGCTTACATATTGAATTTCTCTTTAGACAAAGGTGGAGATCTCCACCTGTCACCAGTCTTGAGGAAACTGATCTCATGTAGCACACTTATTTGCGATCGCACGCAGCAGTCAGCGTGAAATATGTGCATAACGTTGCTTATATTTCATAATCCGTTTGAGATATCGAAGTGAGATTTTGGAAATGATATCGCTATTACCAGTATGTTCCAAAATTTTCTCGAATATTCTGCTAAGCAGGCTTACACCATATGCACATGAAATTGTGGGGGATTACCAAGCCGGCTTTCGGAGGAACAGATCAACTATAGACCAAATATTCACCCTGCGTCAAATTTTGGAAAAGAAATGGGAATACAATAAACCAGTTCATAATCTTTTCATAATTTTACAAAAGCATATGATTCAGTATTGCAATCAAAATTGTACAGAATTCTTTTGGAACTTGGAATACCAAAGAAGTATGTTAAACTTATAGAAGCGAGTTTGAAAAACACAAAAGGGAGAGTACGCGTGGGGAAAATGGAGTCAGAAGAATTTGTAATGGAGAACGGA
The DNA here is from genome assembly GCF_021461395.2 of Schistocerca americana. Taxonomy (NCBI): domain Eukaryota; kingdom Metazoa; phylum Arthropoda; class Insecta; order Orthoptera; family Acrididae; genus Schistocerca; species Schistocerca americana. The sequence goes on from NC_060122.1 coordinate 632,936,519, forward strand.
CTTAAGCAGGGAGATGCCCTGTCTCCGCTACTTTTTAATTTAGTCCTAGGATATATTGTACGAATGGCAGCAGATAATTCAGAGGGTGTGGAGTTAAAAGGAAATATTAAGATATTAGGGTATGGAGACGATCTAAACATCATTAGCGATAGGAAAGAATATGTAACAGCAAATGCGAATGCGTTAATCAAGGCTAGAGGAGATGTAGGTCTAAGGATAAGTGAAGACAAAACTAAATACCTGGTTACTACTAGAATGCCAACAGCAGTAGATCAGGAAATGTTAAGAGTTGGAGACATGCAGTTTGAAAAAGTGAACGCATTTAAGTACCTAGGCGTGGACATCACTTCGAGAAATGAGATTGAATCCGAACTGAAGAAGAGATTACGGGCGGGAAATGCGTGCTATTCCTCACTGAATAGGTTACTTTCATCACGGATATTGTCTAGGAATTTAAAGATTAGAATATACAAAACTATTATTCTACCAGTTATGCTGTATGGGTGTGAGACTTGGTCTCTCACTGAGCAAAATGAAAAGCCGTTTCGAGTATTTGAAAACAAAATTTTGAGGAAAATTTTCGGAGCAAAAAGGGATGACATTAGCGGAGAGTGGCGAAAACTGCATAACGAAGAGGTTCACGAACTCTATTCAAGCCCTGACATAATCAGTATTATTAAATCACGTAGGCTGCGATGGGCGGGTCACGCAGCTCGAATGGATGAGGGCGGGGCAGCGCGCAGAGTACTGGTAGGGCACCTTGAAGGAAAACGTCCTGTGGGGAGACCGAGGCGAAGATGGGAGGACAATGTGAAGCTGATTTGAGGAGCCTAGGTATTTAAGGTGAATGGAAGGAAATAGTCCAAGACAGGGACAAATGGCGAAAATACGTTGCTGTTGTAATGGACTCTCGAGTCCGGTATGACCAGTAAGTAAGTAAGTAACATACAAAGAGGAGAGTATTTTGAAATCTGGTCATTATGCAAAAATTCATTATCTATCGTGTTATTCCACTACCTACAGCCTTTTTCGAAGAAAGAATGTAATTTTTAAGGGACATGATAGCTGGTGAAACGAGAAATGCTATGGATTTTGGAACAACATCAGTGAAGAGTTTAAACGTTTATTTTTTTTTTTTTTTACTGAGGATGTTCTTCTTCATAAGCTATTGACCTTACTTTTCCTCAGTTCCTCACTTAATAATGCACTGTTTCAGAATTCTCTCACAACTGCTTCTGCACAACACGTTGATGAGGCGACATTGTGTAAACTCCGCTGTGCTTTGGCAAAAGAAACAAATTTTAAAATGGCAACAAGTAAAACGTGTAGTTTTTCGCCAAGCTTCACCACTCATCACGCTTCTCTGAAAGTTACAAATGGTTAACAAGCCAGGCGAAAATAAATCGCTGCTTTTACTGCATTTTCAACCGAATTCTCTTTAGATACTAATCAAATCGGAGGTGACAGATCTTTTTGGAATGGTCACCATGTATGTATGGCGTGGAGGGGCTCCACTTAATATTTACAAAAAAAGTGAGCCTAGGATTCAGTTTAGAATGGCATCTCCCCTCCAGCGTTTGGCCTTTGCCCTACAGCATCTGCCCATACTCCATACTCCCCCCCCCGCCGGCAACCACCATTACTGCTCTCCTCACGTGTGTTCTGCCTACTGCACATCTGCCAGACGCATTATTCTGCGTCAACTCAATCTGTTTTGGTCTGGCGGCTGGGCAGCGTGCTCTGGCTGGGTTAATGTCACTAGAAGTGCTGTCGGCGCGGCGTAGCCATTTCGCTAGGGCAGTAGTCTAAGTTTATTTCATTCTTTTGGCTCAGAAGTCTCCTTTCGGATGCCCTTCTCTCCCACTCTCGCCAGGTTATACTTCATATGCCTGTAGAAAGATGTGGCAGATTCTCTCTCGGTGGCGAACTCGGAATCGCAAGAGAAATAGAAACTCTGGTACTCGAAAACCGGCGTATAACAATCGAGGAGGTAGTGGAAAAAGTGAAATTCACTGACGAATCAGTTTACATCATCTTGCACGATGTTTTGAACATGACAAATCTTGTTGCTCAGGAAGAAAGAAATCTTTTTGCACAGGACACATGCTGCTTCATTGGGCAATGAAACTCCCCCTCCCGCCCCTCTCCCCTCGTATTCTTCTAAAATGGAACCCTATGGCATCCTATCTCCTTTTCATGAAGAAGCCGTTGCATGTCAGGCATTTCCAGAATGGCGATGACATCATTTCCCATGTGAAACGTTTACTGTCAACCAAAATTCAAACTCCTACTACTAATGTCTCCATTAATCCACCCATCTCTGGAAAAAAATGTGGCGTAGTGAAGGTTGAATGTATAGAAAAGGACTACCCCCTTCATCAAATTTCAAGTTCCCAGCTCGATTGTTTGGAGGTCATAATTAAAATAATGAAAAGAGAATATGACATGAGCATCAACAAACGTAAAGCAAGGGTACTGGAATACAGTGGAATGCGATGCTGAGAGAATGAGACTAGGAAACGGTACACTAAAAGTAGTAGATGTGTGAAGTGTAGATGCTTCAAGAGCATTTGCTTTCTTATCATTTTACGAATTTCATTGTAAGCCGAGGTCGTTCTTTTCCGTCCTTAATCCACTTACTAGGCGCTTAATTCTCCAGAGCACGATCCACAAGCTCTTTAAACTTTGCCCATAATTCCTCTATATCCATCATACTGGGGCTAAGAGATGTCAATTCATCATCTAAGTGGGATCATAACAGCTGCTTATCTGCTCTTTCTAGCAGAAAAACTCTCCCAGCATTCTTGGCTGGTTTATTGACATTCGTAATCACAGTTGCTATGAGGAAGTCATGGTCACTAATCCCTATCTTTGTATTGATGCCATCGGTTAGGCCAGGCCTGTTTGTAGCTACAAGGTCTAAGACATTTACATTATGTGTTGTCTGTCGAACAAGGTGCTCAAGATATTTTCGGGAAACGTATTCAAAAGTACTTCGCAGGACTGTCTGTATCCCCTGAAATGAGTTCACAGATGTCCCAGTCTATACTCGGAAAGCCGGCCGGAGCGGCCTAGCGGTTCTAGGCGCTACAATCTGGAACCGCGCGACCGCTACGGTCGCAGGTTCGAATCCTGCCTCGGGCATGGATGTGTGTGATGTCCTTAGGTTAGTTAGGTTTAAGTAGTTCTAAGTTCAAATGGACTGATGACCTCAGATGTTAAGTCCCATAGTGCTCAGAGCCATTTGAACCATTTTTTTCTATTTGGGCAGTAAAATAGCTGATAACGGAAGTGGAGAGGATATAAAATCTAAATGGTCAATTTCAAGAAAAGCATGTCTGAAGAAGGGAAATTTGTTGATATTTAAGGGCTAGGAAGTCTTCACTGTAGGTATTTGGAGTGTATTCTTCTATGGGAGTGAAAAGTAGATGATAAACTTCAGATAAGAAGAGAACAGAAGCTTTTGAAATGTGATACTACATATGCTAAAGATTAGATGGGTTGATCATGTAAGTAATGAGGCGATACTGAAGAGAATTGGGGAGAAGAAATTTTGGCACAGCTTGACTAAAAGAAGGGATCAGTTGATAGGAGACATTCTGAGAAATCAAGAGATCATCAATTTAGTACTGGAGCGGAGTAGGGAGGGGGGGGGGGGTGTCAAAAATTCTAGAAAGAAACCAAGAGAAGAATGCAGTAATCAGGTTCAAAAGGATTCAGATCGCAATAGTTATTGGGAGATGAGAAGACCTACAGAAGATAAACTACCATGGAGAGCTACATCAAACCAGTCTTTGGATGAAGCTACAAGAAAAAATTAAAACGTTATCACTCATGGAAAAATTCCTGTAGTGGTTGATGTTAAAGCTGCACCTTTTTTAGACTGAAGTCCGCTGAGGGATATATCTGTTTAAAGGAAGTCCCTCTAACTAAGGACTCACCTTCAGAGGATGTCATGTTTCCAAGTAGAGATGGAATTACCATATTTCATCAAAATATAAGAGGTATTAGAGATAAAGTTAGTGAACTGCTTATAGATTTTGACTGTGAAATAACTGGTATATCGGAGCACCACTTAAATAATTTGACAGTTCAGAGGCTTCCTTTACCTGGATACAGATTAGCTGGCTGTTTTTCAAGGCGTTCCTTGCAGGGTGGTGGAGTGGTCATGTACGTAAAAAAACAGTATTCCATTTGAGTCCACAGGGTTCTTGATTAACTTTATAGGAATTACCAGAAATTAGTTACATCTGGTGACTTCAATATAAATTTTGTACATGATGCTGCAAGAAAAAGGATGTTGGTAGATCTCTTAAATTCATATGATCTGATGGAGACTGTGGTTTTCCAACTAGGGTCCAGGGGAAGAGTAGCACAGCCATAGACAATATTTTTATTCATTCTTCATTACTAGATGGACATTCTGTTAGTAAAAGGTTGAATGGCCTTTCAGACCATGATGCACAAATTTTAACATGAAAAGACTTTTGTACTCAAACAAACTACATAGGAAAGTTAATCCAACAGCAATACAGAGTTTGTTACACCTCGTCAAGGAACAAGAGTTGCAGGATGCTTATAGTGCCAATAACATAGATGACAAATATAGTGCTTTCCTTAACACATTTCTCATGCTCTAAACGGGGTACTAGCAGTGAAAGGCAGCCCAGGTGGCTGACTAGTGGGATAAGGATATCGTGTACAACAAAGTAGGAATTTTATCAAAATGTTAGAAGTAGTCACAATTAAGCTACATTAGCTGATTACAGACTGTACTGTAGGGTGCTTAAAAATGTTATTAGCAAGGCGAAAAGTACGTGGTATGCAAATAGAATAGCTAATTCAAAGGATAAAATTAAAACCATATGGTCAATTGTGAAGGAATTGCCTGGTCAGCATTACAAGGTAGACGATATAAAGTCAGTTTGTAGTAAAAATATTTCTGTTACTGATTAATCAGACATATGTACAGTATTTAACAATCATTTTCTGAGCATTGCTGGTGAATTAAATAAAAGTTTAGTTTTTACAGGGAATCATATAACTCTCTTGTCCTTTCCGAGATTGATGTCTGAAATACTCCTCTGTGATACAGACAATGGGGAGATTGAGTCAATAATTAAATCACTGAAGACTAAGGACTCTCATGGATATGATGGAGTGCCTAGCAGAATATCAAAGTACTATGCTGCACTTGTTAGCCCTGTATTTAGCCATATTTGTGATTTTTGCTTTAGGAATGGTCAGTTTCCTGAACGATTAAAGTACTCAATAGTAAAGCCGCTTTATAAAAAGGGAGAAAGGGATAATGTAGACGATTTTAGACCTATTTCTATGCCATCAGTGTTTGCTAAAGTTATTTAACCCTTTGTTGCCTGAAGTTTTGACTCTCATTATTTTCTCGTGGTGCAGTTTCGTGATCTGGAAGTCTGTCGGTACGTAACAGTAACTCTGCTCTACTGTTTCATAGATGTTATTGTGCAATACATAGACCTCTCTGGCGGTCAGAGCTTGAAATTGTTTTTCGCGCGCTGCTGTGAAAACAGAAGATTGTATGTGCTTGTTTCCATGGTGTTGCCTCAATTTGTGCGCAATTTATTGAAACTTCCGTTGAATTTTCCATTGTACATACTTACCTTCTTTGTTTTTTTTTATAATAGTTTGAAGCATTACGTTACAAGTGAATGAGATAAAGTGGAAAATATAAGGCGGACTTATTAGTACCGTCAGGTTGTGCGAACACTTTATTGTAGCAACAATGCGTTACCTCTCACTAGTTGTTCTGTCCACTTTTTCTCACACAGAAATCCGTAAATACATTTGCCTGTGGAACAATTAGAACAAACAGGAAAGGTTTGTCAGGGAATTTACCTAAAGAAAAATGTCTAAAGCGTGGGGAATCAAATCACAGAGTGTCATCTTTAGACCTAACAATATTTCACTGGAGGGAAAATAAAGTAGTGTATATTGCGTCAAACTTCCATGGCACTGAACAGAGCGTAGTGACAAGAAAACAGAAAGATGGAACTACTATGACTATACCACGTCCAGTTACTGTATGTGATTACAATAAAAACATGGGTGGTGTGGTTCATGCAGACACATTACGTTCAACTTATGGTCTTGACAAGCGATCAAAGAAATGGTGGCACCGTCTCTTCTGGGGAGCAATAGAAATTGCTTTTGTCAATGCCTATGTCATTTTCAGTTATCTACATGGGGCACTGCCACTACTGGAATTCAGGCATGCTGTGGCACTAGGGCTAATGAATGAACAGCAAGTGCCAAATCTCAAAAAGAGAAACTCTGGTAAAGATGAAACAACTCCCTCAAAGAGAAGGAAGGATAACTTTTCTGTTCCGAAGGATGTACGTCTTGGCAACCGAGGAAATCACTTTGTAGTGTTCAGTTGTAAAAGAGGACGATGCGAAACGTGTGCGAAAAATAAAATTCAGTCGAGACCACATTCACAATGTAGTACATGTAAAGTGTACTGGTGCTGCAATGAGAAAAAGAACTGTTTCCTAGAATTTCATGAGGTATCACTAAATATGTGATATGTATATACAGTCAAAAATGTATAGCTAAGTTACTATGTATTGTGAAGTTGCTCTAGAATAAATTCATGCGAAATTTAAAAAAAATCAGAAATACATTTCTGTTAATTAATTTTCTAATGTAAAAATATTTAATATTTATGTGGAATAAAGTAAAAGTTATAAAAATTGGAGCATTTTTCTGCGCATGTTGTGATTCTGTCCATGGAGTCTGACGGTACTCCTGAGTATCAGAAGAGAAAAAAGTTGTGAAAAATAAAATAAAATTTTACAAAAAATCCTACCGTCATTTGAGGCCACAATAGCACAAATTCTGCAAAGAAAATGTTAAAAAGTAAATTTTTTCTTATGTCAGGAAACAAAGGGTTAAAAGGCTGTGTATGTAAGGATTATGGACCATTTTATATCACACGATTTGCTATCAAATGTACAGTTCGGCTTTAGAAGTCGTTTAACAACTGGAAATGCTATTTCTCTGTTCTCTGTGAGGTACTGGATAGGTTAAACAAAAGGTTTCGAACGCCAGGCATATCCTTTGATTTCACTAAGGTGTTTGATTGTGTTGATCACAAAATATTGCTCCAGAAGTTGGACCATTACAGAATATGGGGAGTAACTCACAATTGGTTCACCTCTTGCTTTAGCATCAGACAGCAAAAGGTCACATTATTCACACTGTTGAGAATGGTTGTGAAGTGGAATCTGCGTGGGGGACAGTCAAGTGTGAGAGGTAGCGGGGCGGGGGGTGCCCCATGGATCTGTGTTGTGGCCACTACTGTTCCTTATTTATATAAATGATATGGTCTCTAGTATTTTGCTCGTCATTTTGGTCCTAGGGAACTTGACGTGTAAATAAAATAAAATAAAACTGCCCCTCGAAGAGATTACAGTTAGAAACAACAACCTGGTACGGTTTTATAGAAATGGTCTATGGAATACAGATCGAAGACTGCGTCTTATAGCCAGAAAACATAGAAGGTGCTACAAATCCACCAGAGAAATTGCCTACACTGTGCTTGTCTGTCCTCTTCTACAGTATCACTGGATGATATGGGATGCTTACCAGATGGAATTGTCAGAAGACATGGGCAAAGTTATAAAAAGGGAGACTCATTCACGAAAGAGAGGGAGAGTATCACGGTTATGAAGAGCGAGTTGAGACGGCATCGTTAATATACAGAAGCTTTTCATTGCAGCGAAATCTTTTCACAAAATTTCAATCAACGACTTTTACCTCTGAATGTCAACATGTTTTGTTGCCTGGCACTTACATAGGTAGGCATGCCCTTCGCGATAAAATAACGGAAATCAGAGTCCGTGAGAAAACTTTCAGGTGTTCATTTTCACCACTCGTTGTTTGAGAGTGGAATGATGCAGATGTGTTTTGAAAGTGATGCCCTTCAATCTCTGACAGGCACTTGAATATAAATTTCAGAGTAGTTATGTAGACGTAACAGTAGAAAACATACTTGTAACTTGAAACCTAGGTCGTAATTTAACAATGCTCCTACACCCTAATCAGTCTAAACAAAATGACTATGTGACCGTAAACCTAACAGTTCGGAAATAAGGCAATCGATTCCAAAACACAGCTGTAACAAAATAGGGCAATGTAAATGTGCTTCTAAAAACGACAGTCTCTTCTCCTATTAGAGTTCCAGTAAAACAGTTTATGTTAATGTTGGTGTAATATAGTGAAAAGCACTATGTGTCTGTCTGCCCCCGGTAGTTGAGTGGTCAGCGCGACAGAATGTCAATCCAAAGGGCCCGGATTCGATTTCCGGCTGTGTCTGAGATTTTCTCCGCTCAGAGTTAGAGTGTTGTGTTGTCCTAATCATCATCATTTCATCCCCATCAACGCGCAAGTCGCCAAAGTGGCGTCAGATCGAAAGACTTGTGCCCGGGAATGGTCTACCCGACGGGAGGCCCTAGTCACACGACATTTACTATGAGTCTGAAGCGGGACAAGTGTTCACTATTTGCCAAAACTGAAAAATGAAACTAAGATAATTGCTACAAAATAGTACAGCCGCAAGTCCACTGTGAACATATCCACTATATAACTAATTAGTTATCCCAAAGTGGCTTTCATAATTTAGACATATATTTACATTTACTATTACATAAATCGATAGCAAATACTAAGAAAATTTTTCTCTGTCCGACACAGAGTAAGTTACTTCAGATTAAAGAAACACTCTTCCTGCTAAATTTTGGAAAAAAATTGTGTTGTACTGACTGTGACTCAAACAACAAGCAGACTGCAATGTTATCGTGCCACAACTCAATTACGCTTACCTGTAAGGCGTTGCATTACCTAATATGACAAAAGCTGTTGTGTATGGAGTGTCTAGATAGCTCAGTGTGGGCAGTGATTCTCTGCCAGAGATGGATGTGGCTGCAGTAGAACACAGCTCATGGATACAAGAAACACACTATTGCTGTTTATTTATATTCCTTCAGTCTTCAGTGCTGATACTGTTGATCCCTCAAGTGCATCAAGTACACCGACACGGCATCTCCTAGTACGTTGACCTCCCAGCACTTCCAGTCAGCAGTAGCGCATGCTATGTCGGAGGTTGTATCGAGATACCCACTCTTAGCAGGCTGTCCATAGTGTCAGCTGCTGTCACTGAGGATACGGCAGGCTGCATCTTGTCCCACTGGCTCAGGTTGAAAGAGTCCTCTGTTCGATCCTCGGAACATACGGAGATGACTGGTCACAGCTTTGTAGACATTGTAAAACAGCAGAGCGTGTCAGTGTCCAGCATCAGTGATGGTGAATGCGACAGTGCTATGGCTTGGATGGCACAGGCTGGACGTCAGTATAGCCCAGCTGTTAGACGACGACTGTCCGGCATCAGCAAGCTTAAATACAGCCATCCCATGGCTGACCATGCGAAAGACGTCTCATTTCTATGTCATGCGGAAACGATTCGAACAGGTGCTAGTGACCTAGGCCCAGCTGTTACTACACGGCAGTGGGTGGGACCACAGAATCACCACACTTCTGTAGCAGATAGAGACGGCTGCTAATGTCCTAGATAATATAAACTTGGGTATGGCTGCGGCCCATGCCCTTACCATTCCTCGTCCCTAGGAATATAGGCAAATACAGCTATATGCACTGTTGTTTGTGAACTGGCTGCACATTGTGCTCTAACACATTTACAACTGAGGGAAATTTTATAAATTTTTATTTTGACCATCTCAGTTGCTTTAAAATGCAATTTATTGCTGTGCTGGTTACCGATTTCGCCCATCCTCAAACATACACCTTGTTTGCCCATTTTACCTCTGGTCCTGAGATCAATAGCTGGTGCTGGCTACCTCTTGTCCTGGGTTCAAACTGAACCATAGTCTAAGTGAAAAGGAAATATTCTTGTTAGCAAGTACTCCCCATTCACAGCCTCAGTGCTATGTGATGGAGCAGCATAACTGTAGGTGTATACTGTTTCTCTGTCCTGATCTTACCCAGGTAGCCCCTTCTCCATTCTGAAAGTGGTACTTGAAATCGAGGCAGCGCTCCTGAGGTTCCGGTAAATAGACAAATACAGCTATATGCACTCTTATGGCGTGCGTTGGGAGTTGTAACTTAAACAGGTGATGTCACTTCTATTATGTTGTAGGGTCCTTGGTAATGTGTAACAAACTTTTTGGTCTTTCTGTTCAGCATTTCATCCATTGAGTGACTTGATACTTTGAGGTGGCTTACACAACTCAAAAGGAAATGACACCTTTTGATTAAATATAACATAAAATGGACGAATCCCACACCCGTAAGGGCTTTTTGAGTTATATGGTGCTACACAAGACAGTAGAGCGTCCTATCGTTTGGTGGAATGTTGACATAGTAAATCAAGATTTTTCTTTTTGTCCTATGGACTCCCTCAGTTCGTCCATTTGCCTGTGGGTGCAATGCACTAGTCCTAAGTTTCTTAACGGATAATAATCGGCTCTATTAAATCCAACACAATGTTTGTTCCTTCATTTGTTATCAGTGTCTCAATATTCCAAAACTTTTCATCCATTGATAACCTTCGGTTTCTGCCTGCTGGTCGGATGTGGTGATCACAGATACAAAATGCAAAAAATAATGTTATTGTTAGTACATAACACTTTCCTCCTGATGTTTTAACAAATGGCCGAAATATATAAATGCGAGTCATCAAATTGTTTGTCTGCCTCTGGTAAATTCTGTAAAGAAAGTTTTTGGTTGCTCAGTTTGCTCTTTCTGGACAGGAGACACAATTTTAGAAACAATGTTTGACATCTTGCTTGTATATCTTCCACCGGTAGCTTTATGCAGTTCAACATTCTGTGGCTGGGCAACCACTGTATCTGGCTAAAATTGAATCATATGCCTGCCTCAAAACCCCCTGTTTCGTAATTTTGCTAGTACCACTTGGTACAAACCACATCTTATCTTTCAAAAAAACAAACCATCTTCCATTATGATTGTGGTTGCTCTGTGAATTGCTGACTTTAGGTCAGCACCTTGTGCTTCCTGCAATTCTTCCATGATTACAAAGGTGCATTCTGCACTGCATATTTTGTCACCAAGTCTGCGCTCATTTCCATTTCATTTACGTGGCCAATATACTACTTCAAAATAGAATTCATTAAATTGTAGGGCCCATCTAGTTAAATGATTTGTTAGATCTTTGAGTCCCATTAGCCATTTCTCCATCACTTGATCTGTTATCACCTCAAAGTATTGTCCATACAAATAACAACAGAAATAAGTGACTCCATAAATTATTGCCAACATTACCTGTTCAACAGTCCAATTACTTTTCTCTGTCTTATTGAACAGTTTTGATAAATATGCTGTTGGATGTTCTTGTCTGTCTACTTTCTGGGTTTAAATGCAACTCAAGGCCAAATTGCTGTTTTGTAGTCTGGAAAGGTGAGAACAAGAGCAGTGGTCAATAAATCTTTCAGTCTTACGAATGCTGTTTCATAATCCAAAGATCACTGAAATTTTACTCCCTCCGTCAACAGTTACAAGAGGGGTCTTGCGATTTCAGCGAGTTTTGGCATAGATTTTCTATAGAAATTAGGTAAGCCTAGTTATGATCAATTCCTTTTCTGAAGTGGTTGTCAGGTACGTCGGTTTTAATCCCTGTAACGCCCTATCTGGCAAACGGTGGAAAATTTCTGGTGTGTTTTTAAGTTCAGATGTCATACAATAGTACTGATAGTGACCAGACGGTACTTTGAATACGGTTTCAGCGCGATCTTCTAGTGCTACTTCTAACTGATAGTATCCGCTTTGTAGGTCCATTGCGTGAAAGTTAACACACTGGCCTGATTATCTAAGGTCTGTGTTATATTAGGCTTAGAGTAGGCTTCTGTGACTACCTTATGGTTTAAATAGTGGCAGTCACAACAAAACGTATACGTTTTAGTGCCATCTGATGGCTTCTTTGGCACTACGACAACCGGTGCAGCTCAGGTACTATTAATTTCTTCTATGATCCCATGAAAATTGTTGACTTATGCACTCTTCCATTATAGGCTGTAAATAGTGCGGATTTCTGTAAGGTTTCTTATAGATAGGCAGTTCAGTCCCAGTGAGAATATAATGTTGAGTTAGTGGTGTGACAGGAGGTGGTCCAGGAGGATCAAATAAGTCAGAGTATTCTTTCAACATTTGCTACATGTTTTCTTATCAAACCCATTTAAACGTAATATTTTCCTCCACAGTGTGGTTAAAATGGCAGACTGTCATGACGTCATAGACTGACATGAAACCCCTATTTAATTAATCTTCATGAGGTACTTCTAAGCTGGTTATCATAGTACCATGTGATAGCTTTACGTCTTCGGAAATAAATTTATCAGTGCTGACGGGCACAATTTGGCATTAGTCAACTTCCTGTACATAGGGCAAACTGTATTATGCAAAACATTGTGCTTTAACTCTTCATTCTCTGGTAAAGTATCTACCATACCCAAAGAGTTAACCAGCAGATCGGCTCCTACATCTACCGTGAGTAATTGTCCTGTACTCTTCGATATAACATCTCTGATTTTATTTTATTGGACTATGTATGTAATTTAGGTTGTTGTCACTGGCCTAGGGTTGACGTTTGAGACAGTGTTGGTTTTCCAGCTGTAAAACCGAAATGAAATGGTGTTCCTTCCAACACTACTGTACCTGTTCGAAGTCAATTTTGGCGTGATGTGCAACCAAGAAATCTAAATCATATATAATTTTGTAGCTATTGCCAACTATAGGGAGAACTTGTACACTAATTTAGAAGTTGCTTCCCCCCACTCGGAATCCCAGCTCCGCCAAACAGAGTGCACGGTCATTACCCCACCTATGCCGTTTAATCTCCAGTGTGACAGACACAGTTTTACTGCACCAGTTATACTCTTACTTGCCATAGAGACTTGAAACCTTGTACTACTAAAATTTTGCACAACTTTCCTCTCATATAACCAGTCAGAAGTAAGTCTGTCACTGATTCTGCACGGAGTGTCCCATGCTAACCCGTCCTGGGAACTCTGTACAGTTACAACAACGCCCCCTTCCCTTATTTAACAGGGCAGTATGAGGCCCACCTGCGAATGTCTGCACGTATAATTCAGTGTGTCCAAACCGTTTACATGCTTGACGCTATTTTTTCTTACAATTACGTCTGATATAACCTAGAGAACCTGACGTCTACATTAAATATCGCTTTCTTTTCCCATCGTTTGGTGACTACATTAGTTTGGACTAGTGGTGCCACAGCGTCTACTGCTTCATTGAAAGTCTTTGGGAATTCCATGCGTACCTTACGCGACACTTACGGCAATTAACCCCACAAAAATGTAATTAATTTTCCGGATGCTATTTACAAAACTCGCCAATGATTCTCCAAGTTTCTGAAATATCCTGTTAAGCCGATAAAAGTAGTAACTTGGTGTATTTTTCCTCCTATATCTTTGTATTAACCCTTCTCTCAAGGTTTCAAATGACTGTGCATCCCTTAATTCCTCGTGCCTCATTAAGCCCTAGCATGACCCGCTATTTTCACTGTAGCTGTACTTCATAAATGCTCATCATTCCAATTTCCTAACCTGGCAGCTGTATCCAAGTTATCCAAATACACAAAGATATCTCCCCCGGTGCGTCCAATCTCAATCCTGGAATGCAAGTACGTGAGCTGGAAGAAGAAAGTAATGTCTTCAAGATCGAGAACGTTTTTGCCTTGTGTTGGTGCTCTTTGCTCGAAGATAAGCCATATTCTCGAGAAACACTGAGTTAAGGTGGTCTTCCGGCCTCCTACGAAGATTTCATCCTGACTCAGTTATGTGAAGGATGATTTATTGCTTCATAAGGCAGGTGTCTATCGGATTCCTTGCGAAAATTGTGATAAGTCATCCACAGGTTAGACAACGCAGACCGTTCATGGGAGGTATGTGGAAGACAAAATATACACACGCTTAATACAACCAGACAAGTCAGATGTGGTAGAACATTGTATAAATACTGGTTATTCGAAGAACTATAGTGACACGACGATTTTAACGACCACCTCTTCGTTTTGGGATCCTATTTTCAAGAAAGCATTAGAAATTAGATTGACCGATAGCTCAATAAAAAGAGATAATGATTTTAATTTGGATAAGGCATGGAATCCGGCTCTAGGTGTAATTAAATTGCAGAAAAGTCGTCAAGATGTTACCGCCGACGAATATACGTCGATAAGCGAATCGAAAGTCTGAACGCTTTAACCATGGATGCGTAAGTGTACCTCCCTGCCGTCGAACAGCATCTGTGACCCATACGCGCAGTATCTACGTAGTGGAGCATATGGGGTCGCGCTTGGCACCTTGTCATTCTTGCGACTCATTCTGAGGATGGCCGGACAATACACAGCCGAAATATCTGTCGAAGAAGTAGTATTTTCGCCGCTGTAGGCCCGAAATTTAGTGGATTATTCCGTCCCCTAATTTACCGGGAAATACACTGTGTGATCAAAAGTATCCGGACACCCCTAAAAATATACGTTTTTCATATTACGTGCATTGTCCTGCCACCTACTGCCAGGTACTCCATATCAGGGACCTCAGTAGTCGTTGGACATTGTGAGAGAGCAGAATGAGGCGCTCCGCGGAACTCGAGGACTTCGAACGTGGTCAGGGGACTGGATGTCACTTGTCTCATACGTCTGTAAGCAAGATTTTCACACTCCTAAACACTGTTTCCGACGTGACAGTAAAGTGGAAACGTGAAGGGACACGTACAGCATAAAAGCGTACAGGTCGACCTCGTCTGTTGACTGACAGAGACCGCCGACAGTTGAAGAGGGTCGTAATGTTTAATAGACAGATATCTGTCCAGACAATCACACAGGAATTCCAAACTGCATTAGGGTCCACAGCAAGTACTGTGACAGTTAGGCGGGAGGTGAGAAAACTTGGATTTCATGGTCGAGCTGCTGCTCATAAGCCACAAATCACACCAGTAACTGCCAAGCGACGCCTCGCTTAGTGTAAGGAATGTGGATTTTTGACGATTGAACAGCAGAAAAACGTTGTGTGGAGTGACGAATCACGGTAATCAATGTGGCGATCCGACGGCAGGGTATGGTTATGGCGAATGCCCGGTGAACGTCATCTGCCAGCGTGTGTAGTGCCAAGAGTAAAATTCAGAGGCGGTGGTGGTATAGTGTGGTCGTGTTTTTCATGGAGGGGGCTTGCACCCCTTGTTGTTTTGTGTGGGACTATCACAGCACAGGCCTACATTGATGTTTTATGCACCTTCCTGCTTCCCACTGTTGAAGAGAAATTCGGAGATGGCGAATGCCTCTTTCAACACGATCGAGCACCTATCCATAATGCACTGTCTGTGGCGGAGGGGTTACACGACAATAACATCCCTGTAACGGACTGGCCTGCACAGAGCCCTGACCTGAATCCTGTAGAACACCTTTGGGATGTTTTGGAACGCGGACCTCCGCCAGGCCTCACCGACCGACATCGATACCTCTCCTCAGTGCAGCACTCCGTGAAGAATAGGCTGCCTTTCTCCAAGAAACCTTCCATCACCTGATTGAACGCATGCCTGCGAGAGTAGAAGATGTCATCAAGGCTAAGGTTGGGCCAACACCGTATTGTATTCCAGCGTTACCAGTGAAGGGCGCCACAAACTTGTAAGTCATTTTCAGCCACGTGTCCGGATACTTTTTATCACGTACTGTAGGATTCCCAGTGAAGCAGTGTTAGTATGATGACAGATACACCGGGATGTGACTATTCGCTCCTTCTGTCCCTTAGTCTTCCAGATTCCTTATGCATTTCCACATTAGCTGCAGGTAACTGAGTTACCAGTACTTGATCCACCAAATACGGAATCACATCCTGGGCCGGA
This sequence comes from Schistocerca americana, assembly GCF_021461395.2. NCBI lineage: Eukaryota > Metazoa > Arthropoda > Insecta > Orthoptera > Acrididae > Schistocerca > Schistocerca americana. Next base: position 632,952,446 of record NC_060122.1, read on the forward strand.
GCTTCTTCAGGCATCTTGTTCACTTACTACCACCACAAATACCCTGAAAGAATGAAGGATAGGAAAACATATCATTTGAGGAAAAGAAAACTCTACAGTTGGCATTTATTTTGCTGTGTAGGATACTCCTGCTGCAGAACTATGGAACTTGCTGCTGTCTTCTGTTAGTTATTCTTCATCTTCACTAGTTCTTCTGACACCAAATAGGGGATTGGTATGGGAAGGGGCTCTCAATCGGAGATGGAAGTAGATGCAGCAAAAGAAGGTAGTTTATTCAAGAGTCCACTTATTGCAGTTTATTTTCATTCATTCAGACTTCGATGCTGCTAGTGTTGGTCCCTGGCGAGCGTGACTAATACGTCGACATAGTGTCACCTTAAATGACGATTTATTTCAGATTTTAAAACTGAAGGTCTTTTCTAAATACTTTAATAGTTGATCCAGTTCAATGAGCAAGAAACTGAATTTTGAGTTACTATTTCAAACAAATGTACTGGTTGGTTATAGGTATGTAGATTATTTCATTAATCCAATGACACTTTGCTATAATTGGATTAAATAGATCATTACCTTCCAGATAATAACTGCATGAGGATAATTCATTCATTTATACATATTGCTCCATAAATACTGTCAATTGGGGGAGTCTTTAGGGATGTGGAACAAGTCAGGTTACACATTGCCAAGCAGAAGCAACCACTGCTGGCTACCCCTGACTACAACTAATCTGCTCAAACTTATACTTAGGAAAATTTCTTATAAGACTGCTTTGTGCATCAATGTTAAGAGAAAGGCCACTGCTCTTCCTCTTATACCATTGAGCTGATGTTTTCATCTAATGCATTAAACAAATCATTTACGTAACTTAACACAAACAACTGTATGGGAGGTCGTTCTGTATTTCATTCTTCTCTCTATTCGAAGAGGTGTTGACACACCAGACTAACGAATGAAATTCTGACAGGCGTCGATGAAACGTATGCTAATCTACCCTCCAGAATTGTAACGGGGAATTTATGAATATTAAATGAAACAGTAGTTTTAATGCCTTTGATTTATTACTATAAAGTGATTACTAGAGTTCGGATTTTGCATGTTTCGCATATCATTTTTTTGCGGGACCTGGTGTTGTATCTCTACGAATTATATTTTGGAGGGACTAGGTTACTTTATACATATATATGCATATTTTTGGCTTTTGAGCATATTATTATCATATTAGAGAGAATGGCCGTAAAGATGCATATTTTTGACATTTAGAAGTCATACTGAGGTTAACTTTGTTCCCTGACAACCCAAGAACCTCCTAGAATATTAGGCCAATAAATTTCCAGAATGAGATAATACGGGGACAGCCATCAGAATAAAAGCCTTTCAGGTAAACGTGGGTAGCTTATGGAGGGACATAATCTTGTTTTTCCATTTAGGTAGCCTCTCGGGTAAGGATGCTAGAGACCTGCGATGGTTCATTGTTGCAAGATGGATTATCGGAGTAGACACGTGCTTCGGTATTTGTTGTCCGCAGTTAATGCGTGTTCAGGTCGCTCACCTCATCTCTGTAGTGAGCCATCAATACCCTACTAGTTGTTGGCATTGCGGAATATGAATCATTCCTGCCCGTGTTTTCGTGCTGTTCACATCTACTCTTTGCTACCTTCTTCAAATTACGAATATGCCCGAGGCCAAAAATCAATAATTTACAGAAATGGATCGGAAGTTATTGTGCTTTCACAACGGAGGGAAAAAAATATTCTGCCAACTATACGAAAAAGAGGTAAGTTTAATTTTGTTTTTTTTTTCTTTTTCGATAATTTTTCCAAGAAATTAAAACAATTCATAAATAAGTTCATTTGTAAATTTGCGTGCATATTTTCTATGTACGAATGGGAAGGAACAAAAAAAAACTCTAGGAATTACCTTTGGCATTCTTGCAAATTAAAAAAATGTTAAATGTTGTGAGGGGATCGAAGTTCCAATTTCTGGAAACTCATTTGTAGTCTTAATTTATTTTTTGAGTGACCATCTCGCGGGTACACATTGTCCTCTTTCATTTTTGTACAATTGTACGTACTTATTGGTATTTATTCACTTCTCCAACGCTTTAGATCAGGGTTGACAAAATCTCAACTGGATCAGCATAAAAAGACATCTCAGCACCAGAACAACGTAACGAAGACACTGTTAAAAACTTAACAGAAACCATTGATCTCCTCATTTTCGAAGCATATGGACGACAAAACTGAGTTCAATGAAAATCTTTGCGAGACTTTAATAAAAGCAAACATCCCCTTGAATAAGCTGGAGAATGAAGTATTAAGGACCTTCTTGAAAAAATACACAGGGAAAGATATTCCTCACGAGTCAACGCTCAGAAAGAACTATGTGGACCCATTGTATGAAAAGGTAAGGTTTTTCGGTAATTTTTATGATCGTGCTTATGTGAAAGTCAATGGATGTAATTTGGTATATACATGGGCCAAAATAATAGTAGTTTAAAATTTTAAAAAAAACTCGAAAAATAAATTTAAATTATGTTTTAATGATTATTTTTGTAAAACGAACATTGTTACTCGAACGTAAAAAAAGCTAAATGTAAAGTGAGTGAAGTTTTTCAAAAAAGGAAAATACAAATGAATAAAGGACTTGAGAAGGAGACAGTCAGTCTCGAAACGTTCGCTGCAAAAGAGGAAGTAAATTTATTTTTAAAGAATATAATTTTTTGTGCGAATTAAACGACTATTATTGTGGTCAGTGTATATACCTAAGAAAATAGTCGAAATATAGGTAGGTGCTAAAACGGATATGCGTATGTCTCCTACGTAGTGTCCACATGTTTATATGTATTTTTTAATTTAGTTTCTCTATTACAGACATTGGAAAATATTAGGAAAGATATTGGCGATTCTCCTGTCTGGCTATCCGTTGACGAAACCACTGATTCTTGCGGTCGGTATATGGTGCACGTCATAGTTGGAAAACTCTCTGCTGACGAGCCTGGACGAGGAAACCTCATACTGTGCAAAGAAATGGAACGAACGACACACGCCACGATTGCACGCACAGTGCAGGAAGTATTGTGTTAGTTTCGCCAATATTTAATAGTTTAAAATAAATTATAGGTAATGCAAGAGTGCAGTTTTTCACATCATATCCCGAGCCAATAATTAGCTATTCACATCATGTCCCGAGCCAATAATAAAATAATAAAAAAATTATAAAATTTGTAAAGTCCTTTGATTTTCTTTTAGGCGTTCTATGGAGAAGTGAAGATCAGAAACGTGGGGAGAACAAGGTTTTGACCATTGTGACGAACAGCGCCGCATATATGCTGAAGGCCGCAAAGTGTCTCCGGGTGTTTACCCTAAAATTATTCACCTCACGTGTCTGGCTCATGGCATCCATCGAGTCGCTGAAGAGGTCAGAGCCACATTGCCAGAGGTCAACAGCCTTATATCTTCGGCAAAGAAGGTTTTCATCAAGGCACCAAGTCGAGTGAGAGCTTTCAAGAGTGCTCACCCTGACTGTCCTGTGCCACCTGAACCAGTCTTGACGAGGTGGGGAACGTGGATATCAGCTGCAAAGTACTATGCAGACAACCACAGAAAAGTTGAAGAGGTATGGATGTGTATGTAGTTCTGGATAAATTGAATAAGCAAAGAAATCGAACACAACATAGAATTCCAATATTAAGTTAATTTTTCTGTACAGCAGTTTTCAGCTTGAAACCGGCGTTCACTAGATTACGACTTTCTTGCTCCAGGTCCTAAAGGGCTTTGAAGATAGCGAAAATTTAGCCATACCAAAAGCCAAGTACGCCCTGGAGAATGTCAGGGTGTTACACAACCTGTCTTTCATCCGAGCGTACTTGGGTGGCCTTCCAGACCTAATTGAGAAACCTGAGACTCGTAACATGGAAGTTACGAAGACAGTGGCTCTCGTCGAAGGACTCAGGACACAGAGCAAAAGTTGGCCAGATCCGATTGACGAGAGACTTAGAAGGAAATTGGAAGCAGTTCTTCATACAAATCCCGGTTAGTCTAAGATTCTGAAGATCGCTCAGTTACTGAAAGGAGTGAAACGCTCCGAGAATCTAGATGGTTTCGCGTCGTCTGATGTCGCTGCTCTTAAAGTTTTACCTGTAGTGTCATGTGATGTTGAAAGATCATTTTCAAGATTCAAAATGTTGTTATCTGACAGCAGGAAAAATTTTCATGTACAGAATATGGAAAAAAATGTTGGTAATTGAAACAAATGCTAATTTTTAGAATTTACCAAACTTATCGTGTAAGTACCTATGTTATACTTCATTTTATTCATCGAATTATAGCACTCCATCTTCAGGCCACGAGTGGCCTACCGGGACCATCCGATCGCCGTGTCATTCTCAGAGGAGGATGCAGATAGGAGGGGCTGGGGTCAGCACACCGCTCTCCCGGTCGTTATGATGGTATTCATGCCCGAATTGAATTATAGCCATTATTAAAAATATTTGACGGTTATTCATTAATTTTCCCAAGTAAGAGGCATATTTTAAAGAATTTATCTAAGAGAAATGCATAATTAAACAACTGTAGTTGTATATTTAGAAGCATATATTGGCAGTAAGAGCATATTTTTAACTGCATATTTCGAGGAGTTTTGGCTCATATTTCGTGGGTTTTAAGTGCATATCGATACGAACACTAGTGATTATTAAACAGTGGCAAACCGTGGCAGCACTAACAGGATAAATCATAGACAAATAAACGACTGAGTTACAACCTGTGACAACTTTAATATCCTTGGCGTATCTGACATAGAGAATGGAGGGAAAAGCTAATAATCTTGCAAGAAATTTAGTTATAATCATGGAGTGCCTAATGATTGTCGTAATCGTAATGGAAGTAATTCATACTACAGAAAAAAAGCGTCACAAGTGTAATCAGAGACGAAAGCAAACTGTTCGTTATTGGAAAAATGCAAGTCTTCAGAGCAAAGTTTGAAGAAACTAGAGCACGAAAAAGTGACTCTAATTTTCCTATGTCTCATGTCGCAGTTACGGCACAATCTCACCATAGTACTGCAGGCGATGGTTCACGTGGCTGTACGATCGATCACTGATGGAACCAACTACCCTCTCCAGCGGCCAAGTCCAAATTACCCTGAAATGATTGTAAGTCTCCAGTGCATCGGCTCACGAGACTCTTCAGTGGCCCTCAGTGAAGTTTCCAGATCTTGATATTGGCCTCAGAACTCTACTTCTCCATTAGATTACCAATCGAATTTGAAGTAAGAGGAAACCTTGCACTGTCGCAATTTCCCTTTCTCACGTATTTTATTGGCTCAACTCTGAATCTACCAAGTGCCAACCGATCAAACTGCTCATTATATAAAACTCGTCTCCTTCCCCAGACTAGTTAACCAGTGGCTTGTGTCCTACCATACTCTACCAAAATACGACACTCTCTCCATGTCTCCTATTTTGGACAAAACGGTCTTTCTGAAGGTGCCTTTGCAATAGTGCACTTTGCGGCTAGACACAGTTCCTCACACGGAAGTGAACACAGGTGTGAATGGAATCACACGCACGCTCATCTTGAGGAAGATGCATGAAACTACATGCGTGCCTTTACTTACCATACATGTCCCCCTAGATAGCTCATTGGTAAGCCGGCACGGTAGCTCAGCGTGTTCGGTCAGAGGGTTAGCTGCACTTTGTAATAAAAAAATGCGCTAATGTATCAATGATGAACTTGAACAGAACGAACAGTAACGAACAAAATGAGGTCAAAAAAAAAAGTGGTCAGCGCGATCGAATCCGATGCTAAGGAGTCCGGCTTCGATTCTCGGCTGGGTCGAAGATTTTTCTCCATTCAGGGTTGTCTTTATCATCATCATCTCATCCCCATCGACGCGCAAGTCGCTGAAGTGGCGTCAGCTCAAAAGACTTGCACCAGGCGGCCGGTCTACCCGACGGAAGACCCTAGCCACACGACATTTCATTTCTACTTACATGTGGGGCAAGTACAGTCACACGGCGACTGTCAGCAAGGCGCACAGGTATGCAGCTTCACTTTGAATTTGTTTGAATTAGCCTATGTCGGCAGAGTTCACATCAAGTAAACATTGTTTTTCTGCAAAGTCAGAGCATTCGGCCATCTCCCACAATTTCAGAGGACCAGGACTGATCGTCCCCTAGAGATCACTGAGATGTTTATCTTCGTTTTCTTTTTTGGGAAAATGGCCGGCTTTCGACATCTCGTGTACAAAGGTGTGTTCCAGCAAAAGAGGACGAGTTCTCACTCCTGTTTTCTAGTTGTAAAAGGTTTTCGCCAGGCGTTTCTCTAGGGAGATGCTATTTGCATTTCTATGCAATAGCCTGACGACCTCTGCACGGCAACAGCCTATCTCCAGTGGACAATGATCTCTCCGACCACCACTGATGGCCTTTCCAAGAACTTGTCCCTGAGGTGTGTGCCTCTTATGGCTTCAGCTAGTGAGCATCCTTGCTCATCACCTCATGGTGCCTTCAACATTTCCCACAGCTACATCACATGCAAATGAGAAGTCAAAGTAAGAGACCAGCAAGACTGCATCAGCTATCTACTGATAATCGCTAGTTCCGTGCTATATCAATTTTATCGATGCTTATGTGGCGAAACTCTTTCCGAAAAACTGTCCCAACTATCATCTGTCTGTATTTTGGCAAACTCATTGAAAGAAACTGTACAGTCAGTAGCGTGTAAACACCAAGATCATACAATACTAGTTGGAGAGGACTTCAGTCTTCCGAGTATAAATGGTTCAAATGGCTTTGAACCCTATGGGACTTAACTTCTGAGGTCTTCAGTCCCTTAGAACTTAGAACTACTTAAACCTAACTAACCTAAGGACATCACACACATCCATACCCGAGGCAGGATTCGAACCTACGACCGTAGCGGTCACGCGGTTCCAGATTATAGCGCCTAGAACTGCTCGGCCACTCCGGCCGGCTTTACGAGTATAGACTGGGACATCTGTGAACTCATTTCAGGGGATACAGACAGTCTTGCGAAGTACTTCTGAATATGTTTCCCGAAAATATCTCGAGCACCTTGTTCGGCAGATAACACATAATGTAAATGTCTTAGACCTTGTAGCTACAAACAGGCCTGGCCTAACCGATGGCATCAATACAAAGATGGGGATTAGTGATCATGACTTCCTCATAGCAACTGTGATTACGAATGTCAATAAATCAGCCAAGAATGCTGGGAGAGTTTTTCTGCTAGAAAGAGCAGATAAGCAGCTGTTATGATCTCACTTAGATGATGAATTGACATCTCTTAGCCCCAGTATGATGGATATAGAGGAATTATGGGCAAAGTTTAAAGAGATTGTGGATAGTGCTCTGGAGAATTAAGCGCCTAGTAAGTGGATTAAGGACGGAAAAGAACGACCTCGGCTTACAATGAAATTCGTAAAATGATAAGGAAGGAAATGCTCTTGAAGTCTCGGTTTAAAACAGAACGTCCAAATGACGACAGGCAAGGGATATAAGGGATTGGTGCGCTTGTGAAAAGAACTACGCGCGAAACTTACAACAACAATCACCGTCGTACCTTAGCGAAAGATCTGGCCGAGAAACCGAGAAAATTCTGGTCCTACGTAAAATCGATAAGTGGGTCTAAGGCTACTACTATCCAGTCACTCGTTGACTAGTCTGCTGTGCCACTAGAAGGTATCAAAATGAAAATCGAAGATTTAAATGTTGCCTGTAAGAAACCGTTCACGCGTGAGAATCGTACAAACGTGACCGTGGCACACAGTTCCGTAAGGATGACGTAGTAATAAGCATCGCTGGCGTAGAGAAACAACTCAAAGAGTTTGAAATAAATAAATCTAAGGGTCCGGGTGGATTCCCAATTCGGTTTCACAAAGGGTACTCTATGGCACTGGCACCTTACTTAGCTTCATTTGCCGCGAATCTCTCGCTCAGCGCAAAGTCCAAGGCGACAGTAAAAAAGCGCAGGTGGCTGCTGTATATAAGAAAGATAAAGGAACGGACCCGCAAAATTACAGAGCAGTATCCTTAAAGTCGATTTGCTGCAGGATTCTACAACATATTCTGAGTTCGAATATAACACATTTCCTAGAGACGGAAAAGCTTATGTCCACGTATCAGCATGGTTTTAGAAAGCATCGCTCGTGCGCAACTCAGCTTGCCCTTTTCTCACATGATATACTGCGAACAATAGATGAGGGGCAACAATCAGATTTCCAGAAATCGTTTGACACAGTGCCCCACTGCAGGCTGTTCAAGAAGGTACGAGCATATGGAATAGGTTCACAGATATGTGAGTGGCTCGAATACTTCTTACATAATAGAACCCAGAGTGTTGTCCTCGAAGCCGAGCGGTCGTCAGAGACAAGGGTTTCGTCAGAAGTGCCCCAAGGAAGTGTGATAAGACTATTCTTATTTTCTGTATACATAAATGATCTGGCGGACAGTGTGGGCAGCAATCTGCTGTTGTTTGCTGATGACGCTGTGGGTTGACTGAAGAACGATACTTCTGCCACCAACGTACATTTCGCGTAAGGACTATGTAGATAAGATTCAAGGAATTAAGGCTGATACGGAGGCGTAAAGACAGTCGTTTTTTCCTCGCTCTATTTGCGAGTGAAACAGGAAAGAAAATGACTAGTAGTGGTACAGGGCACACTTCGCCACGCACCGTACGTTGGCTTGTTGAGTATGTATACAGATGTAAATATCAAATACGATTATTAGAGTTACGCATAATTGACGTTCCCAAGTCCGTGTCCTAACAAAATGTAGTGGCTGATGAGGTTCTTTTATTTTGTTTTTAACATTTTCAGTTTCCTACCTGACGTCCACCGTCGACCAGTTATGGAGTTGGAACTTACTGGCAGATTAAAACTGTGTGCCGGACCGAGACTCGAACTCAGGACCTTTGCCTTTCGCAGGCAAGTGATCTACCATATGAGCTACCGAAGCACGACCCACGACCCGCCCTCACAACTTCAGTTCTGCCAGTACCTCCCTCGTCTCCTACCCTCCTAACCTCACAGAAGCTTTTCTGCGAACCTTGCAGAACTAGCAATAATGGAAGAAAGGATATTGCGCAGACATGGCTTAGCAACTCAGTTATGGAGTTGAGCACCAGGATATAAAACTCGAGAGATCCACAGGCTACTGTATATCTTAAGTTATCTATTTCTTTATTATTGTTGTGAATTTTTAAGTTCATCCTAAATTCGCCCTTGTTATTAATCACAAATACAGTCCCGATTACATTTATTGACATGTGGCTAGTATAATCCGTAGGTCCCTGAAGAGGATCCTGAAAGTTGTTCAGTTATCAGCTTCACCCAATATTCTTACTGAATGCTTCTGCAGAATACTTCTTTCATCTTAGTTGCATTGGTATAAAGATTTTCATAGGACAGTATTGAGCTTATGTTATGCAAACTATGGGAGTAATTTTGTCTGCAGAACAACACAGCGAGTGATATTTCTGAGTGCAAAGCAGGTAGAGCTGAGCTTTTTGTTTATTTTCTGGATAGTGCAAAATTCGTTTAAAAAAGACAGATACTAGTTTCATCAGTGTCTATTGTATCAAAAAAGTGTAATTAAACGTTTCTAAATCGTATTTAACTAACACATTTCGTATTTTTTAATAGTTAGATAGACGCGATCTAGTAATTACAAATTCATTCTTCTGTCATTGTATTCCTAAATCAGTACAAAAACAACAACCAACGCACATAAGACCTTTGTGTAGTTTTTTGTTTACACACAGCCAATCTCGCGTCCCTAACAAATTTAACACATTCTTTAGAACTTAATTATTCTTTCGAAACTGGCCATGAGTGAGAAATGTGGGAGCAGTTTTAGAGAAGTGAGTAGAGGGATTTGTTGCAAATCTTGTAGGAAATATTTTCACTTTGGGGGGAAGGATGCAATGGGGAGAATCTTGGGAGAACAGAAGAGGCTCTCTCTTGGAACTGCAGAGTATGCAGCAGAAACATTTTGCCCTTCAGGCACAGTTGGAGGAAGCAAGGAAAGAACTCATAAGGATCAAGAAAGATAGGTGGAGGAGGGTGGTTGGGAACTGGCAGCTGGTAGGAGGATAGGAAGAAAGAGAAGGCGATCTGACAGTTTTATCATCAACACCAAAAACACGTATGTACCAAGGCCAGAGTTTAGTGGAGAAGAGACTCAGGTAGAACGAGGAGCAGGAAATGTGCAGCACACTTCAACCGAGGCCAAGAATCCTAGGAATGTACAAAGTGTTAGGAAGAAGAAAGTGCTGCTGCTAGGTCGTAACCATGGGCGAGGTGTAGGCCCTCAGTTACAGGAAAGTTTATGGGCAGCGTACCAGGCCATTAGTATCTTCAGGCCAAAGGCAGGACTAGTCATGTGATAGAGAACCTAGGGTGTTTATGTGTGACTTTACAAAAGAGGACCATGTAGTGATAGTGGGTGGGGTGGGAAACAGTTTGGACAGGAATGGGGTATATGACATAGGTGATGTCCTGGACAAGATAACTTCCCTGACTCATGGCACCAACGTACATTTTGTTAAACTGTTCCGGCGTCATGATCGATCACACCTTGATGGAGCTGTGAGGTGAATCAATGTGGGGTTAGGGATGGCTCTGAGGCCAGCAGACTTTGCTCATGTTTCTCTGGTGCCTGTCGGGACTATCAACAGATGGGGTTTCACTAGGCATGGCCTACACCTAAACAGGACTGGGAGGGGAAGATTGGTACAGCTGATTCATGAAAATATATGTAATGGATCTTGGGCCACGTATGGTCAAATACTTGTAGTCATAGGTAGGAAAAGTAGGTCTTTTTAGGATAAATACAGACAACAGGTTCCCCTGCCAAAGAGTGTCTCCACTGAAACATTGCTCACAAGACAGATTTTAACACTTCAAATATCACACATACCAGATGTCAAGAAGAAAAACAAACCATTGGAAAGAGTAACATGGAGCATTTCACAGACTTACAATCCTCCATCAAAACATGCAATCAATAAAAAATAAAATACAACTGTTAGAAGTTGAGCTCCATTCTTTGAACCACATAATAATTTGTTTTGCTGAGCACTGGTGTAGAGTTACAGAAATCCAACATGTAGTATTACCATTGGATGAAAGGGCAAACTCTTACTGCAGAACTACTTCACAGGGTGCAGGATCATGCATCTATATCAGAAAAGGTACACAGTTCAAATCAAGACATGACCACAGTACAGTAAGTGAAGACAAACACTTTGAAATATCAGCTATTGAATTAACAGGGCTTGATATCACCAAGAAATTAATCAGTTTGTGTGTGTAGAGATCTTCAAGTGATAGTGTGGACAGTTTTTTCAATAAATTAGCAGAGGTTCTAGATAAAGTCTCAAGTACAGATGTCAACATAATTCTGTGTGGGGACATCAACATCAACACTAATATAAATGAATCCAGCATCACCTTCATAAACATCCTTCAAAGTTTTGGCATGTCCCTATTGGCCAATAGTGCAACAAGGGTTACTACAATGACTGCATCAGTAATTGACCATGTGGCCTCAAGTATGGACAGGGAAAAATGTAATGTAGCTTTTGGAGATCTTGGACTATCAGACCATCTCTGTCCAATAACAACAGTAAAGTCAGGCATCGAATTATTCCCTAAACTACAAGCCTACAAACGACATCTATCGGAAATCAAAATAAATTTTTTTTCAAAAGAACTAGAAAAACAAAGCTGGGATGAAGTGTATAAGGGAACCAATATGAATATGAAATTCTCTAAATTCTCCACATTGTTTAAATTGAACTTTGAAAACGCATTTCCAAAAGTATCAACATCTCACAAAAAACGATGGATAACAGCAGATATTAAGAAATCCTCCCAAACACTTAAAGATCTCAGTTTCATGAAAAAGATTCGCAATGATCCAGAATTCTTAAATTTCTATCGTAGATACAAAAGGATCTATAGGAAGGTGCTGATTGCTGCAAAAAAGTCATTTAATGACGAAACTATATAATGCAGAGAATAAAAGCAAAGCAGTCTGGGATGTTATAAAAAAAGGAAACAGGGAGAGACCAACAAATGCAGTCTAAAATACTGCTGAGGGAGGGGAATAAGGTAATAAATGATCCACAACACTTAACAAATTATGTAAACGAGCATTTTACAAGTATTGGATAGAAGTTACAGCAAAAAGTCCCCAAAACAAATGTAACATCTGTAAATAATGTTGCACTAAGTACAATGATTTTACTTCCAACCACAGAGAATGAACTCAATAAAAAAGTTCAAAAATTAAAAAATAAAAATTCAGTAGGCTTAGATGAAATACCAATGTGTGTAGTGAAACAATGCACAGGGATTATACAAGGCCTCTTAACAAATATAATAGATGAATCCTTCACATCAGGGACATTTCCAGAGCAGTTAAAACAGGCAAGAGTTGTACCTTTGCTTAAGAAAGGTAAAGCAGAAGACATAGAAAATCACTGACCTATTTCCCTGCTGTCAGCATTCTCAAAAATAATAGAAGCAATTATGAAAGACAGGTTAATGAATTACCTGAATAAATACAATCTTTTAAGCGAATCACAGTTTTCTTTCCAAAGTGACAAAAATACGGAGTCAGCTATAGAAGAATTTACAAAAGTTGTACTTGATGCTCTTGATAAAGATGAGTGTGTCACAGGCATATTTTTCTGTCTTTCTAAGGCATTTGATACAGTCGACCACAAGATTCTGTTAAATAAATTAGGAGCATTAGGAATAAGAGTGGTAGCTAATGACTGGTTTCGACCATACCTAGCAGATAGGGCACAAAGAGTAGAGATAACACATACTTCAAATAGATCGAAATGTTTAGTAAAACACTTATCAGAACCAAAATACATTAATATAGGGGTTCCACAAGGTAGTATATTAGGACCAATACTGTTCCCGATATACATCAATGACTTCCCCAGTAGTGTTACTCATGGTGAAAAAATTCTCTTCGGTGATGACAGTCACTGAGAAAACAAGAGAACTCCTTGCCGAGAAAAATGAAACTCTCAGGTAAGTTTATGATTGGTCAATAAGCAATAAAGTGACATGGGACATAAAGAAAATTCAGCTTGAAGAGGAAAAATGACAATGTCAAACTAAATGTAGATGGCACCTCTAGAGACTGTGTAACAAATGCCAAATTTCTAGGAATGAATATTGATTCTCAGTTGAAGTGGTGTGTGCCGGCCGCGGTGGTCTCGCGGTTCTAGGCACTCAGTTCGGAACCGCGCGACTGCTACGGTCGCAGGTTCGAATCCTGCCTCGGGCATTGATGTGTGTGATGTCTTTAGGTTAGTTAGGTTTAAGTAGTTCTAAGTTCTAGGGGACTGATGACCACAGATGTTAAGTCACATAGTGCTCAGAGCCATTTGAAGTGGTGTAAACGCACAAAGGTACTTGCAAACAGAATGTCATCAGCATGATACGCCCTTAGAATCCTATCATCAGTGTGTAACATGCAGTGTCTTTTAGTTACATATTATTCATATGTACACTCAATTCTTAGCTATGGCATTCTTTTTTGGGGAACAAACGCACAAAATATGAACACAATTTTCAAACTCGAGAAAAGAGCCATAAGAATAATAACAAAAAATACTAATTGAACTCATTGTAAAGATCTTTTCAAAACACTGGGGATCTTCACTGCTCCATGTGAATACATTTACCAGTCAGTTGTACACATCAGAAAAAACATTGGTAATTACTGCACAAACAGTTCTGTCCATGACCATGCAACAAGAGATAGACTCAACTTACATTTACCAAGAAAAAAATAAATATAAAACTCAAAACAGCATTTTCTACCAGGGAATAAAACTGTACGATAAATTACCAAAAGAGATTAAAGAAATTGAAAAAATACACTTATTATAAGGGCAGCTAAAAAGTATCTGTTATGCAATATATTTTATACATTGAAGAATTACTTAGATGAAACAGAGTAGGGGTTTGATAAAAAAATTATACAAATAATTATATTAATGATTATAAAACATCCAACGTTCCACATAACACCTTCACTTTGTTTTTTTCCTTCTTTGGTTCCTTTCTAGAAATACTTACCCCCAAGCTATACATAGCACAATACTAACACCTCTTCCTCTTTCTGACCTCAACATATCACTCATTGTAAATGGATGCTGATTCAGTTTTTCAGGATAGCAAATGCGAAGTAGCAATACAGAAAATCGCCCAGAAAATCGCCCAGAGATCACCAGTGTGTGTGTGTGCGTGTGTGTGTGTGTGTGTGTGTGTGTGTAGTGAAAGAAGTATTACGAACATGAAACAATGTGTGTATAGTGTGTGCAGTGACTGATAGTGAGATGTGAGTGAACAGTGTGGCATTTCATTACTTAATAAGTTATTTGTAAAAAAAAGTATTGTATACCAGGAGTAAATCAAATGATTGTCTCTAAGTAGAAGTCTGTAAATATGTGGGTATATAATTAGCTTATTTTAAATTGGTCTAAACTTGTGAATACTTTGACATACCCTACATCCTCGTAAAAAGAGATCTACGGATGAATAAAGCTATATTACTACTACATACACGTGTCACCTCACTTTATTAACCGTTGGATATCCACAAACTTCACAGTGTGTGCCCATTGTACCCTACTTTAAGAACATCCATGTGAACACAGCCAATTATGAACAGTGTGTGGCAGTTTTCTAATTAATGTACTTATTTTGATTTCAAACGATTCGCGCGCTGTTGATTTAAATACATCAGCTAACAGAAAACTAACTTTCTATTAAAAAGTTATAACTCTGTTGCTCTCTGGAAAATGATAAATTATGTTAATAACGCCACAGAAAAAGTAACATTTCTTACTTTCATATATTTCAATAAGTATTCCTTTAAATGGGAATGTTTGGCAGCCAAGATCGCGTATCTTACTATTTTTATTTTATTTCTTCGCTGAGTTGTTTGGACGGAGTCTAGTAGTCATCGCTGGATCTTCTGGAAATGGAGTGTGCTCTCGTTACGTTTGCGCGATTTATGCACAGTCAAGATCCGAAGATTTACAGCTAGACTCGGTCGAAACAAGTCAATGAAGAAATAATAAAAAAAAAAAAAAAATATTAAGACACACGCTCTTGGCTACCAAACATTCTTATTTACCAAACAGCAGATCGCTCCCAGAAACATATGAAGCTTATATAAATGTAGTCCTTTCGCGTATTATTTGTTAGGTTACAGAGAAACACTCCTTATTGGGTACTCCCTAGCTAAGCAAGGTTACAGATCTGTTCTGATTTACCGTTTTCGTCTCCTTTTCTTTAGCTTTTGTTGGGAAGAATTAGTTGAATTTAGTAACCAATGCTTTGAATTTCATATCGTCTGACTCGCTGCTACTATCATCTAGTAATTCAATATCGTTTTCATCGCCGAGCTTATTCGTTTTGTACGTAATAACGCTAAAATGGCACAACATTAGAAATGCAATAACACAACTGCGACATATTATTTTACCAATACATGCACTATGATTGCCTTTTACGTGCTAAACGGTATGAACCACGTTCCTTACAAATTGACAATTTCTTGATAGCGCCGTAATGCTTTTCTTGTCGACTAAACAAACGAACGTTCACAGAAGAATTGTTCAAGGAATATGAATGCAGGTAGCGCTATTAACACATCTGCCGTGAATGGGCAATAGAGGTCCTCTAGCCTGCCAGAGGCGTAAGGATTCTTTGGGAGCGCATCGATGCTGTAGAAGTGTGCGAATACACATGCAGCAGAAATTTCCCTGTAGTCGGGGACGGTTGTAGTCCGGCGTGTGTTGCGGCGTTTACGCCGTCGTGTTTCACCCCTGTCCCTGCCCTCACGGACAGAACAGAATAATAAAAACAACATCAAGGGGTGGTAGGCGCGTGTGCCATTTGACGTTAGCTGCATGCCGGGCACGATTCATGTTTGACTCACAGCGGCGTATGAGAACCGTAATTACCTATGTCACGTACACGCATGCGCAGCACGAGACTGGGGTACAAACTACATTCTGTGGCAGCAGCCCTTAGGCGATGGATGAAAGCGCACCAGGGTGGGGGAGGGGTGTTATAAAAGTGGTGGTGGTAGTAGTAGTAGTAGTAGTAGTAGTAGTAGTTGTTGTTGTTGTTGTTTTAATCATCTGTACGTCATTTTTACAAGGATATTGGGCATATCGTAGTATTAAATATTCTAGAAAAATAACACAATTCATAAATAAACGTCTAGACTGGCAATTATGGGATAAGTACCCAACTGTGGCTTCTAAGTAGGAACCATCTCGGCATTTACCTGAAGCAGTTTAGGGAAACCACGAAACACTTACAGCGGGATGGACGCATGAAGATGGAGCCTCCACTCTCCTGAGTATAAGGACAGTCTATTTAAAACAGTGTTGCCTCATTTGGTTTATCCCAAGTGTTCAACACTGTTTTGCAAAGAAGTTACTTCAGCATGTAAAATACTACTACTGCACTACTTATTCATTTCTCACTCCCAGACAAGACACACGCTACGCATACAAACGCATATTATTGTATAATTCAAGAGAAGGAGGAGGAAATTAGTGTTAAACTTCCCATCGACAACTTCGTAATTCAAAACTGCACATGCTATCAGCTGTCGTTAGGACTATAGCGACCATGTTTTCATTTTGTGTGTCACAACTTCCCATTTCCTACCCTGAAAATCTGAGTCAGTTTTTCTTCATAATCAGTGAGATGTTGTTGAGCTCAGAAAGAGGATACGATCTGCGATTGCATGGCTTTGTTATCGTTATTATTATTTATTTGTTTTACATTTTGATGTAATCTCTACTCTCAGTTCTCTGAGTAAATCCTTGGCTCTGTAAAATCTATCGCTCAACAGATGCTTTTTGAATAAATTCGTTTCAGTATCCTGTTTAATCTCCCTGGACAGTTTATTGTCAGCTTTATTCGTTAATAGAAAATGCTTATGTCTATATTTATTCTTTCTTGGTAATTGTAAATTCTGTCTGTATCTTGGTTCATGACGGTGGACAGAACTGTTTGCGCTGTTATTATCAACGTTATTTTTTGATACGTACAACTGATTGATAAATGAAGCATCCAGAAGACATGGTCGGATGTCAATATAACTTCGCACACACACACACACACACACACCAACGGAGGGTACGTAAATGATTTGACTTTCAATTCTCTGTGAGACGTAGAACGGCCACCAGAGGATATTGCTGTTTTTCGCGTTTAATGTTGTTGCCAGGCCTGGTAGGATATATAAGAGCGTAACAGCGTCGGACGTTCAGTGATCACTCTGAAGGACACATATATAACGCGTACTTGTATGAGACAACGTTGTCAGCACCTGACAGAAATTGAAAGAGACCACATTGTGGGTATCGATCTACTCGGCTGGTAGGATCATGCAGCATCCAGATTTGTGGAACATTCGGATGTGACAGTGGTCCGGTGTTCGAGTGCATGGGAACATGATGGCAGGCACACCATCACTCACCGTCAAAGTTCGTGGCGCACACGTCCACCAGCGCAATGGAGGATCGCCGTAATGAGCACCAAGCATATCGCAACTCCTTCACAGCTGCGCCTTCCGTCCGAGTACAAGTAATGGACTGTTTGCAACATTTTGTGTCATCATCCCGCACCGTAGGTCGGAGACCAGCAGCAGGCGGACAAGGTAGTTATCGTTCCTTGTGTAGGCTGCCAGCAGCACCACGACACAAACGGCTGGATCTAGAGTGATGCCGTGACCTCGAAGCATGATCTGCTGATGATTGTGGTCGCAATGTGTTCAGCGATGAATCGCAGTTCTGCACTACCCCGGATGACCATTGGCGGTAAGTATAGCGTCGACCTGGTGAGAGGTCCAACTCTTCCAACGGAAAGGCACACAAGTGTTATTTTTGGCGTATTGGTATGGGAGCCATCGGGTATGACTTCACGCCACGTCTGAAATCGACTCTGTCGCAACAACAGTACGTCAAGGACATCGCGCGTTCTCAAGTGTTACCTCCCACGCGAAAATATCGCGTTGCTATTTTTCAGCGTGACATATTTCTGTGACCTGTCTGAGGAATGTTAAGATATTCCCGTGGCCAACAAGAATCCCAGATTCGTCCCCGATAACATATCTATGGAACCAGCGACGACGTCAGATCCAGTGTCCTGGTTATCAAGGTACACTTTAGGTCCTCCGCGGTAGGTCAGCGGTCTGCACGGCGGATTGTCGAGGAAAGGGACCCGGGTTTGATTCTTGGTCCAATCGGAGGGACTGGTTGTTGTGTCGTCCTTACGTCCGTGTCGTCACAAACTATTCTACTTCGACTTTATGACACACTTATCAACCGAGTCACGCCATCCATCGAGGTCAGAAGGGATGCAACGTCATACTGATAAGGGGCCACATACTCCTAAGTTTTTTGTAACTCGACTCGGTTTTGTAATTATTGAAATAACGTCACATACCCTGTCAACTCGTGATGTTCATTTCATTCCCTCCTCCCTTAATGGGTGCTTCACTTTTTGGTCAGGCAGTGCGTTTTTGGATATTATTCTTATAGCTCTTCTCTGTAGTTTCGCTACTGTGATCGTGTTTTGATAATTTGTTCCCCAGATAAGAATTCCCTAGCTAAGATCTGAGTGTACGTCTTAATCATACGCAACTATTAGGCAATAGCTGTTACTGATGAGAGACGAAAGAAGAGGTGGACGGTAGGATCAGGACAGCCAGCCTGCGGCCCTGTTAACAGTCACCAGTTCGTGGCGTTCGATGTAGGATCGATATACTTTTGTTTCAGTAGGTACCAAGCTCACCAACTGAAAGTTCTTAGGCGTCCAGCTTGATGTGTTTGTCGAAATGGCGTGGAGCTTCGATAAGGGTCACTGCCATCATCTTGCCAGGAAGACACGTCGCACTATTTCGACGAGCTCATTTCGCTGAAGACCAGATAACTTTATATTACTTCAGTTCGCCGGCAAACAATGAGGTCATATCAGATGACAAGTTATTTGGCTGTAGCCATACTGCAATAGAACTTCGATAGTTAGAGAAAAAAGTATGCAACAAACCTGAACACCCATACCACTGCAGATAAAAAGGGGTTTTTGTTTTAAAAAAGTGGTCTGCATTTTTACAGGACTTAGTACAAGTCAAAACTAGACAAAATTCTGTAACCTTATGTCTGGAAAATAATACTTGTTGAAATTTGTGCCATTCTATCCTGTGGTGGCCACCTGTCTGTTGACGCTACAGGAGTTGAACAGGAGGTGATAAATGAGATTACCAGTCATTCACAAACAGCCTTAAGACCACGTTCTCAAAGAATCATGTACTCGTACGAACACATCTGGTTGCCTTCGGATTTGGTCAAACGCACCCGCTCCTGCACCGTATGCACTTAGTCGATGGGTGTGCAATAGAACATTGTCTTCATCAGTCCCCAAAGCTACGAATCTAAGGAATAAAAGCAGGTGGACGGGAAGGCCATTTTACTGAACCTCCTTGACCAATCCATGCCTCATGAAATGTTTACGTTAGCTGTTGTACGAGGCTTAGAAAATGGAGCCCTGCCATGCATAAGAAATACACTCTATCACAAAAAAAGACGCACTCTGAAGAAATTATCTGAATGGGATGGAAATCGGTAGATGTGATTTATATGTACAGGCAGAGAAATGATTACAATTTCAGAAAAGTTGGTTGGTTTATTCAACAGAAACATCTTTACAAATTGAGCAAGCCAGTAACGCATTGGTCCTTTTGCCCTTCTGTAAGCCGCCATTCAGCTTGGTATTGATTGACAAGGTTGTTGAATATCCTCCTGAGAGATATCGTGCCAGATTTTGGCCAATGGCAAATGTGACTGTCAAAATCCCGAGCATGGTTGTAGGGCCTGCCGCCAAAGCTCCAAACGTTCTCAAGTGAGGAGAGATCCGGCGGTCGTACTGGCATAGGTAGGGTTTCTCTAGAATGAAGACAAGCAATATAAACTCTCGCTGTGTGTGAGTGGGCATTATCTTGCTGAAATGTAACCCCAGGATGGCTTGGAGTGAATGCCAACACCATGGGGGGAAGAATATCGTTGACGTTCCACTGATGACAACCAAACGGTACTCCAGGCCATCACTACTGGTTGCTGGGCCGACAGTCAGGTTGTTATCCCACCACTGTCGCGGGCGTCTTCTGACTAGTCTTCAGCAAAGAGGGAGACAGTTAGACGATAATTTATTATGTGTATGTTAGATAAAGTATATATAAAAGTATAGTGATGCTTGAAGTTGTGGAACAGCTGGTTGACACAGCTAATGTCTCATAATGACTAGTGATACAGGCTACAACAGTAGTAGTCACTGTACATCACTTATATGTACATGATAGGATATAAATGTGAGAGAGGGACATTTAGTGGCATTATTGTTATTGTTTATAATAATATGAATATAGATTCAATTTTTCGTTAGTGGTGATTGTGATTTGTCACACGCCAATTTGTTTTGGTGTGTGGGGGTGGAGACTGATGAGAATATGGAATTGAATGGTATACATATAATATGTACTCATATTCATTGAAGAAATGTTTAGATTTCGGGGATATATAAATTTTTAAATTTTTTTGTATGTTTAGGATTACTTAGATTCAGGGGAATATAGGCTGATTCGTGGATTATGTTGTGCCATGGGGTATTTTGTGTATTTGATTTTATTCAGTTTGCAGTGCTGTAATTTTCGTTGGTCATTGAGCAGCAGTTAGATTATTGTTTGGGTTAAAACTAGATACAGGGTTATTGCCGGAACCTACCATGGAACCCATCATATAATATCTTTTTGAGTACTGTTCTGATCACATATTTTCTTAGTTCCACTTTGGTTAGAGGAACCTTGTCTCAATGTTGTACAGTCGCAACGATTTGGGCCGTTTCTGTTCTTGAATGGAACAAATTGTTCCGATCAAAGAAAAGTCTGTAGCCAGCATATATTTCTTGGTAACACTACCATCTGAATGTTAGCGCCAGGGTTTGTCCTGACATTTGGCTTTAACTGTGTCAAGTTTGGATAGCAGAGGGGGTGGGTTTACATCCGACCGGTTCTTGGTGCCCAGACACCTTTGCTGATAGGAAATTGATCGGGTGAATTTTGTTCGTTCCTGATAGAATTGGGTTAGCTGACTGGCTGGAGACAAATGGCGCCTGAGTTGGGGGCTGCAACACTGATGCAGGTCAGAGGCACACCACAAAAGACAACAAAAGGTGTAGTGCTTATTGTATGTGCTGCGTAATTTCTACTAAGAAATACAGTGCAACGAAGTAAAAAGACTTTAAAAAAGAACAATTTTTAGAGGACTTTAAGAAAAATTGCTGGTCCACCTTCGATTCATTTATGTTTTGTTACTTACAGCCTTTGGCCAGTCATATCAGCATCACGGAAATGTTGATGAATAAGTGTATTTAGCGTTAGTTTAGTTAAATCAGGTTAGGAAATGCTGCCGCATAAGATAATAAAGGGACTTCTTCCTTTCGATTTTTCTGCTAACATCTATAAAGTTTATTTTTGTGTATTATTTCGTTTCTGAGGAAGCATATTGGGTTTGGTGCTACTTGCGACATCATGTACTGCGTTTATGGAGTAGCAAGTGAGGGTAATTGTGAGTGAACAAGCTGTGGCGGGAGTTCAGAGCGGCAGTTTCCCGCCGCAGAGCACGTGTCTGGCGGTTGCTATGGGGCCGTGGCGAGTGGCTAGCGTTTACACGGCCTTGGAAAAACCGGAGCGGACCCTCGGCAGGGGCTCATATGGTCTTGTGTGAGCTTGGAGAAATTTATATGCCAGAGAAAAATTGATAAAAACCGAACTAAGAGTGACATGGAGGTGCGAGTTGGCACTCATGGACAGAAAAATATGTAGAACTAAATTATACTCGTATATAGACGCATCACAAAATTATGTAATCGTTTAAAAATTATTGTTGTCTTAAAATTTGTAAAGTTATGAAAGTTCAAAAACTAATACCTCGGGAATGCTTTGTCTGATTTATATGAACAAAGTGTTTACAGATGCGGCTAGTAAGAGCTGCATCGAGCTGCCACAGCCGATTTAGCACAGTGTGTACCATTTTTGAATGAGAGGTCGGAATATGAGATCCAACTGAGGGAAACTGTGGTTTTGGTAATAAATAAATTTAAAGAGACGAAACTAGCGGCAGCATTATAAAGTTTAAAGAGGTAGATCAGTAATTAAGTGTGTATTTTTACTTGTATTTTTATGTTTAGTATCAAAAATCCTGGAAAAGCAATATCACACCAAAACAACATTATTTGTGAAAAAAACTGTGGAAGATACAGAAAACTGGACCTCAAATTGTTATTGTCCGGAAATTTTCCATATTTTTCAATGTATCATACGTGTTTTTGTGTTTAGTTTTAGAATATTCGTGATTCTTTTTGTCAAACATTGTTTTAAGTTAGACAGTCGTTTAGAAGGTGCATAGGACAGCCATCTTTGACGGACAGTTGGTTTCAAGCGACGCTAAGAGCCGGACTGCCGCGCATTCGGGTTCAGCAGTGGGTTGGTAGCCACGTTCGGGGACAAGTATGTATGTAGCGACGTCCGAAAGCGATCAAGTGGAGCGCAATATAATGGTTTAGGACAGCAGACAAGAGTGCATTTTATGAACTGTGAACAGACTGTCAAGTGCCATGACCGCGACATGTGAATTTTATAGTGAAGTGTTGTAGCATCAGTTATTAACAGCCGGCCGTACGTAAGAGCCCCTCAGACTGCATTTTAAGTGTTTAGTGAATATATTGAAGAAAAATAAACTGCTTGTTCAAATTATAAATCAACGTGACTCAGTATTTTAAATTTCACCGCAATACCTGCCTGCATTGTTTTTTTATATTTTATTTCAGCTTAAAAATTGAGTTACAACACGTGCGAGCTGGTACCCTATGACGGAAAATGTAGCCAAATATTGAGACCAGCCACATCTTTGGGTCGCTCAATTAAGCTGACTGTAACAAATATATTTATTTTCATGCCATGTCACGTGGGGGCTCGAGCCAAACTACTCAACTACAGTAAGTAGTGCCCAGTACCGTCACAGTGTACAGTTTCTGCAGCAGTGAAGAATTATTTTACACATCGCAACAGTGTTCTAACAGCGACTTATGTGACTGTAATCACCAGAAACGGTCCACCCCTGGTAGCTGAGTGGTAGCCGGCACGGTACTAAGTATCTCATTTCCTAATCTAATTCCCTCAGCATCACCCGACTTAATTCGACTACATTCCATTATCTTCGTTTTGCTTTTGTTGATGTTCATCTTATACCCTCCTTTCAAGACACTGTCCATTCCGTCAACTGCTCTTCCAAGTCCCTTGCTGTCTCTGACAGAATTACAATGTCATCGGCGAACCTGAAAGTTTTTATTTCTTCTCCATGGATTTTAATACCTACTCCGAACTTTTCTTTTGTTTCCTTCACTGCTTGCTGCATATACAGATTGAATAGCATCGGGGAGAGGCTACAACCCTGTCTCATTTCCTTCCCAACCACTGCTTCCCTTTCATGTCCCTCGACTCTGCCATCTGGTTTCTGTACAAATTGTAAATAGCCTTTCGCTCCCTGTATTTTACCCCTGCCACCTTCAGAATTTGAAAGAGAGTATTCCAGTCAACATTGTCAAAAGCTTTATCTAAGTCTACAAATGCTAGAAACGTAGGTTTGCCTTTCCTTAATCTTTCTTCTAAGGTAAGTCGTAGGGTCAGTATTGCCTCACGTGTTCCAACATTCCTACGGAATCCAAACTGATCTTCCCCGAAGTCGCCTTCTACCAGTTTTTCCATTCGTCTATAGAGAATTCGCGTTAGTATTTTGCAGCTGTGACTTATTAAACTGATAGTTCGGTAATTTTCACATCTGTCAATACCTGCTTTCTTTGTGATTGGAATTATTATATTCTTCTTGAAGTCTGAGGGTATTCCGCCTGTCTCATACATCTTGCTCACCAGATGGTAGAGTTTTGTCCGGACTGGCTCTCCCAAGGCTGTCAGTAGTTCTAATAGAATGTTGTCTACTCCCGGGGCCTTGTTTCGACTTAGGTCTATCAGTGCTCTGTCAAATTCTTCACGCAGTATCGTATCTCCCATTTCATCTTCATCTACATCCTCTTCCATTTCCATAATTTTGTCCTCATGTACATCGCCCTTGTATAGACCCTCTATATACTCCTTCCACCTTTCTGCTTTCCCTTCTTTGCTTAGAACTGGGTTTCCATCGGAGCTCTTGATATTCACGCAAGTGGTTCTCTTTTTTCCAAAGATCTCTTTAATTTTCCTGTAGGCAGTATCTATCGTACACCTCGTGAGATAAGCCTCTACATCCTTACATTTGTCCTCTAGCCATCCGTGCTTAGCCATTTTGTACTTCCTGTCGATCTCATTTTTGAGACGTTTGTATTCCTTTTTGCCTGCTTCATTTACTGCATTTTTGTATTTTCTCCTTTCATCAATTAAATTCAGTATCTCTTCTGTTACCCAAGAGTTTCTACTAGCCCTCGTCTTTTTACCTACTTGATCCTCTGCAGCCTTCACTATTTCATCCCTCAAAGCTACCCATTCTTCTTTTACTGTATTTCTTTCCCCCATTCCTGTTAATTGTTCCCTTATGCTCTCCCTGAAACTCTGTACAACCTCTGGTTCTTTCAGTTTATCCAGGTCCCATCTCCTTAAATTCCCACCTTTTTGCAGTTTCTTCAGGTTTAATCTACAGTTCATAACCAATAGATTGTGGTCAGAGTCCATATTTGCCCCTGGAAATGTCTTATAACTTAAAACCCGGTTCCTAAATCTCTGTCTTACCATTATACCATTATATAATCTACCTCCAGGGTTCTTCCATGTATACAACCTTCTTTCATCATTCTTGAACCAAGTTATGCCGTGTGTAAAATTCTACCAGGCGGCTTCCTCTTTCATTTCTTAGCCCTAATCCATATTCACCTACTACGTTTCCTTCTCTTCCTTTTCCTACTGTCGAATTCCAGTCACCCATGACTATTAAATTTTCGTCTCCCTTCACTACCTGAATAATTTCTTTTATCTCATAATACATTTCATCAATTTCTTCATCATATGCAGAGCTTGTTGGCATATAAACTTGTACTACTGTAGTAGGCGTGGGCTTCGTGTCTATCTTGACTACAAAAATGCGTTCACTATGCTGTTTGCAGTAGCTTACCCGCACTCCTATTTTTTCTATTCATGATTAAAGCTACTCCTGCATTACCCCTATTTGATTTTGTATTTATAGCCCTGTATTGACCTGACCAAAAGTCTTGTTCCTCCTGCCACCAAACTTCACTACTTCCCACTATATCTAACTTTAACCTATCCATTTCCCTTTTTAAATTCTCTAATCTACCTGCCCGATTAAGGGATCTGACATTCCACGCTCCGATCCGTAGAACGCCAGTTTTCTTTCTCCTGATAACGACGTCCTCTTGAGTAGTCCCCGCCTGGAGATCCGAATGGGGGACTATTTTACCTCAGGAATATTTTACCCAAGAGGACGCCATCATCATTTAATACGAATACAATAAGATTCTAAAATCCTGGAAGAGTAGTGTGTCTGCAGATGATATTAACACGCCAGCTGTTGGTTAGTTTGCCTGTGCAGATAGAAGTTTCAGCTTCAAGTGTTATTTCTTTTATAAATGTTCTTCTGGTTACTGATTTATTGCTGTATGAAATCTGTTTTCGCATCCAGCATTTTGATTTCGTCTTGCTTGTATTCAGCTCTTGTCACAACTCTAATGCTGTAACCTACGCTGTGACATTCACATCTGCCCATAAGACTTCAGCTGATGCCATATTAAACCATAGAATTTGTGGCGCCCAGTGTGAATGGTAGCTCATGACGCCACTACCGAAAGAGACAAGTTGTTGGCGCCTCATTAGTTGCGTGTGTGAACCAGACTTAAAGCTGGTATCCACTTGCAACGAAAGTGATGCCACTTGGCCGACACTCCAGAGGAGTCTCCGAAGCTATTTGTGGAAACACCAAAATTTCTGTGGAGCTTAACGCCACTTTTAGCCATTTACGGGGCGGCGGCGCTGTCTTTTTATGATCGGCCAGAAAGCGATGGAGAACATACTGACCATAGTTTCCAGGCTGCAAGTCTACATTCTTCTTTTGTTCACTGAATGAAATGTTTCCACTCTGTTTTCTCAGTGGGATCAGGATATATAAATAGAAATGTTGAGTTCTAACTGATTCAATTGTATTTAAGAAAATTTCACACGCACAACATGGTAATATGCCTGATGACAATAATAATAATAATAATAATAATAATAACAATAATGTCTCTCTCGTGAACAACACTAGGAGCAGTTCACAGGTGACCTCTACCGTACGTTCCCATTAAATGGTCTTTCGCCCTGACTAATCAAAGTTATTTGCTCCCCACAAAAATGGGAAATAATCTCAGCACTTGCTACGCGGTTGGTTTAACATTACAGGCGGCACACAAACTGTTACTTGCGTGAAATCTAAGCGATCCAGGATGGTGTACAGTGCTCCCGAGTTCACTTCCTATTTGTACCGAAAACATGTGTTGAGTTGCAGCGGGCTGCGACGTCACCTGAGGCAGCGCGTAAGCCGGAGCCGGCGTTTGACTAAAGCAGACCATATGTAGCTGGGTGCGAAATGAAGTAGTCACTGCCTCTCAGGCCGTATTTATACGATGGTTGGAACTTTAATAGTGGCAACTATTTATTTACAGCTTGTACAAAATAGAAACGTGTTTCAAAGTTACTGACCTTCAAAGCAGTCACCAGCATTGTGCAAAACCCGTTGCCAGCAATGTGGAAGTCGTAGGATACTCTTAGCAGTCTGTAGCTGTATGCTGTTCATTTTTGGAACACAACCTACGACCAGCTTAGAGACAGAAGTCATGACACTTTCAGCAGGACCTGACCATCATTTTTTAGGACAATGCTCAAGCATGTACAATGCAAGCTGTCACTGATTTGTTTGACTGATGGGGCTGCTAAGTGCTATACCACCTGCTGCACTCCCTTGACTTAGCCCTCGTAAGGTCAACTCGATTTCTAAACTGAAGGAAACTGAAGCATTCGCTTCAGAACTGCTACAAATTGGTCGGGAATAGATCGCACCACTCGAATTGTCAACACTACTGCCACTGCTAAGAGTATACTACGACTTCCACATCACTGGCAACGGGTTATGCACAATGCTGGTGACTACTTTGAAAGTCAGTAAAACTTTGAAACACGTATCTATTTTGTACGAGCTATAAATAAATAGTTGCCACTATTAAAGTTCCAACCCCCATATATGGGCGCAGCGGACGGCCGAAGGGAACCCTGCAGTCATCCGCTCCATCCCCAAGTAGCAGCATCTAAATTGCCTCTTTGTCGGAGACATATTATTTTATAACACTATCATGAATAAATTTACAATCTTCGTAATTTTTGTATGAACAGAGTTAACCTCAGAAAAAGTTTCAGCTCACCTGCATTTAAATTTGCCGTCTAGAAGTTTTAGAATGGAACTGACAGTAGAACATCACCTCTGAACTACGTCTTTAAGAGACCTTGTATTCATTGGTAC
This sequence comes from Schistocerca americana, assembly GCF_021461395.2. NCBI lineage: Eukaryota > Metazoa > Arthropoda > Insecta > Orthoptera > Acrididae > Schistocerca > Schistocerca americana. The sequence goes on from NC_060122.1 coordinate 632,980,138, forward strand.
TTGCATCAAAGTCTTGAAACTTGTTATAGCTACATTATTTAATGGGTTTAATCACATGCAGTAATTAGAACTTTCTAGCATTAACATAACTGATAATTAATCTACTACAAATAGGGACATTTTTGTTACAAACTTAGTTTTCAGTAAATTACTCGAAAACTATTAGAGGTAGCTTAACCCTTTCATACCCAGTGTAGTCATGTGGGAACACTACTTTCTTATGGGCCATTCTTTGATGTTTCCACCTCAAATCTTTATCCTGTAGTTGCCATATGGCCTCACATATGTGTTTTGTTGAATCAGCAACACATGGCAGCAGAATGCCCACCTATGGGTCTTAAAAGTAATCTTTGTTATGAGCTGCTGTTCTGATGTTTCGATCAACCGTTGTGTGCTATTAGTTGTTGCGCTTTTGTACTCCTTTGTCTTGGATTTACATGACCTCAGAAACTGCTTCCTTTCTCACAGTTTTCTGAGAATGGCGTTCACCCGGAAAAGTCTAACTGATAATGAAATATTAGAGCTGCTGCAGATTCCAGATGGCGATATTTCAGAGTCTAGCTTTTCGTCAGATGAAGAAAATAATGAGTCCCACTTTATCCAACAAGACTCTGACAGTGTACTAAAATATCCACGAAGTAATCATACTGAAATACACATGCAAGGTAACGATTATAGTATTGAACCTGAGGACATCTCTAATCCACAAGCAACAAACACAGAAAGTAATTTCGTTAAAGTCAGTACCGCCATTAGACTGTTTTTTATTTGCAGTGCTACATTTACATGATCATTATTTTGGCTTTGATGTGCCATTATCAGGTGTTTTAAGTGTTATACAGTGCCTAAGAAGGCATACTGTCATATTTGAAATACGAAGAAGAAAAACTGTTCATGGAAGAAGGGTGATTTCGTTCTGGCAGATGCCACACGGAAAGACAACATACCTTCACCATCATCTGATGAAGGCCCTGACTCCGATAAATTATTTTCAGATGTTCATTGCTGATGAAATATGCGAATCCATTGCCCTTGAAACAAATCATTACACACATCAAAATGGGGATGTCATTGATGTTTCTTGCAATGAAATAAAACAATATATTGGTATTTTACTATCTATGGGTGCAGTTCCAATGCCACAATATAAAATGTACTGGTCACAACAGTGTCACTTTCCTCCAATTGCAGATGTTATGGGTAGAAATAGATTTGAAACTTTATGGTCATATTTCCTTCTAAATAATAACAACAACCAGAAACCAAAAGGTGATCCTAAGAGTGGCAAGTTATTCGAAATGAGGTCCCTTAAAGATTCTGTAAGGAACAATATTTTGCAACTACCTCCAGAAGAGAAACAGAGCATTGATGAACAGATGATCCTTTTCAAGGCAAGAAGTTCTTTAGTTCAGTATCTCAAAAACAAGCCTCATAAATGGGGATATCAAATGTTTACTCCAGCTGGAGTTATCAGGCCTAATTTATGACTTTGCAATTTATGTGGGTAAAGGCACATGTGATGAGCACAGTTTGGGAGTTTCAGGAGATATTGTTCTGACGCTTTGTGAAGATTTACCAGAGGGCAAAAACTAGAAAATATTTTTTGATAATTCGTTTACCTCTTTAGAACTTTTAGATATTCTCAAACAGAAAGGTATTATATGTGTTGCGACTGTTCGTTCAGACAGAATGTTACTCAACCCCGTAGCAGAAAAAAGGAGCTGATAAAGAAAGGAAGAGGGGCACTAGATTATAGCATTGATGAATCATCCAACATCATAGCAGTAAGGTAGTATGACAATAAAGCTGTGCAACTGGTTTCCACATATGCAGGTATAAATCCACAGGATAAGTGCAAGAAATGGAGAAGAATAATCACTCAACCCAGGTAAATCGACCACTGATTGTGAAGAAATATAATGAACACATGGAAGGAGTGGATTTAGCAGGCATGCTCGTAGAACTTTATAGGATAAATATCCTTTCCAAAAAATGGTATATGTGAATAGTTTATTGGTGCTTCAATGTTGTAGTTGTAAATTCGTTGTTGTTTTACAGATGTCACTTGAATCAGCGAGGCACATCATCTCATTTTTCTCTTCTGGATTTTCACACTCATATTGCTTATGGTATTACTTTGACAGGAAATGTTGTTCATTGCAAAAGAGGAAGACCATCTACAGAAGATATACAAGCTCCAAAGAAGAGGTTGGGAGCCTCCAGGCCTATTGCAGATGTCATGAAGTTGGTCAATGGCCACATCAGAGCCACCAGAAAGGCCCTGCAAGCTATGCCCTAAAGGACTCAGCAGAGTGTCATGCATAAAATGTAAGGTGTTCCTGTTGTTGTGGCGATTTCTGCCACCAAATGTATCAGGAAGACCAAATGTAGCGGGAAGACACCAAATGTAGTGGGTGGGGTAGGAGTTGCCATATTAAAACTTGGTGAGAACTTTCCAAATGATTTATTTGCTTCCACCACAGTGCTCCGTTCACCTCAGTCTGCATCACAGGGCCCCGCAGTGCTAAGGAAGCACCCCAGTGGCGTGTGCAACGCAATGCTGTGTCGTGATGGCCTTGTACGACAGCTGCAGAGTTCCAATTACGTCAGGTTGGCTGTGCCAGCAGCCAACTCAGCAGCCATTGTCCCCATTGACTCCGTGCTACTTATTCCTCACTGGCGTAGCTGAGAATGCTGCGGCAACGACCGCCTTCGATCTGGCGTCCGAATCTGCGGCCCTCGCCTCAGAAGTCTCCAGTGTGTGTCGGGAGCTGAGACGACTGCCTGTGTTAGCGAGGCAAAGAGTGGCCCGCCACTTGCTGGCTGTAGACCCTGCGTCGGCCTCAGATGGTCGAGTCAACGACCCGCTGTGGACTGGGACACTGGCACCCCATCTGTTGCTGCATGTAGGCCGCTGGTGTGATATGCCCCGCCATCCAGGAGAGCTGCCACACTTGAATGAATCTCGTAAGAAAACAGCACCCATTTATAGTCAGATGTGAACCTCTGTATTGCCAAGCAAGTCGCTTCACATCACATATGCATTACACTTATGTTGGCCAGTGGCCCTCTTCTGCCTGTAACTTGCGCTATTGAAACAGCTGTGTGCACCCTCTCTGGCAGTTCTACGCCCCTGTGGCCTCTATTTACCTTCGCAACAACTGGTATGCATAACTTACTGCAATCCGGCCTGCACCTGGGTGTAACTCGTGCTCCGAATATCGCTCAAAACTAACTTTTCCTATCCTAAATGTCTAACAAGTGAAAAAAATTGCTTTATGTCTTTCCACACCAAGTAATAAATGAAGTTTTCTGTAACTTACCTTGACAGCATGTTTATGTTATGTTGCATAAGAAAAACTTAAAAATGGTCGTCATCCATATAAAAGTACATTCTCCTTGTTGCATTGACATTCTTCCTTGTATCACAAGCATATCTTGTATTTGTATTCAATTCTTAAAAATAAATGATTTTATCAAATTCCTGAAAATCATTTCATTGAGTGCTAATGTTGCCATATGGCAACAGTTTTTTTTTTTTCAAAATTGGCTGGTGAAAATTTAGGAGAACTTCAAATTATATTTCCAAATACATCCTAGGTAACATATTTAATAGCAAATATTTCTTTCAATCACACATATTAATTCAGGGATGAAAGGGTTCATGGTGTCACTTAGTTAATGTTTTTATATCAAATTGACACTTCACACCAATTTTCATCTTTCCAAGTATAATATTTAGCGCCTTCAATTTTTCGTAAAAACGTAGATTCTGATCAAAATATTATTGTGATCAAGTTGTACCTCGTAACAGTTGATTTTGATATAATTTGCACATTCTGAGCAATTTTTGGCGTTCTAGCTTTATTATTTAGCGCCACTTGTTTTTTATTTAAAATGGCATACGTAGGAACACATATTCATCTGATTTGACAATTTAAATATTAATACACTGAAGCATATATTGACAAATTTTGAAAGACCAACTTTAACTTTTAATTTCTTCCTTAGATCATGACACAATGCTTTGTATGTTACGCACAGGTGCATTACGATGATGTGCGCTAGTAACAGTAAACTGGGGTAAGTCCCAGCACACTCCCTCGCCTCTGTATTTTTCAAATGATACAGGGCTTGTTTCACCACACATTCCACAAAAACTAAATTGGCTTTAACTTTGTGATGTCACTTTCCTTCCCCTACTGTCGATTAATATCTTTCAACTGCCATCTCATACTTGATTTTCGAAGCAGCGTTACTGTGTTTTGGTTTTCGTGTCAACAATTTTGCCTTTTGTGTGTTCTGTAGCATTTAAAAATATCTAAAAATTAGTTGTTAGCAGCAATTGTACATTTATTCTACTGTACGAGGAGCAACATTGTTTACGAATCACAAAAACGAGAGCTGCAAATGCGGTTGTTTGAGCATTGCTTGAAACTATGGATAGTATGTGTAAGTGTGTCACCAGCTGTGATTTATTTATCGCAAACGTTAATATAAGGATTTCCAATGCTTACACCTGCAAACATGACAAACTGTTAAAATCTTATAAGAATGGTACATCTGCGGGTCCATATAGAACCTAAAAAGGTTGATATTTGAAAACATTGTAGCAAATGTATAGCATACCCCTACGTACAGTCATACCGCAGGAGTAAATATATAAGCATTCAAACATGCCTTCAGAGCTCAAACATCACACAACAACGTTTGAAACATAGTTTCACTGAAGCTAGTGCTGCATCTCTCATGTTAATGGTTCAAATGGCTCTGAGCACTATGGGACTTAACATCTGAGGACATCAGTCCCCTAGAACTTAGAACTACTTAAACCTAACTAACCTAAGGACAGCACACAACACCCAGTCATCATCTCATGCTAATACGAGACTTTGTTAATAGAGCTCAAAACACAGCTCAACAAGTACTAGAAATTTACTTTTGTTATTCAAAAGTAGTTCTCGACAGATTTTCATTTACAAGGAATACAGTGTTTATGATTGTGTCTGGGGCCCTGTGTTATCTCTGCTCAAAACCCAATTCCGAATCCAACATTTATGCTTTCTCTTCATTTTATTCAGTTCTAATCCCATAACTTGGACGACAACACCAAGGTCTGTCCAAGTAAACTCACTCAGTGGTAAATCCTGACCTTTCTGGGGTAGTGGCTCACGATGTCAGGCCACCAGCTGCCTTGCACTTATGCGAGCTGCCACACTCAGTTTTAAATCTCTGGCAGTTCTTTTCAAGACTTGTGAAAATGACAGCAATGTATTAAATCTATTGTCGGATTTGTCATGCATTGTGTATGTGTTTGCCCTCTGGTCAGACTGCAGGTTGCATCGATTTTACGTCTTTGAGCCTAAATATGAGTTTTTATCTGACAAGAGAACCTTATGTACTGGACATATTCCACTGTTCAAAGGTATTTTGTGCCAGTGGGAACTAGTCAGGAAGAAGAAGTGTCAGCAATGGAACTAACATTAACATATAATGGAGTGGAACATCTTCACAGCTTACTTTGACAAGACTGTGGAAATGCTCCCCTATCTCACTTTTTGTTTCAAGATTCGAAATATCGTCAAAAATTCACTCAGACGTACTAAACTCAATTTTCGACTACATGTGATACTTCAAATAAAGGAAATATGAAATTATTTCCAGTTGCTATCCAGCACTTTGACTAAGAAATGGGGACGACTTCATCTGTTATAGATCTTTATGCAGACTCTGACGAAACATCAGCTTCTAGAGCCAAGAAGCTGAAAGACAGTGTCATTAATACTGGTCTTTCAGGATCACAACTGGTTGCTTTTGATATGGACAACTATCACATCAATTATTGGAAAAACCTATCTGATTTCGTGGATTTGGAAAAAATGTTGGAAGCACCACATCTTATTGCAGGACATTGTCACATATGTCTACTCTGTACTTCACAATACTGCGAAACATTGACTAAAACTTCTGTCATACGATGTTGAATCGTTATTGGGTAATGTATGCAATGAGTTTTCTTCAAGCATGAAGGATGTGAGTGAGTTGAAGAACTTGTTGAGTTCCTGCAGTCAGAGTACTCCACACTATTTCGGCATGTTCCTACACGATTTTTGACTCTATTTTTCTGCTGTAGATAGACTGTTTCAGTTGGACTCCTATTTTCTAAGATAGGGTGAAGACAATACTGCCAAACTTATTTGGACATTTGTAGCCCATGAAAACGACCGTGAAGTGGACGATGAAGTAACAATCCTAGAGATTAAAATTTATTTTATCCACAATGTAATGCAATTATTTAATACAATCAAAACACGTAGAAAGTGATTTTATATTGAAAACTAAAATATATTCTTTATTCCTGAAGTTGCGTACAGAAATTATTAATAGACAAGTAGTTCATTCATATTCAAGGTATTACAAGAGCTGAAAAAAATGTATGCAATGTGAACAAGCAAAATTTGTCAGAGAAGCTCAGCAAGACTAAACTAGGATTCTAGAATATCTAGAAAAATGGCTTGACTTCAGTGAAGACACAGTTTTCAAGCTTAGCTCTCAGTTAAATTTTGAAGAGCCCCTTAAATGAAGAACATAAAGAAACTCATAGGTTATTTCAACATAAATGTAAACGGTGACGAACTGCTTTCTAAAATAGGTGCACTGATCAACGTTTTGCCATTCATAGACATTTCAATCAAATGGGTAACATTTTTTAAGAGACGCGAAGCACATAATTTGCTGAAAGTTGTTCAACATGTGCTAGTCGTATCATCGCCCAATGCCTTTGTAGAGCGGATTTTCAGTGTGATGCTAAATATCTGGAGTAATGAAAGAAACAAACTGAAAGTAAAAATGGTGAAAGTTGAACTATTTTTGAATTTTAACTACCGTATGAAATGTGCTGTGTTTCCTAAATTTGTCAGATACGACAACGTGAAAGAACTTGTTAAAGTTGTGAAGACAGAGAAGAAGTTTAACTTCAAAATATAACCAGCAAAGAAATTGCTGGATTCACAGCATTAACAGAAATTATCGTATTAAATAAATGCATGCTTCCTGTTGTAGCAGCTATAATGTATGTCTTGTGAATAATAATAATAATAATAATACATTTTTTAGTTGTCCGGTTTTAGCTCCAGTTATAAGACCTTAACTGCGTTATGGGTCTTTGCTTGCCCAGCTTGGGCGTATTGCCCCTGTGTCCTGTTATTTTCAAATTTCTGTAATGTTGGTAGACACCTCGTCGTCACGTAGTTATAACAACTTTGCTTAATTTGGTGCGGCGCTTTTGATTTGAAATATTGAATGTTTGTGCTGTGTAATGTGTCAAAGTAATATCAATAATAGTGGCGATTGCATGAGCTCTTGACTTTAGTACTATTGTTTGAGCCATTAGCATACAGAGACGGTATAAAGAGGATTAGCGTTCAATAAGGTAAAATCTTCTTTTGTTTAGTTGCCCGAATTTTAATTGATACGTTGTTACTCAATTTTTGCATGTGGTCTCCTTCCAAAATAAAGAAAAGTTGAAACGATTTTAAAATTAGTTTTATACTGGGTTGAGGTCAAATGTTGCTAACTCGGAATGTAGCGTCTATAGAAAGATGCTGAGGTGAATGTTTTATGCGAAATTCGGACGAGTGCCACACAGCAATTCACATTTAGGTGAAACGCAATGGTGATGGTTATTGTGTTTATAGTTGACGTGTTCACATACAACTAGGAAAGTTGTGTTAATGAACTGTACATTGGTTAAAGTTTGCGACGTATATCATTGCCATCGCAAAAACATTTGTAAGTAACGACGTGTATTTATTTAATAGTTTGAGATGTAGGTCTATCTAACAAGTCGAAGAACACATTATTTTTATATTCGTTTCACAATGAAGCAATTAGTAAATATATGCGTTCAAAACTTTACAGATCGAGTGGAACAGTTTTCAAATTTTAAACATGAGACTTGAACTCTGCATCACTGTGGATAAAAAAAAAAATTAATTTTCCTGCAACAAACGAGCCCACTGATGTAAAATAACAGAGATAGACTGAAGCAAAACTTCTGGCATGTATGGTATATCAGAAAAGGACATCTCCCACTGACTGTGTTGGTTGGAAGCTTGGGATCTTTTAAACCTAACGTGACAACAAAACGTAGGTTTACTCATAAAAATGTGCATTTCATTCGTGGAGCTGTTGTTATAATAGTAACTGTATTGGCTTAATTTTAAGAAACATGCCTTGTTATTTTGGGCAATACAGTCCGACCACTGGCACCGTGTAGTTAATATATGGGACTTTCGTGTCACATGTTAGTTCCTTCACATGCCTTCGTTGTCAGATGTTTGCTTTATACTACTTAGAAATTAATTCTTTCTGGAGTTCTTTTCTTTAATATGTTGTTTTCATGACAAAAATGCCCTGGTAGTTCGTATAAGTGCCTTATTTTATGCTGTTGTTGAATCTCTGCAAGTTAAATATTTTGCTACATGTCAGAAATAGTTTTCCTCATCAATGTGGCAATTTAAATTCATGACACAAATAAACAATTTTATGAAAAATACAGACGCTTACCAAGTAGAGAAACTGTTGAGCAACACTGACTGTGCAGCTTTCAGAAGATAGATTGCTGTAGTTGGTTACTAGTAGTGATACTATGTGGCGAGATTTGGCTTGCACCTGTAACAAGGAGGTCGTGCAGTGAGCTTTTATGGTTTGCCTAAATTGGTTAGGCATGTGACTGGAGGGTTCTTTTGAAAAGGGTGCAGTGAATTTGCTTTTCCAGCTTGTGGTTGTTCACTAATGACCTCATCATTGACAGGCCATTGAACTTTCGTATTCAGTCAGGTTAACTGAGATCATCAGTACCCCCTCACCAGGTTTTGATCAAATTATCACCTTTCTAACTTAGGTAGGCATTGAGCTATGCTACAGATAAGTCTGCCACCCAAACTTGCAGTCCAGTAATCAATATGGACTCAAGAAATATTGTCCTTGTGCTATTCTCTTCCTGTCGATGCATATGGGGCAATACAGTCACTGCATTACAGGCTGAAGCTGATGTTTGGTACTGGTAGCTTCAGCTCACCCTTTCATTCCTACATACAATTGTTAGAGGTCCATCTTGGCAATGGAAAAATTGTGTTTCATTGCAGTTTTTTGTATTTTCAAAACTATTCTTGTGCCACATAACATCTTATTGTTAGATCTGAACTCCCAACTTTCCATTCTTAAGCATGTAGTCACAAATGTTTGGTATGCTGTAGCAACATACAGTGAATACATCTGTTCAGTTAAACAGTATGTACATTCTGTATTCATATATATAAATGTGGTAAACTTATTTCGATACTATATTTAACAGTTTTTCACCATTAGTTCCCAAATGTGCAATCTTTAGGTATGCGTATTGTTAGCCAAAAACACACAATTTTTGCATGTCATAAATACATTAAAAGGTGTAAACAGAAAACTCCATCCAGTGATAGCATGTCAGTCAAAACCCATAGTAAATTTAAATAAACATAAACTGAAGCTAAAAATCAATATTATTAGTATAGCCGACTATCTAACTGTCAAATGGCCATGCAGCAGATCACCAAAGTCGGGCTGGGCTGGGCTAGCACTTGAATGAGTGACCATCCTGTCTGCTGAGTGCTGTTAGCAAGTGGGGGTCCACTCAGCCCATGTGAGGCAAATTGAGGAGCTACTTGATTGAGAAGTAGCTGCTCTGGTCTCGTAAACTGACATACAACCAGGAGAGTGGTGTGCTGACCACATTGCCCCTGTGTATCTGCATCAAGTGATGTCTGTGAGCTGAGGATGACACAGCAGCTGGTTGGACAGGTGGGCCGTTCAGACGGAGTTTAGTTTAGTTTTTACTATCTAATCGGGCACAGCTCTTCATAAAGGTGTTTTTTAGATCTGTTGTTCACAAATAGTATAGGTAATGTCTGTGTTATTCTTCTTAGATACCTGGAGCTCGGATAATCGTATGTCGTATTCCAAATGCCTTTTGTATTGTACTGTTTGTAGATTATGATGGGCCTATATTTTGTTATGACAAATATTTCTTGAGAATGTGTTATTAGCATTGACCTAGTTATTCTACTTTCCATGGCTTCGATGCAGAAAGCTGTAGGCATATGCCATATCAATTCAGGCAGGTTAGGAAAAAATCTTACCTTCATAGTCTTGGATGTTTTTAAATTTACCATGTGTTAAAAGGAGGACTAAGTAAGGAACATGTATTTTTTTTGTTTTCTCAAAAAAAAAAAAATTCTGCTCAGGGATAAAGCCCTCCCAAGATGACACTGCGCATATCATTTTGAAGATGCGAATTTTGGAAAAAATTTTAAAATTCTGTATCTCTGCAACAGTTCTAGATATTTTGTTGTATTTTTTTTTTATTTTAAAGGAAATTGATTTATGATTACAAAGAAATCCTCCATTTGGACTTAACCTGTCAAAGTTCTTTCACTGTAGCATTCCGAAAATTATAATAAAAAAAATTCCAGAAATGTCTAGCCATAAAATTTTGGAACCTTTTTTTTTTCCTGTTGATTAGTGCCATATAGTTCTACATTAGCTGAAAAGGAGAGCTTCCACTTTTAGGTTTTATAAACAATAGAAATTTTTGCTATACGTAAAACATGTTTTATTACATTATCACATAACAAGCTCATAAAAATCACCTAGCCTTGTTTAACATGATTTTAGTTTTGTAAGATGAGTAAGAGACTCATTTTTTCCAAGCATTTTAAATGGTTCCAAAATGTATGTGAAAGGTCCAAAGACTATAAAAAAAGCTTCTGTGTACTTGGTTTTGTACTGAAATTAGCCAGTCTATCAACTAAAAATGTATTCCACTGCTTCAGTATCTTCCTTTGATGTAGAGGGATGCCTTCCTGTTGAACCAATAGGAATTGGAGTACTCACAATCTTCAAAACATTGTGAACAGGATGTGAGCACTGATGGCATTGTTGCTGTCCTTCAGCTTGAAACCTTTATCCAGCAGCTGGCCCATGTGGTAGTATAAAGTTCAATATAAGTTCATTTAGCTTATAACTGGTGTCTATTATATCTGCCATCCACCAGTCTCTCTCTCTCTCTCTCTCTCTCTCTCTCTCTCTCTCTCTCTCTCTCTCTCTCTCTCTCTCTCTCTCTCTCTCTCACACACCCACACACCCCTTGCCAGGTTGTGAATCTGGATATTATCCTGCTGTTTCTGAGGTGTTGGCTGAATGAACGAAGTTTCTTCTTTCTTGCTTTTTAAAATGTGTGCAGTATGAGTTCGCCCATCACTTTTAGTCCAAAGTGTGTCTTCTGAATTCCTTTCACAGAAGTAGTTTGTTTGGACCATTCTTCATTTTTCTGCTCATGGAATTCTTCGATTTCCTCTTTGGACAAAAGAATGAAGAATGAAGGCTGTGGATGTGTAAGATTTCACAACTCTCATAAAATCCTTTGCATTCTGAATCGCAGCTGTATTTGGTCTGGAAAGATTGTTTTGTAGCATGGTGCTCCAGCAGGCCGCCTACACCATCACAAGGCCCCTTCCCGTGACCAGTAGCCACTGCACATCCAGTCAGTTGGCACAAGCGACTTACTCAATTCAAACAGCTGGCAATGATTTTCAAAATGACTAGGAGTGCCATCAGAAATGATAATGATCTTCTTTGCCCCTGTTTGCAGTTGAAGAATTTTGCGCATTGCTAGCGAAGCGTGTGCAGAGTCATGCCCTGTGTCATAACTGCAACACTCGTGGTCTTGTTTTGAAAATATGTCGCTCCTGAAAAAAATTGAAACCTGGTCATTACTCCAATGATATCCTTGTACTTCTTGTGGAATAATTGCAGACCAGTTGTCAGCAAAATAACAGCGAAGCACCAAACTTAGTACTTCAGCCTTTACACAAACTTTCACTTCTGCAATGTGTTGTTGTAACAACTTCTTCAAGTGCTGGTGTGTTACTGCTTTCACTGAGCAATTACAAAGTTCATCAATGATACTGTCGAAGGCAACAGTTTTCTTAATTCATTTATTTTCCTCCCATGTCGCATATGTAATTTCTGCAGAGTTATCTGCTATGTCTTCCAGGCCAAGTATCGGTAAAGACAGTCCTCCCTTTCCAGGGCAGTCACCACATTCTGGAAACAAACAAGTGTCTCGCTTTACGTCACAGACTGCTAATGACTTCACATGCCCAAGGTGTCATGTCACATGCTAAAGTTACCACACAAAGATCAAAATTCACGCAGTGCACATATAAACAGACATCTCTAGGTAGGTGTGGAACTATCCACTTAGGTCACAGTGCATAAAATTTTGATCTTTCAGTGAGTGAAGTTGTATAGTTGCTCTTATAATATGCAAAAGTTTCTTTAACACTGAGAGTCGTGTACCTCTTCACTTTCACAAATTTTTGACCTTCGACTGCTGCAGTTAGTGTCTTATTTGTTGGCACTCTGGCGAGAACAATCCCATTTATCTTCCACTATTTGAACTTGAGCTGCTTCTACAGGATGACCATAACAGGGTTCTGGTCTTCCGAAAATTCCTTTTACGGACCTTACATTTCTTGATTTGTCTACCATGTACTTTGATTCTGATGGAACGTGGTTCAAAATTGTTTTCTTTGAAAATGTCTCTGGAGTAATAGTTAAAACTAGCACCTTTTCACTGGAAGATGGTCAGTATTCAACAGCTGAACTGATATTTGTGAAAAATTCCTGGCAGGAGGTGCAAGAGTGCTTTGGTTCATTTTCTTCTGAAGATGGAATTTCTACTTTGAAGAGTGTGGCCAGTTTTGCTGAAGTGTATTAATCCATAGCTTTAGTAATTTCTGTGCACTTTCATGATGCATCAAGCTTATGATGATTTGACTTCACTGACCACAGTTTCTTAACAGAACTAACACCTACCTCTGTAGTTGACTGATTCAGGATATTTAATTCTTGCTCTATTTATGCAAAATCTGCACCATGGGAGAAATAGTCAGCACACTTCACTTTCCTGTGACCCCAGTCAGAAGACAAGACTCTTCAGTAAACAAATTAGCACTGAACAACTACAATACAGAAACCTGCCATGAACAACCCTGACAAAGAAACTGACATAAAACTACAACAAAGTGTAAGAAATAACTGCAACAAGGAAAGTGAAAAGAAATAACTGCAACAAAGACAATACAAAAAAACATTGTAAGAAAGAAATTAGTAAGAAACAACTTCAGTGAAGACATGCATTACCCTTGAAAGTTAAAAAATTTAAAAAAAATAAAATAAAACCTGTCCAGCTTAATAATGGAAGCTCTCCTTTACAGAGAATATAGTACTGCATGGTACTAATCAACAGAAAAAATCTAACTTTTCTGGATCAGAATGTTTGAAAAAAAAAAATTTCTTTAAATTATAGGAAAAAATTCAAAAGGCAATAGTAAAAGAACTTTGACAGTTATGTGTCCAAACAGCGGATATCATTGTAATCATAAAGCAATTATCTTTCAAATAAAAAACACCTCTAACAAAATATCTAGAACTGGTTAGAGATACAGCATTTAAAAAAAAATTCCGAAATTTGCATCTTCAAAATGGTGTTCACAGCATTGTCCTTGGAGGCCTGTATCTCAAGGCAGGTTTTTTATGTAAGCCTGAATTTTAACATATGCTAAATTCAATAACATCAGAGACTATGATATACTATGAAGGCAACTCCGTACATGAAGTGATATGCATTATGCCTGTACTGTCCTTGGACACTTTAAAGTTGGTTAAGTATAATGTGTTAGTCTTTTATATAGTAAATATTAAAAAGTTTGTAAGCTACCCTGAAGTCATTCTGTTTAGCACTAAACTCTTGAGATGTTGAATTAGTATTGCCTTACCTTCCTTTTTGGAGGGACATATTTACAACATCACTGTAAATGAACAACAGCTCAGCTTACTGAGATACAAACTGAGGGCTTTTGTTGCTTTTTGGATTTGATGTCTTTAAGTATTTGTTAGCCGTATGTGTGGAATACCATAAAGAAGACATTAAGCTGCAGACAGGTTGAAGTAAGATACTTACATAAAGCTTTCATCCACAGCCTTCGTCAGTAAAAGAGAAATACACACAAGCAAGCACACCTCACCTCATGCATGCATAATTGTGCGTGTCTGCAACTTAACGTTTCTTGTTTACAATAAGTAGCAATCTGTCTCTTCCTGCATTGTTGTTACTTCTACCTGGAGTTTCTATTGTTCGATTGTGTGTGGAACAGCTGTTTGTAATCCAGAGATATTTTCTTTACTATATTTCCTATATAAGTCTAGAAAATTAATCACATTTTAAGCAGATCTTGCCAGATTTTGTGTTTGCATATCTGTATTGTATCTTTTAGTAACTGTCACAAACAGATTGGTGGCAAGTAGTGTTTCTGATGTTCAGGCTGTGGAGTACTTGCCGTGGGAAGAGGACATGGACTACTTACAGAAAGTGCTTGCAGAAATTTCAGTGAAAGTGGATAATTTTCCTGTTGGAGCAGCAAATGTCCATGACAGCGTTTCACTAGAGTTTGAAATAAACACAATACAGTCCAAGGTACAATGCACTAAAGCTGATGTACTCATCTTACAAGCATTGACAGAAATTGGTGAGTTGTTCTGCTGCTCCTGCTCCATGTGCTTCAAGCATACATGACATATTTAGCAAAATCAGTTTAGTTTTTTGATAAACTTCAGCAAATCACTAATATTTAATTTTAATGTTGGTCTTCACAGAAGCATCAGATTCCACGCGACTGCTTTGACCCATGGCATCATCAGTGTGGTGGAAATGGCTAGTTCCAGTGTACACAAAATGACAACAATGACGTCACTACATACACACACAGACAGATGCGAACAAAATTAAAAATGACACAATAACGTTTCCAAAAGTGAAATGGAACTAACGGGACAACCACAGAAAATTGGGGGTATATGGCAGGGTCAAGCTAAATATACAGCAATAATAAAATGCTGCACCATTCCAAAACAAATAATATCTAAAAAAATTTAAACTACAGAATTCCGCTACATTAACAAAACCACAAGAATCGAACATTTCCTGTGACCTATATTGCTCAACCACAAAAAGAGAGAGAGAGAGAGAGAGAGAGAGAGAGAGAGAGAGAGAGAGAGAGAGAGAGAGAGAGAGAGAGAGAGAGAGAGCTACTACAGGGGAATGGGACATATATAGCTCAACTGCAGCTGTTGATACAAAAAAATTAACAGCTACAATTTCCAGAAATGGATCCAAAACGATCAGCTCAAAACTCTCATAAATCTCCCAAGTTGTTGCCACAAACATGACACCTAACATATCCAGCACAAGACTTAAAAATCTTTCAGTCTTATCCATACGTACCAAAATAACAATTAAAAAAGTTAGACTTCTTTCTGCACAACAAACACCAACCTAATGACCTAACAAAAATTCCAAACATGTCAACAAATAGAAAACCTTAATAACTCACCGAAAATACTTCCACAACCTATGTTATCGCACTAACTATCTAGACTCAAAACCGTGTTAGCACGATGACAGTGAAAACTCAAATAAACCCAATACCACACATTAAGCTCAGCACATTCACATCCACCACCAGAGGGCATCATCAGATATAACAACACGACATGTACAAACACAACCAACTCAAAAACTGCGTGCTGTAGTGGCGTTGCACACCACAACTCTCTTTAAGTCACAGGTCATAGCGGTCGTGTGGAATTGCACAATTCCTTTGTACTCTCTCATCATGCTTTGTGGAACATAACTTACAAGTTAGTAGTGCTTCATTTGCCGATCGATCATACTAACGATATTAGACATATAATGACTGTCCAGATTTAAACAATATTACAGTTTGCTTACAGGTAAATGTTCGATTCAGAGACAAGGAAAAAACAGTGATAAATGGCTATTTTTTCCACCGCTAATAACTGGCATCATTAACCCAAAAATCTTGCAGATAAAGACAGAATACACAAATGTCGTATGTCCATCCCTTACTGCTGAAAAACTAAGAAACGGTTTATAAAAAGGAGACATTATTTCTGAAGTGAATTTACCCTATTATACTGCACAAGAAATGTGGTTCCACTCAAAATGTTCTCAGCATTTGTCTTGATTTCCCTTTTTAACAATTATAACAGTGTTAAATGCAAAATGAGCAAATAAATACAGAAATTTTTGGGTAAATTACTTACACCTGACATCATTTTTTTCATTTATATATTATACACTTCTGCCTATTTATTTATGTCTGCTAGTTCCATATCAATGCACCTAGTATATTTAAACAGTATAAATTATCTTTATTCATTTATGTAATATGTATGCAAGGCTTTGTATTTATGTATGTTAGTTCATCAAAATACCTATGCTTATTAAACAATGTAAATGGCATTTGCTAAGAAAATATTTAGACTTCATCCCATAATTTGTACATTCACTGATGACTTCGACACACTATATGTTGTCTAAGGATGGATAAATAAATAAATGTCCTTATTTTACAAGAGTACTTTTAGCTAGCAAATAGTCACTGAACAGTTAACGTAGCGAGTTATGGTGCTGGAAAAGTACTTACCTGCAAATTCCAGGGATCATAATTGTAAGCTCTATAAATGTGTCAGTCAGTTAACAGACGTAATTATTAGTGAAAACATGAGGCAACATGGAGATTTGTGAATGGAAGATATGTTGTGCAGTTCAGGGAAGCTGGTGACGGGGGAAGAATCTAGATGGCATGGGCACTGAGGCAGTAGGTGTAGTCATATAGTATACTCCAGTGAACACTGCCCAGTGTGACAATGAATGTCATAAAGTACTTCATCAAAATCATTTGATTCATGTACAAGAGAAAAGTCTTACTGCGGTAAAATTTCACCATAAACAAAGAACAGATGATGTTAATGAACAGCATAATAATAATAATAATAATAATAATAATAATAATAATAATAATAATCCCGTGGAGGTCCGGGAAAAGAATAGGCCTCCGGTATGTTCTGCCAGTCGTAAAAGGTGACGAAAGGAACAAACCACCAATAGGGCTAACCCCCCTTTAGTGTGATTAGTTGGTTCAGGACAGAACTAAAGAAGCCTCGGACAAGCGCCGTCATGGTCGGGGACGACGCTTGAACCCTATGCCCGCCCACAATGGTAACGACACTGCTAGCCAACTGGAAAATGATTCAAATCCAAATAGAGGTGTTTTGCAGGATATGTTTCCTGGAACCACCCTAGAAGGAAAACAGAGACAGAGGATGAGATGGTCAGATGAAGTTAATCGACACCTCATGTTCTGTTGTTACCAAGCAACAAACCTAGGAACCAATACAACTGGATACAGATCACAAGTATACACAACATTTATTACCAGATACCCAGAATTAAAAATTTTAACAGAACAACGACTAGCTGATCAGATCCGTATAATAATCAAAAATAACAGGATACCCCAGTCAGAATTAGAAAACATCAAACAAAAAGTACAACAAATACAGGAACAAAATAATGTGCAATCAGAAGAAGAAGAAAATGCAGTAATGGACTCAAACATCCCAGAGCAAACAAACAAAGAACAACACGCATCAATTAAACAGTCGGAGGAAAACGAAATCTTAAGACAGCCACCAGAACAAGCACAAATAGAACACGAAGTCACACACATGTTAGATATAGAAGAAAAATTTCAGCTGACATATATAGAATACAAAGACACAAATACAGACATTAGGCCATTCTTGCATAGACAGCCAAATAACCCACAAGTCGATACAACAATAAAAACTATCAACACAATCATACACAACAAAATAAATGAAAACACAACTATGGAAGAGTTAAAACTACTGGTTTATATAGGAGCACTCACTACACTAAATATACACGCTAGGCAGAGATCAGAACCAACCAACACACAGAAGAAACCCACAAAACCAGCATGGCAACACAGGCTACAGATCGGAATAGAAAAACTGAGAAAAGACATCGGACAGCTAACACAATTTATAAGAAATGAAATGTCAGAAAGAAAACGAAAAAGGTTAGGTAAAATCTCACAACAAGAAGATAGAGCAATTAGATGAAAAGAAGCAGAAATTACAAGCATTGGCCAAACGACTTAGAAGATACAAAAAAAGTGAAAATAGAAGGAAACAAAACCAAACATTCAACACAAACCAAAAGAAATTTTACCAGACAATAGATAACACACACATTAAAATAGACAATCCACCAAACATAAGAGACATGGAACACTTCTGGAGCAACATATGGTCAAATCCGGTACAACATAACAGGCATGCACGGTGGAGACAAGCAGAAACAGATACATACAAGATGATACCACAAATGCCCGAAGTGATAATTTTGCAACATGAAGTCACCCAAGCAATTAATTCTACTCACAATTGGAAAGCCCCTAGAAAAGATAAAATAGCAAATTTCTGGCTAAAGAAATTCACCTCAACACATTCACATCTAACTAAATTATTTAACAGTTACATTGCAGAACCATACACATTCCCTGATACACTTACACATGGAATAACTTATCTGAAACCTAAAGATCAAGCAGACACAGCAAACCCAGTTAAATATCGCCCCATAACATGCCTACCAACAATATACAAAATATTAACTTCAGTCATTACACAGAAATTAATGACACGTACAACACAGAACAAAATTATAAATGAAGAACAAAAAGGCTGTTGCAAAGGAGCACGAGGATGTAAAGAGCAACTGATAATAGATGCAGAGGTGACATATCAAGCTAAAACCAAACAGAGGTCGCTACACTATGCATACATTGATTACCAAAAATCTTTTGGTAGTGTACCCCACTCATGGTTACTACAAATATTGGAAATATACAAAGTAGATCCTAAATTGATACAGTTCCTAAACATAGTAATGAAAAATTGGAAAACCACACTTAATATCCAAACAAATGCAAATAATATCACATCACAGTCAATACAGATTAAGCGTAGAATATACCAAGGAGACTCATTAAGTCCTTTCTGGTTCTGCCTTGCTCTGAACCCACTATCCAACATGCTAAATAATACAAATTATGGATACTATATTACTGGAACATATCCACACAAAATCACACATCAGCTATACATGGATGATCTAAAACAACTGGTAGCAACAAATCAACAACTCAACCAATTACTAAAGATAACAGAAGTATTCAGCAATGATATAAATATGGTCCTTTGGAACAGACAAATGTAAGAAAAATAGCATAGTCAAGGGAAAACACACTAAACAAGAAGATTACATATTGGATAACCACAGCGACTGCATAGAAGCGATGGAAAAAACAGATACCTATAAATATCTAGGATACAGACAAAAAATAGGAATAGATAATACAAATATTAAAGGAGAACTAAAAGAAAAATATAGACAAAGACTAATAAAAATCAGAATTGACAGCAAGGAAACAAGACAAAAGCTATAAATACTTACGCTATAGCAATATTGACCTACTCATTTGGCGTAGTGAAATGGAGTAACACAGACCTAGAAGCACTCAATACACTTACACGATCACAATGCCACAAATATAGAATACATCACATACATTCAGCAACTAAAAGATTCACATTAAGCAGAAAGGAAGGAGGAAGGGGATTTATCGACATAAAAAACCTACATTATGGTAGACAATTTAAGAAAATTCTTTATAGAACGAGCAGAAACTAGCAAAATACACAAAGCAATCACTCATATAAATACATCGGCTACACCACTGCAATTTCATAATCACTTCTACAACCCTTTAGATCACATAACATCAACAGATACGAAGAAAGTAAATTGGAAAAAGAAAACACTACATGGCAAGCACCCGTATCATCTAACACAGCCACACATCGATAAAGACGCATCCAACACATGGCTAAGAAAAGGCAATATATACAGTGAGACAGAAGGATTCATGATTGCAATACAGGATCAAACAATAAACACCAGGTATTACAGCAAGCATATTATTAAAGATCCCAATACCACAACGGATAAATGCAGACTTTGTAAACAACAAATAGAAACAGTACATCACATCACAAGTGGATGTACAATACTAGCAAATACAGAATACCCCAGAAGACATGACAATGTCGCAAAAATAATACATCAACAGCTTGCCTTACAACATAAACTTTTAAAACAACACGTTCCTACATACAAGTATACACCACAAAATGTACTGGAGAATGATGAATACAAATTATACTGGAACAGAACCATTATAACAGATAAAACAATGCCACATAAGAAACCTGACATCATACTCACCAATAAAAAGAAGAAATTAACACAACTAATCGAAATATCCATACCCAATACAACAAATATACAAAAGAAAACAGGAGAAAAAATTGAAAAATACATCCAACTGGCTGAGGAAGTCAAAGACATGTGGCATCAGGATAAAGTTGACATACAGGAGTCATACACACAATATCCACCAGTACATCAATGCAATACAGCTACATCCAAACATATATATACAACTACAGAAATCCGTAATTATTGATACGTGTTCAATTACCCGAAGTTCCTAAATGCAATATAACACATACCGTACAGTTAAAAGGAAGTGACGCTTGATCAAGGTCCGCGTCACTCCATTTTTAACCGGACTTAATGTCTGAGAAAGTGAAGGAAATAATAATAATAATAATACAATTTTGATATATATACTTAATTTCCCCTTGCTCAAATTATCATTTCATCCTCTATGAATTCGTCTATTGAATAGTACTATTTTGCCGACAGAATCTGCTATAGCCTCTTTTCTAAAATTTCTAGCTTCCTATTAAATATATTTTTGCCCATTAACTTGTTGTGTATTGTTGTCCCCCTACATTGTGGAGTCTGTGCATATAATTTCAACTGGAGTGTGGCTAGCATAACATTATTTTTGTTTTGTGTGTAATATGTATGGTTAAAATGATTCTCCTCAAATAATTTTTGTCTGCTGTGTAGGAAGATTATAATTTCATAACTCGGATAGCAAAGAACAGCAGTACGTTGATAGATAACTTTTTTATAGACCAAGATAAGTTTAAGGACATAAATGCTTATCCTGTTGAGAATGGTCTTTCAGATTATGGTGCACAGCTAGTTACAATACATGACATAGCGCCATGCAGTATATCAAATCAGACTTTCAAAGCAGTGCGTTCAATTAACAATATAAATATTGCAAACTTTAGGGAAAGCCTACAGCAGCTAGACTGGGATGAAGTGTATAAGGAACCCGATGCAAACTTGAAATATAACTTATTTCACAACATATTTTTAAGGGTATTTGAAAATTGTTTTCCCAAGAAAATAGTTAAACATAATTCCAAGAAAACATATAAAAAACCTTGGCTAACTAAAGGAATAAGAATATCTTGCAACCGTAAAAGAGAGCTGTATCTAACAGCAAGAGGGAGTACTGCCCCCAAAATTGTTCAATATTATAAAAACTATTGTGCGTTACCAAGAAAAGTTATTAAAAAGTCCAGAAGCATGTGTATCATGTCTGAGATCAGTAACTCTGATAATAAAATTTAAGCAATTTGGAATATTATTGAAAGGGAAACAGGGCAACCAAGAGCACAGGAAGACTTTAGTGGCATAAAACTGAATGACAAGTGTGCTAACAAACAATCAGAAATTGAAAGTATTTTCAATAATCATTTTTTAAATGTTGTGGAGAAAATAGGATCTAGATCTTCACTAGAAGAGGCAAGGCTACTAATAGAAGAGGCCATACCTGTGCAGTTTGATACAACTGTAATTCCATTAACCTCTCCCTCTGAAATCAGTAAAACAATAAACTCACTGAAAAGTAAAAGCTCTTACGGAATTGATGGCATTTCCAGCAAGGTACTTAAAGCTTGTTCTCCACAGATAAGTAGGATTCTCAGCCATGTATGTAATAGCTCTTTGGAGCAGGGTTTTTTCCCCGATAGACTGAAATATGCCATTGTAAAACCATTGCATAAAAAGGGGGACATGTCGGATGTCAACAACTACCGTCCAATCTCTCTTCTGATAGCTCTATCAAAAATTTTTGAGAAAGTAATGTATTCAAGAGTAGCCTCACATATTTGTAAAAATAAAGTACTAACAAAATGTCAGTTTGGTTTTCAGAAAGGCTTTTCAACAGAAAATGCTATATACGCTTTCACTGATCGAATATTAAATGCTCTGAATAACCGGACATCACCCATTGGTATTTTTTGTGATCTCTCAAAGGCCTTTGATTGTGTAAATCATGAAATTCTTTTAGATAAGCTAAGTCATTATGGTTTGAGTGGGGCAGTGCACAAATGGTTTAATTCATACTTAACTGGAAGAATGCAGAAAGTTGAAATAAGTGGTTCATGTAATGTTAAAACAACAGCTGCTTCCTCGAACTGGGGGGCTATCAAGTACGGGGTCCCACAGGGTTCGGTCTTAGGTCCTTTATTGTCTTGATATACATTAATGACTTACCATTCCACACTGATGAAGATGTAAAGTTAGTTCTTTTTGCTGATGATACAAGTATAGTAATAACATCCAAAAACCAAGAACTAAGTGATGTAATTGTAAATGATGTTTTTCACAAAATTATTAAGTGGTTCTCAGCAAACACTCTCTTTAAATTTTGATAAAACACAGTATATACAGTTCCACACAGTAAATGGCACAACTCCAGTAATAAATATAGACTTTGAACAGAAGTTTGTAACTAAGGTAGAATTTTCAAAATTTTTAGGTGTGTCCACTGATGAGAGGTTAAACTGGAAGCAACACATTGATGGTCTGCTGAAATGTCTGAGTTCGGCTACATATTCTATTAGGATTATTGCAAATTTTGGTGATAAGAATCTCAGTAAATTAGCTTACTATGCCTACTTTCATTCACTGCTTTCGTATGGCATCATATTCTGGGGTAATTCATCGTTGAGTAGAAAAGTATTCATTGCTCAAAAACATGTAATCAGAATAATTGCTGGAGCCCACCCACGGTCATCCTGCAGACATCTATTTAAGGATCTAGGGATCCTCACAGTAACCTCACAGTATATATATTCACTTATGAAATTTGTTGTTAATAATCCAACCCAGTTCAAAAGTAATAGCAGTGTGCATAGCTATAACACCAGGAGAAAGGATGATCTTCACTCTGCAGGGTTAAATCTGACTTTGGCACAGAAAGGGGTAAATTATGCTGCCACAAAAGTCTTTGGTCACCTACCAAACAGCATCAAAAGCCTGACAGATAGCCAACTAACATTTAAAAATTAATTAAAAGAATTTCTAGATGACAACTCCTTCTACTCATTGGCTGAATTTTTAGATATAAATTAATGGGGAAAAAAAACAACTTAAACATTAGTGTCGTGCAATATTTTGTGTAATGTAATATCTTGTACAGACATCTTTTATTAACCTGACATGTTCCACATCATTACGAAGTGTCGTATTCATGATCTATGGAACAAGTATTAATCTAATCTACGTGGAGGGAACAGTTAGGATATGTAATTTCCGAAATAATGGGCGACCAGACTCTGTTTCTTGTGCAGTACACATGTATCTGACAATTCTCTTTTGCAGTTTCATATTTGAGATTCAGTACTCGAACTTCGCCAGAAAATTATCCCATATCTAATGACAGATTCAAAATAAATATAATAAGCAATTTTTAATGTACATATCACCTCAACAACAGAATTACATGAGATGTGAAAAAATCTTTAAACTCAAATGAGAAATACACTGAGACAGTAAATGGTAAACATAAGACAACCATTAACATACTGACCCCAAATATTGGTCAAACTACTGTTTCCCTAGCGGTTTGCAGCATCAAATAGGACACTATACACACAGTGGTTTGCTGCCAAGCATTAACACACAACTACTGAAGCACGCTCACTTGTCACCGTTATGGAAATGTGATTATTGTTTTCTAGGTATTAAACCTTGAACAGGCACACCTATGCATAAAGTGCACCAAACACAGATAACGTCTTGTACTATTCCATCAGTTGTTGATTTACAATTGTCAGCCCATATGTGTTCATTCATTATTGCTTCAGCTAACATAGTGACAAGCTAAACTGTCTTATGTCCAAGAAAGCAGCGGTAATGTAAAATAAACAGCAAGCTAGTTGAGAAAAAAATTTACAGTCCCTGCAAGAGAATGATGCAGGTTCCAAGCTAGAAGCACAATCCCACAATGAGGCAGTTGTCTGCAATATCATTAGCAATTAAGCTGTCAACTGGGGTCTGAGGCAGCTGTGCTGTTTAATGCTTAAAGTGGGTAATCACTGTGGGGGTAAGACTTCTACATGGCAACAGAGTAGTGTAATTAAAGTTTATTTCTTTATTGTTTAATTAAACAGTGATTTAGCTCATATAGTGTGTGTTTATTTTTCTTTACTTGAACTAAGATTAAACTGTGATTTTGCTCGTAAATGTTTACTTTGGTAACATAAAGATAGCTGTTTTTTACATGTGTACAAAATACACCATGCCCCCACTCATGTTATAAAAAATGGCACGCCTACTTGAGAGGTTAAATATTGTTGTACTTTTACGTAATGGTTGTCAGTACATGCATTATTCAGATCTGTGAAAGAACTTTTTTTGTAAAACAAACTGAGAATTAAGTCTGGAGAATATGGAAGAGTTGTCGTGGTTTGTAGTCAAAAGAATGGTCCATGCGGCTCTCCAAGCTAGTCTCTTCTGTGCAAGCCTCATCATCTCTGGATAAGTACTGCACCCCACATTCCTTTGACCCTGCCTCTTGTAGTCAAGCCTGGGACAATCTACACAATTTTTGCCCTATCCCATCCTGTCCCTTTGTACATGCCATGTACACACCTCCCTCCATTACCTCGTACCTGTTTCATGATGTCTTAGGATATGTCCTAGAGACCTAGACCTTCCTTTACTGAAGATGTGGCATTAAGCTCTTTTGTCCCAAAGTCAAATTAGTAATCCTTTTTTAGGTTCCCCATATACTCTTCTCTCTCTCTCTCTCTCTCTCTCTCTCTCTCTCTCTCTCTCTTCCCCCCCCCCCCCCCCCCTCCCCCCCTTATTTTTTTCTCCAGAATCTTGTAGACCCTCTTATCTGTACAGTTTCACTGGCATTTCATTTGCATATAACCGCTTTCTAGGCAAATACTTTGAAAAAAAAAAAAACTGTCTAAAACAAATTCTATGTTTGACATTAACATATTGCTCTTCTTGCTGTTACTGCCCTGCATTTTATATCCTCTGTACATCTGTCATCTGCTATTTTTTCACTGCTAAATAGCAAAACTTATTTACTAGTTTGTTTCTCATCTAATCTAATTCTATTGGCATCACCTGATCAAATTTGATTACATTCCATTACCCTCATTTTGTTACGAAGAAATATGCTGTAGGCCACAGCCTAATGCCCATACAACTAAAATCATTAAAAACTTCATGGTTTTATTCCTGATGAATTCAGTTGCTTTTCCACATTACTCCTGAGTTTTGGTTACTGTGTGCTCTATTGCTTTATTATGGAATGGATAGCAATTAAAAAGGGCCATCACATCCTGCTTGCTGTATTTGTGGTTATAGTGAATGTGGTGATCCTGATGAAATTTTTTCCAGTCACATTTTTGCACTGACGAAAATAAATGATGATTAAAAGGTTGCTTATCAGATGAACATGAGGGATGGAGCAAAAGATCCTGTCACACGCAAGTCACATCTGTGTAAATTGTAACATTGTTTTTCATTGATACTACTCATCCGTTTTGAGAGTTCTGAACAGTTAATAATTGTTTTCACTATTATTGTATCTATGGGGTTAACAGTCAATAGTTATCATCCCTAATAATTATTATTAATTGTAATAAATAACACACCATTTTGGTAGTGTGCTGAAATTTTCACATATTAACACATTTTGATCACTTATTAAAGTGACTGAAGATCACAACAACACATTAAAATGTTGGTAGTAAACAGTTTCCTGCTTTTTGCACATCCCCATTCAGTTGTTCTTGCATCCCTACTATCCAGATCCAAGTTCTACCACTCGGTGTTCACTCTTCCATGGTAATATTGTTTGCATTTTTCTTGTTCTTTATTACCTGCTAAAGCAGATCTAATTGTTGTCATTTTAAAATTGATAAATGCAATATGTAATTTTGTGGTCCCATCAGAATAACAGTGTTTTTGGTTTTCAGCTAAAAACTCTAATGCAAATAGAGGCAAAACAGATCTCACACACATAGCAAAATATGAGAATGCTCTGGTGGATGATGCATCAGCCATAAATCACCCACGAAATATGGCAGTTCTTGCAGAGGAGGCAGCAGCTTTACAGGAAGCTCTTGAAATGCAACCCGAAGAAATGGAGCACCAGCCCTTATCGTGTCGCTCACTCTTGGAGTAAGTGAAAGTTTCGTTGTTGTTGTTGTTGTTGTTCCAGTAAGTGATCTTCCCTATTTCCTTCGTAGGGTTCCCATACACCCTGATTTCCCTACAGTAGTCTTTTGTTTCCAAACTCTCTTAGGTGAAAAAAATGTCCCAGATTTTGCAGTCTTCAATCACATAACCTTTCAGAATCCTTTCTATCAGAACTATGGACACATTACTCACGCTTATTGCAATCTGTGAAAATATTATTTATCAATGTTGAAATACTCCTACTGCAAAGTAATCTGCTCACATGTAACCAGCATATGTGAACTCAAGTTAATTGTTGGTTGTTTTTCATCAATCACTTGATTCTGGTGAAACAGTTGTAGAACCATTAAAAGAACTGCCGAGCTCATTAGTGAGGGACTACCCCAATTACACTAAATTAGTTAGAGGCAACTTTAACCTGTTGAGTGTAGTCTGGAACTTCTATAGATGGACTTTAGGTGGTACAATCAGTAAGCCTTGTTTAGTGACTGTCAACACATTTTCTGAAAGCTGTTATGACCAGTTAATTCAACAATCCACAAAGAGTGGAAATATTTTAAACTGTGTAGCTACAAAAAGGCCCAATCTTATCAACAGTGTCCATGTTGTCATACTAACAGTGGTTGGTAAAATTCACAAAGCAATGAAGGAGGAAAGAGCAGATAAACAGGTGTTACCATCCCACTTAGACAATGACTGGACATCAGTTAGTTCAAATATGACGGGCGCAGAAGAATTATGTGAAGAGTTTAAACTGATCGTAAATCAGGCTTGGGAAAAGTATGTGCCAAGTACTTAGATTACAGATGGAAAAGACTCACCATGGTTTAATAACAGAATTTGGAAAATGCTAAAAGAAACATTATTGCACTATCTGTCCAAAAACGCCCCCCACTCCTGGTCCTTTTGTGAGTTCGTGCATACCACATGCAGGGTCCTGAGTTATTCTGGTCCATTCTTCCTTCCCAGGCTGCTTTTGCTCTCCCACATGGGTTTCCTTTCCCTCCCTCCCATCCTTCTGCCTTCTCCTATGCCCCCACCTTGCCTCATTCTTTATTTTTATTGCTTTCATTTATGTTGAGATGGCTATCCACCTTGTTCTCTGTATTCCTTGTGATTTTGTTCATCTTGCCTATTCTGTCATCCTTTTGGCATTTTTGGTCCCTCCTTGGGGTGTGATCTCCACTTCTAAATTTTCTGTCTTTAGTGTAAGCCATTTGGGGAACAACTCCTCCTCTAGCATCTAAAACATGGATTCCTCTCTCTCCTTCCCATCATCTTGTCCCATTATAGTCTGTCCCTCCCTCCTCCTCCCCCTCCCACCCCACCCCTTCGGTCCCGTTAGTTTCCCAGGAAGTGTAGCCAATCCGTGTAGTGGGGCTATTATGTCCCCATCTGGCTGAGCCCACTGACAACACAGGGATCACACTTCTGGTACCTAAACTATTGCCTCCTCATGTATGCCTAGGATTGGTTGTTCTTCATTCTGGAGCATCAGAACTCTTGGTAATGGCTACCTTGCCAGACAGTTCTTGCTGTGGCTGGGTGTTGCCCATGGAGAGATCCCGTGGTCAGAGTGGGTGGTATCAGTGTGGATGCTTTGTGTGTGAAACATTTTAAGCTCCCAAAAACTTTGGCATCTCTTTGGTTTGTAATCGATCATTTAATGCTGTTGCTTATGACCCAGAGGCCAACCCTTCCCTGGCTACACCCTGGGAGAAGGGACAGGTTCGCCGGCTTGTGGTGAAATACTTTCCTTGCTACTTCCTATCTGGTCTCACTGGGATTGAAACCGGCACATTCACTGTCACCAAGCTGTAATTTTTTGCAGTAAATATTGAAGAGTAGCCCTTCATGCTTGCGACCATGCTGCTGACGCCCTGGTGTCCATTACTCCTCAACCAGTCTAGTTTGTCATTTTTCCTAGGGAATCATCCTTCAAATAGATGATGAACTCCAGGGCAATCTGGAATGACAGGACATTCATTTTGTTTAGCATGTTCAAAAAGGTTGTACGGAAAATTGCACTGGTATACCAGCACCTTTATTCTGGCATTTGAGGGAGATAACCTTCTGGAGGTCAAGGTTGTGTGTTATTGGTATGACTTGAAGCAGTATGTCCCAGCACCCATGAGGTGATTTCGGTGCTTGTGTTATTTCTTCACACTGTAGAGCGGACCCTCTATGCAGTGTATGTGGACAACCACTCCTTGAGGGGAGCCCCTGTGTTCTGCTGCCAGTGTGTTAATTGTCTTATTCGTCACTCAGCATGTTCACCAAATTGTCTGGTTTATAAGAAGGGAAAGAAGATACAGAGGTATAAGTTCCTTGATCATTTATCCTACACTGAGTCTCGTCAGAAATATGACTAGACTTCACTGTGTGGATAACATCTGACTTTGCCCCTGTTATGTCCTTTCCCCTTTCTCCCTCCTTATCCCAGTCCTACCCTCCCCCTCCTCTCACCCTCCCCTGCAGTTCCACCCAGGGGGCTCATGGTCCTTTCATGAGTACGTGCATGGTGAGCACGGGGCTCTGAGCTATTGCAGCCTTCCTTCTTTCCAGGGCTACATTTCCTTGCCCTTTTCCTCCTTTCCTCTCCTTGCTCCTTCCCCTTTGCCCTCTCCTCTCCCTCTCTTAGTGTCCTTGTTTAAGTTGGCCCCTCTATCCTCCTGGTTAAGTTGGCTTTGCAATTTGCTTTTGTTGTGTAATTACCTCATCCTTTTGGCATTCCCTGGTCCCCCTCTGGGGTTTGACCTCCATTACTAAATTTCTATTCCATAGTGTGAGCCATTTGGGGAAGAGCACCTTACCTAAAGTGTCTGATGTGTGCCCTCCTAGTTCATTCCACCTTTTCCTTCACGTCGTTGTCTGATGCTAGGGTGTATAGCCATCACGGTAGCCAGCCCGTGTGGTGGGGTTGCTATGTACCCTTTTAGTTGATCCCCTGAGAACACAGGAATCACACTTCTGATACCTGAGCTGTGACCTCCTTAGGTAAGCCCAGGAGTAGTTGCTTGTTGTTCTGGAGCATCAGAACTCCCGCCAATGGCGGCCGTGCCAGACGGCCCTTGCTGTGGCTGAGTAGAGCGTGTGGGGAGAGCCCCCGTTCAGAGTGGGAGGTATCAGGACGGATGCTATGCAAATGAAACGCATACAGATCCAGAACTCTGGCAGTTTTTCTGCGGCCGTCTCTCTGCATGGAGCTTATTCTTTTAGTGCTGCTTCTTCTGCCCCTTCGGCCTTCCCTTCCATGACTACCCCCTGGGGGGAGGGTCAGGCTCGTCGGCTAGGGGCGAAACCTTTCTCCCGCTATCTGGTTTGCACCAGGACTGATGGGGATACTTTCACCAATACCAAACCTTCATTTTTTGTGGAACACATTGAATAGAAGTTTGGTGAAGTGGACTCTCTGAGCAAGATGCGGTCGGGTTTGTTGTTGCTCAAAACTGCCTTAGCTGCCCAGTCTGCAGCCCTTCGTGCCTGTAACCATCTTGGCACAATTCCTGTGTCCATTACCCACCACCAGTCTCTGAATGGGATTCAAGGTGTGATTTTTCACAGGGACCAACATCCTTCAAACTGATGAGGAACTTGGGGACAGTCTCGGATGGCGGGGTGTTCACTTTATTCGACGTGTTCAGAAGGGTCCGAAGAACAATCACATTGATACTGGTGCCTTTATCCTTGCCTTTGAAGGGAATACTCTCCCTGAGAAACTAAAGATTATGGTTTAACAATGTGATGTGAAACCGTATCCCACCACCTATGAGATGTTTTAAGTGTTTGCGTTTTGGATGAAAGTCTTCCTGCTGTTTGCAGGCCCCTCTCTGTGGTGACTGTGAACGTCCACTCCATGAGGGGAGTTCCTGTGTTCCCCATCCTGTGTGTGTTAATTGTCATGGCAATCATTCTCCACGTTGTAATGGATCTGGGAGATGTGTTATTTTCTACCGGATTTGTCAATACCAAATTGTAAATGTTTTCTTATATTTTCTTGCCAGAATTTTGTTTATTATAATTTGCCTTATTATATGTTAATTTACTTATATTTTTGTGAGTGAAAGCATATTGATTACTATTAGTAAATGTGTCGAAGAATAGCAAAGAGACTGATTACAAGCGGAAGCTTGTGTGTTGTGTCAAATGTCTTCGACGCTGGAGTCGTCTTTGACTATAGTCAGTCGGCAGTTAACTCTTGGTGTGTGTTGACAGTAGAACAATGTGCAGGTCGCTGTCATAAATAATTTTGAATTATGTTACTATTTTTTTATATAAACTTGAAGAAGAAACTACATTCGAAGAAATGGTATTTGAAGCACCGAAAATGAGGCAAACACATTGAACCAGGTCATTTCTGCAGCCGACAAAGATGCATTGTGGAATCGTACTTCCACTAGACAACTGAAGCCAAGACCAATATCGCCTTGTAAACATCTAACGGAAAAGGTACTGTCATGAAATATGCCAAATTTAAGTAAATAAAAAATAGTGAGCATATTTCAACTTTGTGTCTCAGCCGGGATACCATATTTCAAGTGGGGGCTCAGCTGGGATAACATATTCAAACTGGGGACTGTAGCCGGGATATTGTGTTCACGAGATCTTCAACAGTGCTACGAGGAAGAAAATTTTTGTGTGTTAATACCAGTTTTTTCAGAATGTGTGTTACAGTATTTGTGTTCATCAGGAAGTAAAAGTTTTGGAGAAGTAATGTTTCGGCAAAAAAATGTAGTTCACGACAGAAGTAATTTCAATGGAAAACGTGGATTTGCAACAGTAGAAGAGTGTTCCAGATAAGTCACGAAACCCTCGTATTTTGTTAAAACAATCTTTTTATCTTGTTTTGTATTGTTGTGTATAAATTTTTTTCTTCACAATGACTTATGAGATTTTCGAGAGTATTGTGCCTAAAGTAGAAAGTAGTAATTTAATAGACTTCGAAAATCAGGACAGGTCAAATGAAACAGAAAGAACCAATCAATTTGATTTAAAAAGTTTTCTCGTAAATTTCACGAAAGAAATTAAACAGTCAGTTGACGATAATAAGACTTACTGGGATGAAAAGATTGATAACATTTTGTTGCACGTCCAAGCAGTCAATACCCAAGTGGGTGATCTTTCGAACAGAGTTGGCAGTGTTGAGGAAAAAATTGAATCTGTGGAAAAAAAAAGTAAATGAAATTGATGCTGAATTGAGCGATGAAATTAATACTGTAAAAAATGAGTTACTGGCAGATAGGGAAAGAAATTTAATTGATTTTAATGAGATAAAAGGGGAAATTAAAAATTTGGATGAGAACACAAAGTTTTAGTAAAAAATGTAGAACAAGAAACTGACAATCGTTTGGTTACTCTAGAAAAAAAAAATAGAGTGCAATGATTTAGAAAACAAAAAAACTGTCAAAGAACTTAGCGAAAAAATTGGAAGTTTTGACATTGAATTTCAAAGCAAAAATCACAATGTCAACACATGCAATCTTGTATCTAATATTCCAGTGAAGCACTTTTCGGTAGATGGACACTTACATCCCGTTGATTTTATACAGTATTGTAAGGATTGTTTTTTACCTCACTCACCGGATGATATGAAAATTAAATTTGTGAAAAAATTCTTGGAAGGGGAAGCTTTGACTTGGGCAAACCAGATTGTAATTGTGGGGATGACCTTTTCAGAATTTGAATCAAAATTTCTGCAAAATTTTTGGGATGATCTTAAACAAACTAGAATCAAAAGTGAATTTTTGAATGGGAGAAACTATAGAGAATCAGATGGGAACATGAAACAATTTTGCAAAAGTGAACTTCACAAACTTATTCATTTAACAAAACCTTTGGATGACTTGGTCAAAACTGATACCTTAAAGAGAAGATTGCCATCAGCAATGCAGTTGAGTTTAGTTCATTGTCCTGATAGTAATGTAGAGCAGTTTCTCAATTATATTGAAAAGTTGGATAGGGTAACAACAAGAACACATAGTGGGTTTACTCAGAAAGGTAATGATCAAAATTGGGGAAATGATAACTTTCAAAAAAGGGAACAAAACAATTATCATGGTATCAGTCAAAATTCACGGGGATATAACAAGATTCAAAAGAAGGACCATAATTTTTATCCAAAACAAGACCAACATATTCGCGGAAATAATCAACAAAATAGAGAACACTTTAGGGATCAAAATCACAGAAATTTTGTTAGAGATCAGTACAACAGAAACTACCAACAATCAGGTAATGTTTGGCATAGGAATGGGAACAGAAATGTTGATCAGAGACATTGGCAGAACCACAATCAGCAGTTCAAGCAGGAACAAGTTGTAATTCAGGAAATAAAAAACGAGTAGACGCCCCCTTGAAGGTCCGCAAGGTTGAAGCAGAAGGTGAGCATGATGAAAGGACCAGTGGATGTGACTATCATAAACCCAAACATGACAGTTCCAAACCTAAACTATCACATGAGGTCATTAGTTGTTTCTGATTGAAGAAATTTCAAGAGGAAAATAATGATGATATTGATAAACATAAAATTTTCAGTACACAAGAATATACAGTAGATAAAAGTAATTGTGATTCATTTAATTTAACAGAGTTTTACACTTGGGCAGAAAAGAACAACACTTTGTCAGATGATGTAATTTGTAGTAGTTCAGAGATGTGTGTGAATGAAAGAGAGAATGCATGCTGTGAGAATGAAAATAATGGTGAAAGGGATCTGGTAACTTTAGAAAGGGGAAATTATATTTTGGGGAATAATTTGAATGTGTGTGACCTGAATATGTATAATGATAATGATGTTGATGATAAAGTTGATTATGATAGTAATGGTATTGATGTTGACGAAAGGTATTTCATTAGTTTAAATAGGGAGTTGGGTATACACATGGTTGAAAATGGATTAAATAGTGAAAATGTTATAGAAATTCCCAGGGATGTTACCAGGATGAATAAGGCTCACATGCTGGGTGTATGTAAAAGTGTGAATTTTGATGTTGTTGGTAAAGAATCTGATTACACAAATAATGATGATACATGTATAACTTCTAGCCTAAGTGAAACTTTTACAGATACTAATGATGCACACACATTTCTTATGAATCTATGGCTGAACAGTTAAACTATTTCTTTTGACAAGAATTTTAGAAAGATGCTTATTAATGTATGTGAAACTATATGTCCAGAGTGGTGGAAAAAGACGAGCTATTTTATTTTTGAAATGCTGAAGGATAAGTACTTCAATAGTATACAATGTGATTTGAATGAAAATTCTTGGCTATTTGAGATAATAGAGTACTAATGACAATTTTGTATCTTGGGCAAATTTTATAACTGTGACAAATAATACATGTAATTATATACCATATGATTCTGATAAGTATAGGTTTGGGGAAATGGAAAGTGATTTATTACATGAGGATACAGGTTCTGAGAAAAGTGATCAATTTTGCAGTCCTTATATAAAGTTCAAATTGGGTCATGGATTGGTAAATGTTTAATTGATACAGGAAGTGAGATCTTGGGAATATCTGAAAGGTTAAGCAAGAAATTGAAAGTGGGGAAAGATTTTGTTGAAATGCCAGTTGTTGAGGTAAAGATAAAAGGTGCTACTGGGAAGAGCAGTAAATTGGTAAAAAGCCAGGCTTTAGTGACATTTTTAATTGAAGGCAACTTGTTCACACATGGATGTTTCGTAATTCAGGAATTTAATGAGGATTTTCTTTTGGGTATGAATTGGATAGTAAAAGTAAATACAGAATTTGATTAGGTTTGAAGAAAACTTTTGATAGAAACTAGTGAAAGGGAATACATTCAGACAAATTTTGTGAACACACTTGGTGATCAGAGTAATGGAAATTTTGACAGTATGAATTTCCTAAAAGAAAATAGATTGGAGAATATTGAAACTCATAGATTTGATACTGATGAAGTTGAATTTGGGAATTTAGTAAATTTGAAAATTTCAGAAACACAAAATTTATCTGGGAAGCAAAAACAAGTTAGAAAATCTGCTGTGGGAATACAGTGATGGTTTCAGTGACATACCTGGTAGGGCAAAGGGTTATCAGTGTGAGCTTCAGGTAAAAACCTCATGAACCATCTTTCATAAAACCATACAGTATTGCAATATCAAAAAGACCTGCTGTTGACAGAGAGCTGAAAAAGATGGAAGGATGTAATATAATAGAAAGGAGTACCAGCGCATATAATAATCCTCTAGTAGTAGTTTCGAAAAAAGATGGTGGAGTAAGATTGGTTTTGGACTCGACACTTAAACAAAATTTTGTTCAGACAGACAGACCATCCTGAAAATGTTGATGAGTTGCTCTATAAATTTACAGATATAAAATATATGTCAAGTTTGGATCTAACTTCGGGTTTTCATCAGGTAATTCTAGGAAATATACTGCTTTCTTGTACAATGGTAAGAGTTACCAATATTGGGTTAAATTCTTCTGTTTCTGAATTTATAAGAGCTTTGGATCATGTACTGGGGCAAGAACTTGCGTCTAAACTGATAATTTATTTAGATGACATTTTGGTTACAGGGCAAAATTGGGAGGAACATTTTTCGATTTTAAAGTCAGTTTGTGAAAACTTAGAAAAGGGGGGATGACATTGAAATTAGAGAAATGTAAATTTGCAGTTTCTGAATTAAAATTTTTGGGTCATGTTGTCACAGACAAGGGAATTTTGGCAGATCCAGAAAAAATTAAAGCAATTTCAGAAATTCCTATTCCTAAGACTAAAAAACAATTAAAGTCGTTCTTTGGGTTATGCGGTTATTACCGAAAACATATAAGTGATCAGAGTCTGAATGCACCATGTTTAAGTCAGTTACTTAAGAAAAACACTGTTTGGGTTTGGGATAGAAGTTGTCAGGAAGAGTTTGACAAAATTAAGCAAGAGTTGAGGAAGCAACACTTATTACACAGACCTGATTTTAATTTACCATTTTGTTTGAACACTGATAGCAGTAATTATGGGCTTGGAGCAGAGTTATTTCAGGAAAGAGTAGAGAATAGAGTTAAGATACATTGTACCATAGCATTTGCAAGCAGAATGTTGCTCAAGCATGAAAAAAATTATACAGTCACAGAGAAGGAACTTTTGGCAATTCATTGGGCTTTTACAAAATTTAGAATTTACCTTATTGGACATAAAACCATAGTATTTTCGGATCACAAACCATTGAGTTACTACAAGAGTGCAAATTATTGCCACAGTAGATTGACCAGGTGGGCAATATTTCTGCAACAGTTTGACTTTGAAATCAAACACCCAAAAGGTTCTGAGAATGTAGTAGCTGATCCACTTTCAAGGTTACCGATTGGGGGAGAAGAGATTTTTGAACAAGAGGAGGAAAAGCAGTTTAAAATTACATACTTGAAATGGGTGGAAAATGAGAAAACAATTAGAGCTATGTGTAACAAAATTAGAAAAAAATCAAAATTTGGATCAGAGTTGGAAATTAATCAAAGAACGTTTAGGCAAGAAGGGGTATGAGAAACTTGATAAATTTTATAAATTACATAAGGGGATTTTATTCCGGAGAACAGATGTAGATTCTGATAATTGGAAACTGTGTTGGCCAGAGGCAGATGCTGATAAGCTGATCATTTACATACATGAAAGTTTTGGTCATTGTGGAATACAGAAGTGCATTCAAAAGATACAAGAAAATGTTTATTTTTACAATATTGGAAAGAAGTTAAGAAAAGAATTGGCAACCTGTGACATGTCAGAGAGTTAAAGTGAGCAGTCAATGATGTGGAGAGATGCAAAACATTATTCCGGAAAAACCTTTAGATCTTATCGCAGTGGACTTATATGGAATGTTACCAAAGAGTAAAGGTGGTCACTGTTACATATTTGTTATGGTAGATGTATTTTCAAAATTAAACTATATCCAGTGAAGAAAGCTACTAGCCATGAAATTATAATAAAAATTGAAAGGGATTATTTCGCACAGGTGGGTAACCCAAAAGCTATATTATCAGATAATGGTTCACAGTTCACCTCTAAAATTTGGAAAAAGTTTATTGAAAGATCAAAATTGAAGCATATACTTATATCTGTTTATTCTCCATCCATCAATCCTGCAGAAAGATATATGAGGGAAATTGGGAGACTTTGTAGAGCCTATTGTAGCCATAAACATCTAACCTGGTTTGAGCACATTCGAAATTTTGAAGATATTATGAATAGCCTACAACATAGTTCCACAGGATTTTCACCGTATGAGATGATGTTTAATATTAGACCTCCAAATCTTATATCAGAACTTATTGAATTTCCTAAATGTACACCTCTAACTATGCAAGAGAGAGAAGATATTGTCAGGGAAACTATGAGGAAACGAGGGGAAAAGAGGAATAAAAGACATAACAATAGGGTAAAATTAACCACTTTCAAAATTGGGGGTCTTGTTCTGGTCAAATCTCGTGAAAAATCAAAAATGTTAACTTCAGAAATTAAAAAAAATTCTTTGATATCTATATTGGGCCTTTTGAAGTCATAGAAAATCCACACCCTAATGCTTATCGTTTGGTGTATCCTAAGTCAAAGAAATTATTTGGTCTCAGGAATGTTGTCTCTTTGAAACTATGTAAACAGAAATTATAATTTCAAAATTTAAATAACCTATTATCATCTAAAACAAAAGTCCTCCACTGGAATATAGAACAAAACTACCTGTACAACCAAGTATGTATATATGCATGTATAAATTAATAATTTGAAGTCACATGTTAATCGAAACTGATGAACAAACACTGTTGTAACAGAGAATGAGAGAAAGATTTATTTTTACTTTTTTGCAAAAAAAAGTCTCCCTAGTGAGCATTT
The DNA here is from genome assembly GCF_021461395.2 of Schistocerca americana. NCBI lineage: Eukaryota > Metazoa > Arthropoda > Insecta > Orthoptera > Acrididae > Schistocerca > Schistocerca americana. The sequence goes on from NC_060122.1 coordinate 633,017,468, forward strand.
CTGTGTTTTTTTTTTTTTTTTTTTTTTTTTTTTTTTTTTTTTTTTTTTTTTTTTTTTTTTTTTTTTGAAGCTAAGTCTTCCCTGTGGGTGAAGGCATGCATGTGGTGAGGACATGCATGCAAAGGTATAAGTTTCAAAAACAATTTTAGATAAAGCCTCATGATAAATGAGCAATTTATTGTTGTTTATACAAATGTTGTGGGGAGCGAAAGTACTCTTCACAAGAATGTGACTTGTAGTAATATTGTAGTAGAGAGGCAAGTGTACATAAATAATTGCAAAAAATTTAGATAATACTGATGTATCTTTAGCTGTACTGAAAGAAGAAAATCATAAGCAAAAAAAATACAAAATAAAAAAAACCATGAGTAAAAAAAAATTTAAAAAGAAAATCATAAGCAAAAAATATACAAAAAACATGAGTAAAAAAAATTGAAAAAAGAAAATCAGAAGTAAAAATATACAAAAGGCAAATATATAAAAAAACACTACACTATATATGTCCAGTATCATTTTTACTGTACAATATGTAAGCATAATGAAATTAACATTAATATAAAAAAATTTAAATCGTATTCTAGGAAATGAGTTTTACCTTTCTATTATTTTCAATCTGTATGCTGTATGTTAGAATATTTCTCATGTATGTTTTATACCATGTATATTTGTCATGTCAAATAATTTCTTTACTTGAATTTTTTGTGTATGAGATTGATGGGGAAGAATCATTGCAACAACAGCCAGTAACAAATCCACAGATTCAAAGAGTCCAAATTTGGAAGAGGTTATCAGACTGCATCATTAATGTACTAATTGTGTAATACAGATCCATTACTGAGAGTGGTCGGGATTTTGTTGTATATGTTCATAACAACAAAAGCCCTGGGGAGCAGTTGTAATGGATCTGGGAGATGTGTTATTTTCTACCTGATTTGTCGATACCAAATTGTAAATGTTTTCTTATATTTTTTGTCAGAATTTTTTTAATTATAATTTGCCTTATTATATGTTAATTTACTTATATTTTTGTGAGTGAAAGCATATTGATTACTGTTAGTAAATGTGTCGAAGAATAGCAGAGAGACTGATTACAAGTGGAAGCTTGGGTGGTGTGTAAAATGTCTTTGACGCTGGAGTCATCTTTGACTATAGTCAGTCGGCAGTTAACTCTTGGTGTGTGTTGACAGTAGAACGATGTGCAGGTCGCCGTCATAAATAATTTTGAATTATGTTACTATTTTTTTATATAAACTTCAAGAAGAAACTACATTCGAAGAAATGGTACTTGAAGCACCAAAAATGAGGCAAACACATTGAACCAGGTCATTTCTGCAGCCGACAAAGATGCATTGCGGAATCATACTTCCACTAGACAACTGAAGTCGAGACCAATATCGCCTTGTAAGCATCTAACGGAAAAGGTACTGTCACGAAATAAGCCAAATTTAAGTAAATAAAAAATAGTGAGCATATTTCAACTTTGTGTCTCAGCCAGGATACCATATTTCAACTGGGGGCTCAGCCGGGATAACATATTTCAACGTTCACCTGACTGCCCAAGATACAGGAGTACAAGTCCCTTGATCGTCTAACCTACACTGAGGCTCGTAAGAAGTATGCATGTCTTCACCCTGTGTCCATGACGTCTAAATCTGCTTTAGTTACATCTTCACCCCTCCCTTACCCCAGTCCCAAACCCCTATCCTGCCCCCCTCCCCTGCGGCTCCCAAACCCTCCCCTCTGGGTGTCACTCCCCCTCCCCAGCCAGAGAAGTGTTCCACTTCTTCAGCGTCTGCCGGTCAAGGGTGCCCCTCCTGCGATACCCCTTCCCAGCACCTTCCAGGCCAAAGGTCTGCTGCCACACGACGACCACGAGAACCACGGTCTGTGGGCCCCCAGGTCGCCCGATCTCTTTCTGTTCCAGATCTTGCTGCAGATGGCTCGTTTATGCCCCACAGCCCTCCTCAGTCTCAAACAGAAAAGAAGAAGAAACGTAAGTCCCGGGACAAGGTATCACCAGAGGTCCCATCCCCACCTTCGCACCCTGATTCTGACCTGTTGTTCATGGATGTCACCCCCTCCTTGTTGGTGAAAGGTGGTGACCCAGGGGCATGGCTGGCTTTAGCCTGTTCAACCCCATTTTAGTCATTGTTTTGTGGTTATCCAATGGAATTGTAATAGATATTACCGTCAACTTCCGGAGTTGAAATCCCTTATTTCGTCTTACTCTGCAGCTTGTGTTGTTCTACAGGAATCTCATTTTGCTGTTGACCACTCACCAATTCTTTTGTGGGTTCCGTGTTCTCTGTCTAAATCGGGTTGGCCCCCTGCGGGCCTCTGGTGGCGTTTGTACGTTGGTCCGTACGGACATTGCTAGCATTTGGATTCGTCTTCAAACGACATCGGAAGCAGTTGCTGTTAGGGTCCACCTGGACTCTGAGGTCACGGTTTGCAATCTTTTTCTTTCTCCTGACAGGACTCGTACACCTGCTGCCCTAACTGCCCTTCGTAAGGGGAGCTGGAACGATCCATTTCCTCCATGTTAATTTTAGCCAATAAAAGGAACAATTTGTCTAAAAACATGAAACATATTGCTCTGAAGTTTGGACCACATGTTCAGTGAATATTTCTCTACAAAGTTATAATGCCAGGTTGATAACTACTTATTGGTTTTTGTTTTACAATTTTTTTAAACAGATGCTTATTTTTTCTCTAAAATTTTGCACTTTTTCTTGTATAACTCTTGAATTATACAATATTTTTTTTACAATTGCTTATAAAAATTAAGGAAAAGAAGTAAACAATATTGTGTATAAATTTCATTGATACACTGTTAGCAGTTTTTGAGAAAATGTTCCTCAAAGATGAAAATTTTAACATTACGGGAAATGGCTTCCAAAGTTTTTTAATACACTCCTGCCCCCATATGATGGATTATCAGCATCTTCTTCTTTTTCCAGTGTTAGTTTCCTTTTCACCAGTCTTTTCTTCCCCTTTGCTGCATGTTGTAGGCTTTTGTCTCTTCTTCCTACACCTCTCTGTCTTTCTTCATCAATTAGGCACAGTGTAGAAATGGTGTTGTGTCCTGATTGGAAACCTAAATGTTTGAGCACTTCACACTTGATAATGTTTCCTTCATTGTATGATGCCAAAAATGCAGTGTTTTTATCTGTACAAACACTCTTTTGGGAATCCTAATCCCAATTCAATTATTTACACTTTCATTTGGATTTTGTGTTTTCCCGTGTAAACACTCTTCCAATAAACTTGGCTGTGGTAAATGTCTGAACATGGGCTTAATTACATCAATTACAGCATCTGGCTAACTGTTTTTATGTGCATATTCGTCTCCTGATTTGTACTTACACCATGAGTCATCACCTGTGGGGCATAGTGCTTGTTGTGGGTGCTCATTTGTTGATCCAGTATGAAAAAATAATGCCCATACCCTGCTCTACTCATATGCTCAATGCTTCTTGTATTTTGCCTAATTGCACATCCATAATTGCTTTGCAATCTATCTGTCAATCTTCCTCTTCCTCCAAGGGTCTTATCATCACTAAGCTTCTGGGATCTTCATGTCTGCTTTAGTTTGCGCAAGCAATCCCCCATGCGCTTCTGCACATGTCCAGTGCACTCCTGTTTTTTAATGTGAGTTTCATTGCCATAAGGTTTGAGTTCCTCTACAGCTTTATATCCCTTAGAATCACCATCTCCTAGATAGTTCGTGTATCATACATTATACCACTCCTGTGATCTGGAAAAAAATTGCTTTCACTCCCTCTACTTCCATCACTCCACTCGTGTCATGGAAATTTGCTTCACAACTTTCACCATGTTCATCCTTGGTATTGCCCTTACATCTACAATGTTTTGAGAGAATTGAAACATCATGTACTTTGCAACTGTCTCCACTGGTGGCTGTCACAACTCCATTTAGAGTTTCATGACCTCTACGTTACCGTGATCCATCTAAAGCAACAGTTAAATCTCTACAATTCCCATTATCTGTCACACCTTCAACTGCTTTCTTCATTGTAGCTTGAGCAATATCTTCAGCAGAAGACCCCACCAATTCATTATAAAATCAAAACTTGGTTGGTGGTTTTGGCAAGTTCATAATTCCACATAACGTTGTCCCTGCAGCACTGCCCTTACCAATGCAACGCAAGCCGTACACTAGCCTAACGTTTACATCATACACCTTCTTTCCACTATTTCCATTATGAGAACTACTGTTAGAATTAGAAAATGAAACTTCTGCAGCACATTTGTTACACTTCAATAACATTTTACATGCCAAACCAATGTGTGAAGTTATTTTCAATTCCAGTCCTCTTTCTTTGTACACTTGGCATAATACGTTATGTTTCAGAGTAATAGAGAGCAAGGAAATGTTAATTATTTCATTCACATCATCACTGTCACTTTCATAGTTTTCAATTTTTTCTTTGCTGTCACAAAGTGTCTTGCTGGAACAAGTTCTATCACATTCATTTGGAATAGTCAGTGAAGTAGTCTAAACAGCATCTCCCTTTGAAACAAAAGATGATTTCTTCTTCCACTCATCGTGCCTTTTCTTAAACACTCAATTGCTGAAACGGGGCATATTGATATCCAGAAACGAAATACGTAGAACAGGTGCGAGCAAAATTAATCAAATACGCAAAATTGAATAGCGAAACAACACAAAGCAAACTCCACAAGTCAACGCACACGGTATAGCGTTCATGTTTACTGATATGAACAGACACTTGTGACAGAGATAAAGCCATACAACGTTGAAAACAAAACACTGTCTAATTCCACAAAGATACCCTGCTTGCAGCCAGCGAGCGTCGTCGTCAGAGGTGACACAGACAGAGTTGCTACAACCGTTCACGCGGCGCGTCAACTGTGCAGTGATAAAAAACACACTTAGAATTCACTTAGAAGGGTGAAACTTGATTTGTTTTATTCAGAAAACTCCAAATAATTTGATAGTTAAAAAAAAAAAACCATAAAACGTTAATTTTATGTTTTGCGTCTTTCCGGCTCCCCCTAAGCATCTTCTTCCTCCTCGGGGATTTTAATGCTCTTCATCCCTTGTGGGCAGTGCATTTCCATCTAGTCTGGGTCTTTTCAAACTCCTCCCTTCATTAAACTGGTTGCCACACGACAACCTTTGTGGTAGTGACCATTTCCCATTGATTCTCTCGCTCCCTTCCCGCTCCCCAATGCACAGGTTGCCTCGTTGGTCTTTCCAAAGTGCCGATTCCCTCTTTGTCGGGTTGTATTGATGACGTCCTACATGACGTGTTTGACGCGATTGTTTGCGCTGCTAGCCTTGCTGTAACGCGCTCATCTGGACCGTTTCACCGCCAGCAAGTCCCATGGTGTAGTACGACCATGGCCATTGCCATCTGTTGTCGCCGTCAAACTTTGCAACACCTTAAGAGGCACCCATCTGTTGCCAACCTTATTACCTTTAAACACCTTTGTGCTAAAGCCCGTTACTTAATCAAACAGAGCAAACGGGTATGTTGGGAAAGCTTTGTTTCTTCCTTCAGTTCTACTGTCACTGTGTCAGGGGCCTTCCCCCATCTCCTGGATGGCTTTTGCACGGACCTGTTGATTCTTGTGAAACATCTTGCGACCCATTCTGCAACAGGATCAGCTTCCTATCCAGCTACTTTCCTTCACCAGAAACAGCGGGCCGAAGCTTCCGCCTTATGTTTCACCCCTTGTCAGAATCTTCCAACGAACCTTGTACTAAATGGGAACTTCTTTCCACATTTTCTTCTTCTCATGATATGGCCCCTGACACAGACTCCATTCATAACCAAGTGCTTCAACATCTCAGTGCTCCACAACGGCAACATCTCCGGGTGTTTAATTGTATAGTGGAGGGATAGCATCGTGGTTCCTGTCCTTAAGTCTGGTAAGGACCCCCTGTCTGTTGAAAGCTATCGGCCAATTAGTCTGACAAATGTTGTTTGCAAGTTACTTGAAAGGATGGTAGCCTGTCGGCTCAATTGGGCCCTCGAATCTCGGGATACATTGTCCCCTTACTAGTGTGGCTTCCGAGAGGGACGGTCTCCAATCAATCATTTACTTCGCTTGGAATCCCTAGTTCGGCAGACTTTTTCCCAGCGCCGCCATTTGGTTGCAGTATTTTTCGACCTTTGCAAGGCATATGACACGGCTTGGTGCCGCCACATCTTAATTACACTTCAGGGCCCACTCCCGACTTTTACCTGCCAGTTCCTGTTCCATCGGTCATTCAGGGTTCGGGTAGGTACTGTTTTTAGTTTTCCATGGACCCAGGAGAATGGCATCCCACAGGGTTCTGTATTGAGTGCAATTCTTTTCCTCATTGCTATAGATGGACTTGTGGCTTCTGTCGGTCCTTCGGTCACCCCTGCTCTGTATGTGGATGATTTCTGCATTTCGGTTGGTTCCTCTTTGATGGCCTCTGCAGAGCGCCAGCTTCAGGGAGCTATATGGCGTGCCTCTGCATGGACCCTCTCACATGGGTTTCAAATCTCTCCTTTAAAATTGCGGGTGGTCCACTTCTGTTGCTGTACTACGATCCACCCCGATCCCGAGCTCTGTCTCGATGCCCAACGATTACCTGTGGTCCCACAGTTTTGTTTCCTGGGTCTTCTTTTTGACAACAAGCTCACTTGACTGCCTCATATCAGACTTCTGAAGGTAGGATGTTTCCATAAACTCACTGTCCTTCGCTACCTTGCCCACATCTCTTGGGGTGCGGACCGGTCCATCCATCTACGCCTTTATAGGGCTTTAGTGCTTTGACTACGGTTGTAAAGTTTCTGGTTCGGTTGCTCCTGGATCCGGTCCACCATCATGGTATCCATTTGGCCGCCGGTGCCTTCCCTACTAGCCCTGTTGATAGTCTCCTGGTTGAAGCTGGGATCTTCCGCCCCCCCCTCCCCCTCCCCCCTCTTTCTGTTCGGTGGTTCCAGCTCCTGGTTTCTTATGCAATCGCTGTCCATTTCTCTCCCACTCATCCTTCCTATTCTATCCTGTTCCTAGACCATGGACGTCACCCACCTGATTCCTGCCCTCAGGCGGGTTTACCAGTTGGGCTCCACCTTGTCTCTTCACTGAGATTTTCAGCTTCCTTCTTTGTCCTGTCTCCCACGTTCCCTCCCAAACACCCTCCTTGGTTAGTTCCTTGGCCCCGAATTCGGATGGATCTCCGCCGAGGTCCGAAAGATTCCATTCCCCTGATGGCGTTCCGTTGTTTTTTCCGCCAAATTTTATGGGAGTTTCGAGATGCTGTTGTTTTTTACACTGATTGCTGTAAATCTGGGATATGCCTTCATGTCCTCTGTTGGCACAGAAAATCATCTCCTGCCACCTACATGTGGGGTGTTTACTGCTTAATTGATGGCAATTTCCCAAGCCCTTACCTTTATTAAACAGTCCCCACTCATCTACATCTACATCTACATCTACATCCATACTCTGCAAGCCACCTGACTGTGTGTGTGGTGGAGGGTACCTTGAGTGCCTCTATCGGTTCTCCCTGATTATTAAAATAGTTTTATCATTTTAAACACTAATGGCGTCGATGCAACAATGGACTTACACAAAATGACCAGGGCAACTTTTAATTATTACATAAATGATAATCATGGGTCAGAGAAGGTACATTTTGCTACTACCAAAAGAACACATACTACCAAGCTATTTGCATATTTATTTAACAAAAATTATCAAGATACTACATATGATTGAAATAATTATTTACAGACCATGATCTATATGCGACCATTGGATAGGACATCCGAACCAACCAGACGCAGAAGGCAGAGGAGAAGACAAAAGCGTGAAACAACGAAATCTCTTTCTTATACACTATGATACAGAGATAATAGTAATTACCATTCTATGGGCATGTATAGCGGTTCCATTGTAGTTACATATTGATAAGTTAATTTACATTACTTTTTTCAAGAAGCAATGCTGTAATTGTCATTGCTTGCTAAATTTTGTAGTTTAAAAAAATTATTTATGCAGGAGGACTGTACAGACATGCTATCATATGACTTTCACACTGAATCCCATATAGAGGACCTAGAAATAGGCACTCCTGGCTGTGGGAAACAGCTGAAAGTGTTGAAAGCAGATAAGCTGCTAGGTCCTGATGGAATCCCAGTTTGGTTTTTCAGAGAGTACTCTCTGGCACGGACACCTTATTTAGCTTGCATTTATCATGAACCCCTCATCTGGTGTGAAGTCCCAAGCAATTGGAAAGAAGTGCAGGTGACTCCTGTGTATAAGAAGGGTAAGAGAATGGACCTGCAAAATTACAGCTCTGTATCCTTATTAACGGTTTGCTGCAAATTCTTAAAGCATATCCACTGTTTGAATGTAATAAATTTCCTTGAGGCAGAAAATCTGCAAACCAGCATGGAGTTTTCTTAGTTAACAGAACAGAGTACCATATATCGTCCACAACAGTGTGTGTCCATCAGAGAAAGAGTATCATTAGGGGTGTCCTAAAGAAATTTTTGATAGAACTACCCTTGTTCTCTGTAAAGAAAATGATCTAATGGAGAGGATGAGTAGCAGTTTGTGACTGTTTGCTGATGATGCTGTAATGTCACTGTTGACTATAGAATGATACGGGATGATGTGGGTAGATTTCTATTTGTGCGGCAAAGGGCAGCATGCTCCAAGTGTCGAGAAATGCAAAATACTGCACATGAATAGGGAAAACAGTACTCTAGTGTATTAGTATTAGTGGTGTTCTGTTTGACACAGTCATCATTTAAAAATCTACGTGTAATGTTACAAATTGATATGAAATGGAACAAACATGTGAGTTCAGTAGAGGGACTTTCGTTATTTGGGAGAATTTAAGGAAAGTCAGGTAATCTAAAACAGAGACATTATATAGAACAGTAGAGAAACCCATTCTTGGGTAATACTGGAGTGTTTGGAATACCCAACAAGGTCAAATTAAAGGAGGACATCAAAGCAGTTCAGAGGTGTAATGCTAGATTTGTTACCTGTAAGTTAGGTCAGCATGCGAGTGTTACAGAAATGCTCCATGAACTGAAATGAAAATCCCTGGATGAAAGATGACATTTGTTTCACGAAATACTGTTGAGAAAATTTAGATAACTTGTAACCTACATCACTTTGTGGATGAATGTTTATCCATCAGTTTCTAACAGTTAGGCAAAAAGAACAATCGTGCAACAAATTTCTAGAGCAAGTTTTTTTGCAGGCATAACTGGTGGAATAGAGGCACATGCTAACTAGCATTGTAGCAGAACTATTTGCAGGTTTCATCCTCTCGGTGCGAAGCAGCGAGACTGTAACCAGGTATATCCTAGATGCCATACTTAGTCTTCACTCATTCTGACATGCTCCAACTGGATTTTACATAAACGGTGTTTGAGTTAAATAAAGGCCAGTGAGAAGGTTGGTTGGCCAGTAAATAAGTACCAAATGTGTCTAGTAAAAACGGGCTATTTTGTCGAGGCCCTGTGTCCTCCAGTTAAGATGCTGTACACCGATAATAATTTTAAATTGAAAATAAATATGGCACGCACCATAGTTCCCAGAGCCTGCACTGAAGCCACTAATTCCAAGTAATCATCTTCCTAACATAACTTTGACTAACTAGAAATCTCATTGGAATATCAAACAAAGTGAGGTGCCGTGCAAAACATTTATAACTGAAACACCAGGTTAGTTCTGATACTCCATAGCACTTAAACCTACAAGATTGTCCACCGCTATAGAATTTACGCATGCAATCGTGACCAGAAGACAATCTGCACTTACCTGCCACATCATAAAGTGTGTACACAATAAGATAAGAAGTGTAGTCCTGCTTGCCAGTAGCAGTGTGAGATGACATTGTAGTGTGACATAAGATTCGTTCATCCGATCCAGCCATGTCTAAATCTACAGTTACTGTCAGTCAAGAATATAACTTTTAAGCACTAATGGAAGTCGATTCCTATGCAACTGTTAATAATTATACTTCACAAATGTCAAATGAACCATCAAAAAAATTATTGTATAGCTAAGGTTGAGCTGTCATCAGCTACAGGTCTGTCATTAGTCAACACCCATTGTGATCTGCTGGAAACAGATCATATGCCAAGCTTCTAGAACATTCTAAATGCTTCACTTTTGCCCCTCTACGGGCCCTCTCTTTCAACACTCCAGAATGACTAATGTCTTCGTCAGGCACACCTTATCAATCAGTGTGACACCTGCCTGAGTTATGATGTGCTACTCAATTAAAATTCACATAATTCCGTACCCAAGTGTCAGATTTGGATGCGGTCTGCATCAGTCAGTTATAAAATGAAGCAAGCATATATTTAGAATATGTTCCTTCATAACTTATTCTTTTTCTGAACTTGGTAAGCTACAAGATGGTATTTTTTGGAAATGTCTGTGGTCAGTGAAATAGCATATTACTGCCTAATCTCAAACAGGCATTCGCATCTGACTGCTGAATAATCAATGTTTTGCATAAGAACCACAAATTCATGGTAAGAGAAATTAGGGCTTGTATGGAAGCAAATACAGTTGTTTTCTCCTTGCTCCATTTGAGAGTGGAACAGGAAGGGGAATGACAAGTCGTAACTCAAGGTACCCCCTGCCAAGCACCATTTAGTGGCTTGCAGAGTATGCATGCAGAGAGATAAGTAGATTTAACAAGACTTTTAATGAATAGTAACTGCTCAGAGGTAAGACTCAGTCACAGCCTCCAGACCCAGACAAGTTTCACAATCAAATGATTGTTCAAGAGAGTCAGGTAAAGGAAAAAGTGCCTTACCCAGTGGCTCGCAAGTTACTGGCTAGTCGCAAACCCTGTGTTCTCCTGTCTAGCACTTGTCGTTCAGATCTTGTTACCCCTCGCTCCATGAAGGTCATGGCTACTTAGACATGCGACTTCAAATTTGGTTCTGAGATTGTGAAGTCGCCCAGTGTTAAGGTAGCATCACAGTCTCCCTGTCCCGCTGTGCAACAAACTATCAAACTCTCGCCTAAAGGAGCGAAGTTGCCCACTACACAACTGGCTGGCAGGAAAAGGCAGGAGTAGTACTCCTGAGAAGACTTCCTCTGTCCCTCCAGCCAACCACAACCCAAGTCTTCCTCTAATCAGAAGGGCTTGAAGAAGTCCACTAAGGACAAACGGTGTCCTCCTTCACCAACTCAAAAATCCTACTCGACGGTGTCGCCACATGGTCAATAGCCCGGCTGGCCTCTGTCTAGTGTGCACCACCAACCATTTTTCAGCGTTGGCCTCCACACGTTGATGTTTCTGTGGACCCCATGGAGCAGGATCCACCTGCTTCTGTGCCCTGTAGTAGTGACTCTACACCGGCTGTCCCTCGGCGGCTACCGAGTTGACACCCCTACATCTCTTCCTCCTCTTGACTGTCCTCCAATGGAACGTTCACGGCCTTCGGTCCCACAAAGAGGATTTACAGCTGTTTCTAGCATTGCAGCATCCTCTTGTACTCTGCCTTCAGGAAACGAAATTGCACCCTCAACGCAGCTTTGAGCTTCCACATTACATACCGATTCGTTTTGACCTTCCTCCTGAAGTCAGCGTCCCCTCTCATGGGGCTGTCATGCTGCTACTGCGGGATGACCTTCATAGTCAACCCACCTCCCTGACTACCTGTCTTCAAGCTGTTGCTGTTTGCCTTTTCCGTCTCCACCTGACTTTCTCCCTCTGTACCATTTATGTGCCTCTGTCCTTCGATGTCACCAGGGCAGACTTCCTTCAGCTTATTGGTCAGCTACCTCCACTGTTTTTGCTACTCAGTGACTTCAGTGTACATCATCACCTTTGGGTTTCTCCCAGGACCTGCCAGAGAGGTGCCCTCTTGGCTGACATTCTGAACCATCTCAACCTCTTCTGCCTTAACAATGGAGCATCCACTTTCCTTTCTGACTCCTTGCACACCCATTCCCATTTGGACCTATCCTTTTGCACTGCCAAGCTTGCCCATCGTCTTGACTGGTCCGTTCTTTCTGATGCCTACTCGAGTTACCATTGCTCGTGTGCTCTCTGTCTGCTGTCTCCTACCCCATCTACATCTACATCTACATTTATACTCCGCAAGCCACCCAACAGTGTGTGGCGGAGGGCACTTTACGTGCCACTGTCATTACCTCCCTTTCCTGTTCCAGTCGCGTACGGTTCGCGGGAAGAACGACTGTCTGAAAGCCTCCGTGCGCGCTATAATCTCTCTAATTTTACATTCGTGATCTCCTCGGGAGGTATAAGTAGGGGGAAGCAATATATTCGATACCTCATCCAGAAACGCACCCTCTCGTAACCTGGCGAGCAATCTACACCGCGATGCAGAGCGCCTCTCTTGCAGAGTCTGCCACTTGAGTTTATTAAACATCTCCGTAACGCTATCACGGTTACCAAATAACCCTGTGACGAAACGCGCCGCTCTTCTTTGGATCGTCTCTATCTCCTCCGTCAAACCGATCTGCTACGGATCCCACACTGATGGGCAATACTCAAGTATAGGTCGAACGAGTGTTTTGTAAGCCACCTCCTTTGTTGATGGACTACATTTTCTAAGCACTCTCCCAATGAATCTAAACCTGGTACCTGTCTTACCAACAATTAATTTTATATGATCATTCCACTTCAAATCGTTCCGCATGCATACTCCCAGATATTTTGCAGAAGTAACTGCTACCAGTTTTTGTTCCGCTATCATATAATCATACAATAAAGGATCCTTCTTTCTATGTATTCGCAATACATTACATTTGTCTATGTTAAGGGACAGTTGCCACTCCCTGCACCAAGTGCCTATCCGCTGCAGATCTTCCTGTATTTCGCTACAATTTTCTAATGCTGCAACTTCTCTGTACACTATAGCATCATCCGCGAAAAGCCGCATGGAACTTCCGACACTATCTACTAGGTCATTTATATATATTGTGAAAAGCAATGGTCCCACAACACTCCCCTGTGGCACGCCAGAGGTTACTTTAACGTCTGTAGACGTCTCTCCATTGATAACAACATGCTGTGTTCTGTTTGCTAAAAACTCTTCAATCCAGCCACACAGCTGGTCTGATATTCCGTAGGCTCTTACTTTGTTTATCAGGTGACAGTGCGGAACTGTATCGAACGCCTTCCGGAAGTCAAGAAAAATAGCATCTACCTGGGAGCCTGTATCTAATATTTTCTGGGTCTCATGAACAAATAAAGCGAGTTGGGTCTCACACGATTGCTGTTTCCGGAATCCATGTTGATTCCTACATATTAGATTCTGGGTTTCCAAAAACGACATGATACTCGAGCAAAAAACATTTTCTAAAATTCTAAAACAGATCGATGTCAGAGATAGGGGTCTATAGTTTTGCGCATCTGCTCGACGACCCTTCTTGAAGACTGGGACTACCTGTGCTCTTTTCCAATCATTTGGAACCCTCCGTTCCTCTAGAGACTTGCGGTACACGGCTATTAGAAGGGGGGCAAGTTCTTTCGCGTACTCTGTGTAGAATCGAATTGGTATCCCGTCAGGTCCAGTGGACTTTCCTCTATTGAGTGATTCCAGTTGCTTTTCTATTCCTTGGACACTTATTTCGATGTCAGCCATTTTTTCGTTTGTGCGAGGATTTAGAGAAGGAACTGCAGTGCGGTCTTCCTCTGTGAAACAGCTTTGGAAAAAGGTGTTTAGTATTTCAGCTTTACGCGTGTCATCCTCTGTTTCAATGCCATGATAATCCCGGAGTGTCTGGATATACTGTTTCGAGCCACTTACTGATTTAACGTAAGACCAGAACTTCCTAGGATTTTCTGTCAAGTCGGTACATAGAATTTTACTTTCGAATTCACTGAACGCTTCACGCATAGCCCTCCTTACGCTAACTTTGACATCGTTTAGCTTCTCTTTGTCTGAGAGGTTTTGGCTGCGTTTAAACTTGGAGTGAAGCTCTCTTTGCTTGCGCAGTAGTTTCCTAACTTTGTTGTTGTACCACGGTGGGTTTTTCCCGTCCCTCACAGGTTTACTCGGCACATGCTTGCTCAAGTGGCAGATTACTAAGGGTGACTGGCACTTTACTCCTCCCTGGCAACCTTTGCAGACCAAGATTTCCTCAGTTGTGACGACGTGGTGGACTATCCCACCATTATCCTTACTGCTGCAGAACGTTCCATTCCTCGCACTTCCTCTTTACCACGTCGTGTCCCAGTCCCTTTTACACCTGCCCAGTTGAGTGTCTGTGTGCTGAAGCTGCTGAAAGGTATGCATGCTGTTTGTCTGCCATGCGTGGACTGAGGCATGCCGCGACGCAATTCGCTCACGGAGATGTGCTCTCCACGTTTTTAACCGCCACCCTATGCTGGAAAACTGCATTCATTGTAAACAGATGTGTGCAAAGTGTCGTCAGGTTCTTAGAGATAGCAAAAGAGCTAGTTAGATTTTGTTCACTAGTTCTTTTAACAGTTTCATGCCTTCCTATGTCGTGTGGGCCAACCTCAGACGGCTCTCTGCCACGAAGATCAATTCACCCATTTCTGGCCTGACAGTAGTTGCCCATGTCATTGTGGAACCTGTTGCTATCTCAAACACCTTGGGCCACCATTTTGCGGAAGTTTCGAGCTCTTCCCACTGTCACCCTCCCTTCATCCATCAGCAACAAGTGGAGGTGGCTTGGGCGATACCTTTCTCTTCTCTGAACTGTGAGTGCTACAAAGCTGCTTTCACTATCAGGGAGCTAGATAATGCTCTCAGTTCATCCCAGCCCTCCGTCCCAGGGCCAGACGCTATCCACATTCAGATGTTGGAGCACCTCTCTCTTGCGGGCAAGCACTTTCTGCTTAACACATACAGCTGCATCTGGGCTGAGGACACATTTCCTGGATGCTGGCATGAAGCCACCGTCGTACCCATACCTAAAGCCTGGTAAGTACAAAAAACTTCCTTCTAGGTACTGCCCCATCTATATTACCAGCTGCGTTTGCAAGGTGGTGGAACGTATGATTCATGCCCAGCTGGTGTGGTGGCTAGAGTCTCGCCATTTACTCACAAATGCACAGTGTGGATTTAAAGTGCAGTTTTCTGCAGTTCACCATCTCGTTACTTTGTCCACTCGTTACATGAATGGTTTTCTGTGGAAATCCCAGACTGTGGTTGTATTTTCCGATTTGGAGAAGCCCTACGACACCTGCTGGAGAACTCGTATCCTCCGTACTCTTTACATATGGGGCTTCAATGGGTGCCTGCCCTTTTTTGTACGGGCATTTTTACAAGACCGTGTTTTCAAGGTGTGTGTGTGTGGGGGGGGGGGGGGGGGGGGTTCTGCCTTGTCAGACACCTTTAGTCAGGAAAATGGTGTGCCTCAGGGTTCCGTCCTGAGTGTCATCCTCTTTGCTATCACCAGTAACCCTATAACGGCCTGTCTCTTGCCAGGTGTCTCCGGCTCCCTTTTTGTTGATGATTTTTCCATCTATTGCAGTTCTCCGCAGACCTGTCTCACTGAGCGACATCTTCAGAGCTGTCTTGATCGTCTTCATTCCTGGAGCATTGTCAATGGCTTTCGCTTTTCCACTGACAAAACTGTCTGTATAAATTTCTGTCAGCACAAATGGTTTCTCCCACAATCTCTACATCTTGGGCCTGTTGCCTTTCCATTCGCTGACACTACGAAATTCCGGGGCTCCAGCTCGATAGGAAGCTCTCTTGGTCATCGCATGTCTCTTACTTGCCAGCCTGTTGTACGTGGTCCCTCAGTGTCCTGTGTATCCTCAATAGTACTTCTTGGGGTGCCGATCGAACCACCCTCCTCCATTTGTACCGGTTGCTTGTCCGTTCGAAATGTGACTATGGGTGCTTTGTTGATGAATCTGCACGCCCATCCATTTTACGCCGTCCCAACACTATCCATCATCATGTCATCCATTTGGCCACGGATGTCTTTTACAGCAGCCCGGTTGAGAGTCTGTACGCTGAAGTTGCTGAAAGGTATGCATGCTGTTGGTCTGCCATACGTGGCCATCCTTCCTATGCTTCTTTCTTTGATGATTCCTTAGATTGTCAGTATTGGGCTCGTCCCTCTTCTCTGTCACCTCTTGGAGTCCGCTTTTGCCACTTGTTGTGGTGGCTTAACTTCACACTACCTGCAACTTTCCCAGTGGGTGTGAACCCTTCACCACCTTGGATTCGCGAAGTGGCCATATTAACCTTGGTATTCATTCGCTTCCTAAAGACACTACTCCAGCCTCGGTCTATTGCCTTCAGTTTCACAACCTTTGAATGGAACTTACTGCTAGTACCTTTGTATACACTGAAGGCTCTCGGACTGACCATGGGGTCAGGTGTGCCTTCATCATTGGCACCCATGTCATTCAATATCAGTTTCCGGCAAATTCCTCAGTATTTACAGCCAAACTTTTCGCCTTGTATCAGGCCAGTGACACAGCCTCTGCTCAGACTCACTCAGCACCCTCCAAAGTATCTGTATGCTGTACACTGCTCATTCCTTAGTGCATCGGGTCTAGGAAAACTCACTTGCTCACTCTTGGTGGAGCCAGTATCGTGTTTCTGTGGGTCCCTGGTCATGACACTGCTGCCAAGATTGCAGTCCTCGTGCCTCAGCCTGTGAGTGCCTGTATTCCCTCTGTCAGGAGGTGTTGTCCCTTTGATATCGCCAATGGTCCTCCCTCCACAGGAATAAGCCGGGAGTAGATTATTATAACTCGGCTGTGTAATGGGCACTGCCTTCTTAGCCATTGTCATTTACTCAGTGGCGCTGCCCCACCACTTTGTATGCATTGCACCCAAATGAAGCACAGGCTGTCGCCTGTGTTGTACTTTTTATGCGCTGAAGCAATATGGCGAAGGCCATTTAATTTTAAGTTTTGGATGTCCATTTTTGCATGGTGTTTTTTTAGCCCTTTTCCCATATGTCTTCTTTAGCTGTCTCCTATTCTGTCCATTGAGACTGACATATAGTCGTTTCTCTCATCTCTCTGTTTGTGTTGTATAGTTTTGACTTGGGTGCATATGACCTCAGTTGTTTTTTGCGCTCTAAAACAAAACAAAACAAACAGTGACAAGGCAGTATCATCAGCCCTAAGTTCCATTGACAGCTTTGGACCAGTCAGTCTGTAGCGGTTCCCCTACTTTGTTTCTTCGTTTGTTGTTTGCTGTTTGCTGTTCTCAGTGTCGACGTACTGCGTTGCTACACTGGCTGAAAAATGGGGTTTGTAATTTGGACACTGATTACAGTAAAAAATGTAGCCAACAGATGCACAGTTGTTTTTCACAGATGTTTACTTTCACTTTTCACAACCTCCCATATAAACACTTGTTTTGTATTAATTATTTATTTCTCTCTGTGAGACTTGACGCTCAAGTGCAGCTGCCTATGTGCAGTGGCAGCGTATACAACTGAAATAATTGTTTTTAATAAAACTGTACTTCAGGCCCACAAAAAGAAATGAAAGAAGTATTGCAAGATACCATTCTGCATTTATCTAGATTATTGTCTTTAATACTTTTTGCAATTAAATGATTATTAAAATAGTTTTATCATTTTAAACACTAATGGCATCGATGCAACAATGGACTTGCACAAAATGACCAGGGCAACATTTAGTTATTACATAAATGATAATTATGGGTCAGAGAAGGTACTTTTTGCTACTACCAAAAGAACACATACTACCAAGCTATTTGCATATTTATTTAACATAAATGATCAAGACACTACATATGATTGAAATAATTATTTACAGACCATGATCTATATGCGACCGTCAGATAGGACATCCGAACCAACCAGATGCAGAAGACAAAGGAGAAGACAAAAGCGTGAAACAACGAAATCTCTTTCTTATACACTACGATACAAAGATAATAGTAATTACCATTCTATGGGCACGTATAGCGGTTCCATTGTAGTTACATATCGATAAGTTGATTTACATTACTTTTTTCAAGAAGCGATGCTCTGTCATTGCTTTAACACATGGTCTATTGGTGTATCACTGCTGCTGCTGTTAAGTTGACGCGTTGTTGTCGTTCTAACCAACACAGGTTCCTCGTCTGAAACTGGGTCATGAGGTGACGGTCTCATGACCGAAAATCGGGTCCTTATATATCATCGCAATAATAGGTACTGAAACTACACATTCTACAAAGTTAAATTTACAGAAACTACAATTAAAATGTAACTCATTAAATTAACTGAATACATCGAAAAATTTCGTCTTTTTAACAGTTTCTTCTACTACAAGAGTTAAGCCGCATTATTTGTTTAAATCTTGACATCAACAAATATAGTTAAGCAAACAATGCTTTCGACAAAAGTGTTAATTACTTCAGAATTAATTAAGGGCTGGCTTTGCTAACGTGTTTTTGAATAGAACCCAATATATCCTTTAAG
Source organism: Schistocerca americana (assembly GCF_021461395.2). Taxonomy (NCBI): domain Eukaryota; kingdom Metazoa; phylum Arthropoda; class Insecta; order Orthoptera; family Acrididae; genus Schistocerca; species Schistocerca americana. The sequence goes on from NC_060122.1 coordinate 633,035,882, forward strand.
ATTACTAGTATTTAGTCTTCCAAATGTTTATAATTAGTACAGAATTGATATTTGTGGATAAGTCAACAATAGAATTTAAGTTACAAAATAATTACTGATTTCAACCCATAACAAAAGATACTACCTAGGAATAGTCGAAATAAATTAGAAAATCAATTACATACCTAAAACTAAGCACGAAATTAGATCTGGTGTCATATTCTTTAAAACTTAAGGCCAACCTTTCTCTTCTATGAAAATGCAGATAATATTCACATATGTTAATGGTAATTAGGTAAAATTGAAGAAATGAAGTTTAAGGAGGCAGATGGCAGAACAAGAGGGGAAGTATAAATATCCTAGCCTGCTTAGTCACAAGTCTGATGAATGTTGCTTGAAATAATAGTGTACTGTGATTTTGTGGGAACTTTGAATCACAAGGCCTTTTATACTGATAGCAATGTTGCTTCCAGGAACGGCAGTTCATATGTGATCTCCCTGGTCCAGTTTAAAATAGCCATCTGACAACCTTTTGCCAGGCACGAACACCATATCACTGTTTTTCATGATTCGCGTGAAGCATACAATACTGCCTGGCATCACCATGGTTCACAACAAGGGTTTCAGAGTTCCTTTACTACTTTTTAACCTCTTGGTCAACTTGAATGTTTTGGGTTGGTTGGTGTAGCTGCTGTCACCCATGGAAGTATGAGGACAATTTTTGTCATGGCTCATCCACTTATCCATGTGGCTAGTGATTTCTTTTTCGTACTATTAATACTTTGGCATGTGCTGCAATTGTTTCTTTATTCATCTTTTCTGATTGTTTGTTTATTCTGTGAAACTGCAGATGTACTTTATAGGTTTCCTACTTCCAAATAAATGAAGTGAAAGTGGACTGCCAATAAAACATTGCTATAAACTCTGAACAGTTCTTATACATGTCGGGAACATGTCCTATACACCAACTTCACTCCTGTTACAGTACAAAAATTGGCATGAGCAGGTTCGAACCTGGTATCCTTGTGACAACGAACGAACACCCTACTGGCTCTACGTGATGGAGGCTCACAGCTATGCTTTTCCTGTGCTCTGTTGGTAAACTTACTGTTTACGCACATTCTACTGGATGACAGCACATAGCACAAACTATATCTTAGCTTTGGTTGATACTCGGTCGATATACAATGTTCGGTGTTGATCTGACTGACTGACATCCATAGGTCCGTAAGTCATTGTAAGGTGATTGGAGTATGTACATGGGTAGGACAACCTAAAGGGATAAGTTATACAGAAAACTGGCTGATCTAAGATGGTGACAGCAGTGGCAGGGGACCATTGGTTAGGAATGATGTTAAAAAGGTATGTGTCATAAAGTGTGGTAAAGTTTCTGTTGAGAACAAACAAGGTAAGAAGTGAAAGTAGAAGACCAAATGGTACATGTATTGCAACAAATAGATGCTAAAGTGAGAAAGAATCAGTAACAAACAACTGTATAAATGGTGGCTATTACTATGAAAACAAAGCTGAGACACCAGGCAGCATTGAGCATTAAAACAATTGATGTGTATAATTCTATGTAATCATAGAGATACGAAGCGAAGAGACTTGACAATCATGAGTGCGAGAAATGTGTGTCTATTAGTGTTAAGATTAAGTATGTAATCAGTGTTGGTATTTCTTGTGTAATGAAATGGACTGAGCAGCCATGAGTGCCAGAGCAGACTAGAAAATCACTAAGGTACTTAAATTTAAAGAAAAAAAAAAGAAGAAGAAAGAGAAAAAGGGAGATACTGTTAAAGGTAGAATGTTTCTATCAAAATATTTCAAGGACTGAGGTCAAAAAAATTTAGTTTTATAGCCATTTTTAGGCAGGAGCTTGTAAAGAGTAGTGGGAGCATTCAAATCCTTTCAAGATTACTACAAATAGAACTATGACAATATCATAACTAAGCAGTCACAGCAAGTAGAATGAGTCAAGGCCACAACAAATCATTGCCAGCACTTGGTGGTGTTAGGACACCACTGCATGGCCATGTTAAGAGGTTTGTGAACACAGCCCACACCTGAGAGGGAGAGGGAGAGGGAGAGCTTATGGACTGGCACTGATGTCTGCAATGAGGTGATGTCATCACACCATTTGTTCGAGCAAAATAACCCTTTCCTATCCCATATTTTTTGGAGGCTCTCGCTACCAAAGTGTCCCATCCCAACTGCTTCTATATGACACCAACGTTGCCACGGATAAGAGAATTAGTGTTCTCAGGCTGTGTGCTCAGATAGTTGTAAAAAGAGAGATTGAGTGTTTAATGAGTAAAGTAGTAAATGGCCTAAAGAAGTGTGTAGTGCTATAAAATTTTGAATTGGTTTTGTTTTTGTATTTGTATCTAGCATTTAAGGGTCTTTATTTATTTTTTACTGTGTTTATGTTGGTTTTTGTGTGTTTGTCTTGTAGTAATATCAGTAAATTACTTTTATATATAAACAAAAAATAAACAACCAAAGAAGCGCTAAGAATAATTCAGAACGTCAAGCTATCTGATTTTCAGAATTTTACTTAAGAATAAGAAGGTATATGGGGGAGAAAACTGGCAGCTGTGCAAGAAAATTGCTCTCTAGGTGCTGACTACTCCTGGATCTAGATACCAATGGAGGCAGGGTGAGATAAGGCAGCAATCTGCTATCTCAGTGGCCACACTTATTCATGACTGCTTAAGTTACACAGTTAAGTAGAGTACAAGAAAGAACGATCATGGAAATTATCATGGTGTTCTGTATCAAAAATGAGATTGTTGGGCACAAACCACCTTGTTATCCAATGTTTTTGTCAGCAGATAATTTAATTGTAATGGAGCACTGGCATCCAAATTAGCTGGGTCACATGCTAGCCAAGTACAACTGTTGTAGCGTGGAAGGCAGATGAAGGTCTACTGAGATGCAGCACACACAGGATGAGGCTAGAGTGAGGCAGAGGAAGGGTTCTGAAGTCTTGGCAGAAGGAAACAACTGGAAAATCTAAGATTAAGATACAGTTTGTGAGGACAGACCCCCCCCCCCCTCTCTCTCTCTCTCTCTCTCTCTCTCTCTCTCTCTCTCTCTCTCTCTCTCTCTCTCTCCATCAACAAGCAGTTGGACTCATCTCAGACCCTGAAGGCAGGGATAGGAAAAGTAGTCCACCATCCAGAAATATATTTTTTTTTTGAAAATGGTAAAATTATTTCAAGAAGTGTTAGGGAAGAATTTCTACTGGAGAAACCAGGGTAGGACAAGATATTATCAGTATTACAAAAAGTGTAAATATTAGAAAAGTGACTTGTCTGATGCCACAGTTGTTGAAATTATAAATAAGGGGTCCAAGACCATTGTGCAGATCAAAATGCTTTGAGCTTTGGCTGAGATAGGGCGTTTCTGGTGGCCGCCTTAGTGGTGCAATAAGCTTTGTAGTTGGTGATTTTATGTTGACAAGAGTTGAAGATGACCAGTCCCATAGACTGTGACTTTAATTGATGTTACGAAGGTACAACTTTGTGACAAAACTTAGACGTAGACATTTTTAGCTTAAATGAACAAAGCTTATATCATGTTGTTATATCATCTCTCACCTTGTTGTCACTAAGTTGGCCAATGCTTATTATCTGGTTGTGAATGGTAACTGTGGGTCCATTTTATCATGTTAGTATATATTGTATTTCCTTTTGCCAAGCAGATTCAGAACTGTCCTGGCATTTTGTTTTCCTAGCCTCATGAGACAGTGGCAGTATTACTGTAATCAGTTCCATTTGTTTCTTCTCCATCACAGTGTGTGGTGAGTAAAGCTTTGCATTTTTCTTATTACTAAGGTACACCAAATGAATTCTAGGACATAGCAGCCCAGAAAACAGTGACTTTGCTAAGCAATTCTTGTCCTAAGACCTTGTCCAGTGCAGATATAAACATGCCTGCGCTAATGTTCAGTCCAAAAGGTAGAACACGGAATTCATAACTTCTGCCACCACAAACAAATACTGTATATTTTCGTCTTTATTCATGGAGCTTTATTTGCTAGCAGGACGCCTTGAGGTAGAGTGTACTGCAGTATTTGGTATTGTAAAACTTTAAAAGCTGTTCGTCCAAAGTTGTCTGGTCTGTCTTATGCGTACTGGTCGTAAAATCTTTGTCACCAAGAACTAATTTTAGATATCCGTCTGGTTTACTTACTGATAATATAGTACTAGAATAGGGTGAAAATGAAGGAAGATTGTATAATTCCTCTTTGAGTCATATGATTGATCTCTTCCCTTACTGCATCTCGTTTTGTCCATGAAATAGGATATGACATTACACAAAATGTTTCTCAGGTTACCTTCCATTCGGAAAGTGGTTGCACTGAGTGACTGTTATATGATTTAATAAATTATAGAGAGCAGCAATCAGTTGTGTGTGTTTTTTTTTTGCAGGTTTTATTACGCAAATCCAGATTTTGGATAGTGCCTAGTCATCAATGCACTGTTTTATAATCTCAATGCATGTAAGTTCAGTGTTGTTCGGGCGTCAATCGCAGAACTGTGAGTGACACCCGAACAACAGGGAACTTACATGCATCGATACTAGAAAATAGTGCATTGATAATAACTAGGCACTAGCCAATATCTGGATTTTCATAGAAAAACCTGCAAAAAAGAATTACTGATTGCTGTGTTCTATAATTTATAAAACAGAATGTTTCATTATCAATGTGTGCTTCTTGTTCAGAGTCAAATTTGTTTGTGAAATATACAGTTCGAAAGGAAGACTGTACTATTACATTTGACTCTGGTTTGTTTTTGTTACTTTTATCAAATGTTTGACTAAATCAAAAGAAAAAAATCTGATCCTTTACATAAAAGTGGCATTTACCTTTACCTATGTCAGTCTGTGTTTTGTATGTTCTAAATATGTCCATGGCAATAAGACAGTCAACTGTAAGTTTGCCAATTATAAGAAAATTGCACTTTACTGTAAAATGTGCAATTTGTAATGGAATAAGTGCCTGATGTTTTACCAATTTAATCTTACTGCCTGTAGCAGTTTGCACGTAGCAATTTTGGACAGGAAATGTTGGAAATTTGTCTCTCTTCTTTAGTTAACAGAAAAATGCATTTGACATTAGGTTGGTAGTTGAACCTGTATCTAAAATTAACTTTGTGTCAATGTTAAATATTTTCACATTATTTATTGCTTGTACTTGTTCATCCTGGATATTATTCGTTGTATCTAACTCATGCTGATACAGATCATCCTTGATGTCACCTTGTTCGTCAAATCTTATGAAACATGTTTGTAGTTTCACTGTGCCCCTACTCCCTGAGAGGTCAATAGTATGGGGTTTAACTATGACCTTTGGGTTTTCCATCTGCTTAGATTAGATTAGATTTACTTCATTCCAATTGATCTGTAGGAGAAGGTCCTCCAGGATGTAGAACATGTCAGAAAAACAATAATACATGACAAATATTTACAACTGAAACAAATAAGCTAATGTACCATTCCACAGGTCCCAAGTGGAATGATCGTCATTTTTTAATTAACAATATATGAAAGTCATCTTACAAATACTAATGCACTGAATTTGAAATAAAAAGTTTTTTAATTTATTTATAAAGTAATAAACATGTAATATAACTACTATAATACTTATTTACAATGAACACATTACTGCACTGAAATGGTGCAGAAGTTATACTGTACATATATATTATGTACACAAATCAGTTGGTTTTACTGAGAAATTCATTAATGGAGTAGTAGTAGTAGTAGTAGTAGTAGTAGTTGGCCACCAATAAATCCTTTAGGCTTCTCTTAAACTGAATTTCATTGGTTGTTGAACTTTTTATGGCTGCTGGCAAGTTATTGAAAATGTGTGTTACTGAATAATGCACACCTTTTTGTGCAAGACTAAGTGACTTTAAATTATTGTGAAGATTATTCTTATTTCTAGTATTGTTTCCATGAATTGAGCTGTTGATTTGAAAAAGTGATATATTTTTAATGACAAATTTCATTAAGGTATAAATATATTGGGAAGCAGTAGTTAGTATCCCTAGTTCCCTAAACAGGCTTCTGCAGGATGTTCTTGAGTTCTCACCACATATAACTCTTACTGCATGTTTTCGTGCCCGGAAAACTTTAGCTTGGCTTGATGAATTACCCCAAAAAGTAATCCCATATGACATTATGAAGTGAAAGTAAGCATAGTATGCCAGCTTTTTCATTTTTATATCCCCTATGTCTGACACAATTCGCATTGCAAATAGAGATTAGTTAAGTCGCTTCACTGGTTCTGTGGTGTGCTCCTCTGAGTTGAATTTATTATCAAGCTGTAATCCCAAGAATTCAACACTGTCCATTTCTTCTATCTGCTTGTCATTGTATGTTAGTCATATACTTGTGGGACACCCCTTACAAGTTTTGAACTGCGTGTAGTGTGTTTTTTTCAAAGTTTAGTGACAAAGAATTGGCTAGGAACCAGTGATTAATGTCCACAGATATTTTATTAGCTGATCTTTCTAAGACTACACTTGATTTGCTATTTATTGCAATGTTTGTATCATCGGCAAACAAAAAGAACTTGGCATCTGGTAATGTTACTGATGAAAGGTCATTGATATACACAAGAAAAAGTAAGGGCCCCAAAATGGAACCTTGTGGGACCCCACATGTAATTAGTTCCCAGTTGGATGATGCCTGATAGCTTGATACGTCTCTTTCCTGCCAGAGATGCAAGATTTGGACCATTTTGCAGCATTTCCTGTTACAGTATAATATTCTAATTTATTTGAAAGGATATTGTGATTTACACAGTCAAAGGCCTTTGACAGATCACCATATATACCAGTTGCCTGCAATTTTTTGTCAAATGAATTGAGCACATTTTCACTCTAAGTGTAGATAGCCTTCCCAATATCAGAACCCTTTAGGAATCCAAACCGTGACTTTGACAGTATGTTATCTGAGATAAGATGGTTATAAAGCCAATTGTACATTATTTTTTCTAAAATTTTTGAGAATGCTGGCAACAGTGAAATTGGACGGAAATTTGATGCTATTTCTTTATTTCCCATCGTAAACAGTGGCTTAACTTCAGCATATTTCAACCATTCAGGAAATATTCCACTGATAAATGACTGGTTACACAGATAGCTTAATATGTTACTTAGCTCAGAATCACATTCTTTAATCAACTTTGTTGATATTTCGTCATACTCACTAGATGTTTTTGATTTGAAAGATTTTATGATGGACATTATATCTTCTGGGGTAGTGAGGGTCAAATTCATATTATGGAAGTTACTTGAAATGAAATGTCTGATCTGAGTGACTTAATCCATTACTTGGAGTAATTTCAGTTGGTTACACTGTGTGGGTACTTTGCCAGTTTGTGTCGTTGGCTGCTCGTGACATTCCTTCGCAAGTGCTCATGTTGTTATTAGTAAAAGCTGCTGTGCCGTTATTTTGCTGCCCAAAGGTTGCCTGCAGTACAGCTTATGGCATGGTTAACACATCACTTTATCAAGATGATATGTTATGCCTCACATGGCTAGTCAGATGTTTCTGAGGAGTACAGTTCCTAATTCCATGCATGAATAATATTTAATAATCAATGGAGAGGTGAAAAATGTAACACTGTGGCCTGGCCTTTATCAAGAGTCTTAGCTGTTTTTCAGTTCAGTGCTGACTAATTTCTGTATTTATTTTCGCAATTGTAGCTGTCATAGTCAACAAGCATTTGGACACACAAGATTTAAAGTTTGTTTTCATTATAGTGTAAACTATATGGAATAAATTTTGCTGTTTCTCATTGTGTATATTTTTCAATTTAGCATTAGAGGTAATTATAAAAATCTTTTGTTCATAGTGTTCGTGTGTTAAGCTTCCATTTTGTGTTTTTCTTTATTCACATCTCAAAAGATTTTTTGCTCTCTCTCACTTGAACCAACTAGCATTATGGGTAGGGTAGAGGGTTGACTACCGATTGAAATATTTTGTGATTTGGGTACCACTCTGGGATGTATTATAATTAGTGCTCACTGTTTTCTTATATTGGCAGACGTATAAAAAACATTGTGCCTAAGTGTTCATCAACTCAACTTGAATTATTGGAAATTCAAAACGATATCAACCAAAAACTAAAAGAGATCGAAGAAATGGAATGTACGCTTATGAAGAAGAAAGCAAAGTATGCCAGTGATTTGGTGAAACAGAAGAAACATTTGGATAAAAAGAGAAGTTCTAAAGATGAGGGATATGACAGGTTGGTTGGTATACATAAATCATAAGTTACAGGCATAGTATAAATATTGCACTTTGCGAACTAGTTTCTTTGTTAAAGGTTGTTGGTTGCAGAAAAGTTTCATTTGTATTGTACAGAAATCCAGTCTGTAAGAGGGAGATGAACACATGGCGGAAAATCATTAACTGTTGTCACACACACACACACACACACACACACACACACACACACACACACACCCCTGGTATTGTAAGTTCGTGTGTTTTGGGCACGGTAATTATTATAAGTATTCCTTTCATGAGAAGTTGAAGAGCTGCCATAAGTGCAATGCAATTGTTTTAATATTTATCACATTAAACAGATATTGTTAATGCAAGCCATTACACCCAGACAGGCAGTCTTCCTGTATAAGCAGTTTCACTTAATGATGGTGATATATGGGTGCTCTAGTGCAGAGCATTGCAGGAATTGATACGAAAAAGTATAAACTGGGTAAAAGTGAAATAATCCAGACTGAATCTTTCAGTCCGCAGCACTGTGTGCACTTGCCAGATTAAAACTGTTTGCCAGACCACGATATGAAGTGGGAACCTGGGAAGCAGGAGGGGGAGGTACTGGCAGAATTGATGTTGTGCGAGGATTGCTAAGTTGGTAAGAGTTTTGTCTGCAAAAGACAACATTCTGGCTCTGAATTCCAGTCTGTTGCATAATTTTAATCAGCAAAGAAGTTTAAAAACAGAAATAATCATTACCAAATACTATTAGCATTTGATAACTTAGAGTGGCAACAAATTTAGGTATAAAAATCACGAGGCACCATCCAATGACTACAGCAAATCATAGGTTCCCTAAGATTCGCACATTTGATAATAGTTTAGATTATTCCTAATCTGCTCGTACTGATTGTGCAGCATGTTAAAGATTACTCTGTTATAATGCAAATGGAAATAATTAAAGGACTGGTGAATGTGGAAACGTTAGTTAATAAAGTTATTGGATTAGTGCTTTGTTGAACTGTGTGAGGGAAGAGAGGAAGTGTATGGCCATAGACTGTACATTGGGTTTTATGCGCAGATTGGTTATCTACAAGGATAACAAAAGTCAGAATATTGAATTCTCCATGCAGATGTTCTTTTACAAGGGAAAATGCTTAATCTTGCTGCCATCAGTTGCCATACCACTGCAGAGATACGTGATAAAATGGCCTGGAGATGCCAACAACTTGCATATGGAATTTGCATGTGCATTAGGTCCTTACTTAACAATGATTTGCACTGGTCCCATGAACAGTGATTCTGAAAGAGCAGTAGTCATACCCAAGCATGAAACAGTCAACTGAACAGTTACAGATCTTACAGGCTGTGATTTCAGGCCAACCTGGCGTAGTGTCGTGTGACTACATCAGTGGAGCTCAAGTGGTATGGCAGCTTCAGCAGGGGTGTCCACACTCGAGCTCAGTTAGTTGTAGTCCCAGGTCTAATAGATGAAATCCAGCAAATAATGAAGTCCATGACAACTTCAGTCACTTTATTCAGTATTGTATATGACAAAATAAGACTACTAGTAACCTGTCTTTAAACAGCAAGATGTCAGAGGGCTAAGTTCTTTGTGCCAGTGTCACCCAAACAGATCTGTGCCAATGCCTGCTTCCTGTGGGCAGGTCAACAGGCGTCTTTACTAGATGTGGTTAGGCCCAGCTTGTGACGGTCAGAGACTTCTGAAGTGGTTATGAGGACCTAGTCTGCAGTGTCAGCTGGCAGCATAGCTCCAAGATCCACATTTGATGATTTACTGCTGTGATGGCAAATTCCAGCAGAACTTTGTCATTGGTCTTTGTGGAAGCAAATGAGAGGCTGCTACATCTTGCCCCCAGAGAATAATTTACACTGAAGATTGAAATTGTTCAGAGTGACTGGAGAGAGCACAAAAGTTGACATGGAACAATAATTTTACAGTATTATCCCAGTACTCTTTGTCACTGGGGAGGATGGTATGTAAACTCTAGGAAGGATTACATTGTCACAATTCAGTATCATATTTGTAGCCTGTGAGGGGAAGCATTTGTATGGCCACTTTCTCCTGTGTACATGTTGCTCATAGCTTCATGATGTTGTCCATCATTCCACTTCTGCTCTCCTGCTATTAGCGTCACAGTTAAAACCTCGCATTTTGGGGTAGTGACATCTTGGTGGCCTGGGCTTTCATATGCCTCAATCTTGCAGACTTTTCCTTAAAACTCAGCAGTTATTACTCACGTGTGAGGTATTCAGTGAGTGCTGCTTTACTTTCATGGTCAAATGTTAACTTTGCCCATTTTAACATTTACTGTATAGAACTCTATCCACCATGCAAATTAATCTGTTCATATAAAGTTATCTTTGGAGGTAATACAAATATTATTATAGTTATGTGAGAGAAGTCAAATAAAATTCAAGCACCTGCCACAACGGGACCGTGGAATGGTTCTGTTTAAAAGTAATACCCACACATGTTAAGACTATATCCCACTAGAGATGGTCAATCCCTGTTTCATAGAAAACCGTTGGCTCCTGACGGATCCACAACCACACCTACTCTTGCACATCCTCGTCCGACTGAAACCAAAGTCCATGCCTGTCTTTCTTCAGGTTGCCAAAGGTTTAAAACTCACATTTTGAAAAATCCTAGTTGTATGGAAGATGTTGCAGTGCTTGGAAACCAGATTGCTAAAGCGTAGCATTCGTCTGATTGGCAGTGTGGGATGGGTGTATTTGTGCAACAGGATGATTCCATCTGATAGCCTGTGGTAAACGGCAAAGCCAACAGTGGAAACACTCCACGTCTCTGCTGCCAAAGAAATCCAAAGCAGGATGTCTCTTTCAAGGACAACGAAATGCGGTAGTGGGTACAGTTGTGGATCCGTCAGCAGCCAACGGCATTGTGCAAAACAGGTGTTGATTATCTAGTCTCCCAGGGGATAAATGTCTTAATGTGTGTTGTGACTACTTTTGAATGAAACCGTTCCATGGCCCCTTGTGGCAGGTGTTCGATTTACATTTGACTGCTCCTTACAGTACCCTTGTCATTACCGGAATCAGAGGGGCATATTTCTTAGGTTAGAATCATGTTATAAACCAACAACTAGAAAGAAATTGGAACAGGACAATAATATATGTAACAGTTTCTAGGGAAGTAAAATGAGTTTGTTTCATCAGAATATTGGGGGCTGAGAAACAATATAGGTTAGCTGAGCTTCTTGTGTGCCTAGATGAAGTAGAAAGTCCGGAAATGATAATGTCCTGTGCCAGTCTTAACGCTATGTAACCACAGAGATGGAGAACTTGATGTCAACTATTATAGTCAATACAGTCACTGTGCGATAGCGATGGAAATGTTACCGATGATGGTGTCACTAAAGTGGAGTTACTAAATGCAGTTTTCCGAATTCCTTCACAAAAGACGACGAAGTAAATATTCCAGAATTTGAAACCAGAACAGCTGTTAGCATGAGTGACATACAAGTAGACATCTTAGGTGTTGCGAAACAACTCAGATCACTTAAGAAAGGCAAGTCTTTCGGTCCAGATGGTGTGACAGTCAGGTTCCTTTCAGAGTACGCAGACACAATGGTTCCTTTGTTAGCAATCATATACAACCGCTCACTTGACTAAAGGTCTGTTCCTAAAGACTGGAAAGTAGCACAGGTCACACCAATATTCAAGAAAGGAAATTGGAGTAACCAATTTAATTACAGACCTATATCACTGACCTCAATTTGCAGTAGGATTTTGGAGCACATACTGTACTCGAACGTTATGAATCACCGTGAAGAAAATGACTTACTGATACATAACAAACACGGATTCAGAAAATATCGTTCTTGTGCAACGCAACTAGCTTTTTATTCCTATGAAGTAATGAATGCTGTCGACAAGGGATCTCAGATCAATTCCATATTCCTATAATTCCAGAAGGCTTTTGATACCATTCCTCACAAGCGTCTATTAATCAAATTGCGTGCATATGCAGTATTGTCTCAGTCGTGTGACTGGATTAGTGATTTCCTCTGAGAGGTCACAGTTCGTAGTGACAGACGGTAAATCGAGTGGAACAGAAGTTATATCTGGCATTCCGCAAGGTAGTGTCATAGGCCCTCTGCTGTTCCTGATTTACATAAATGATCTAGGTGATAATCTGAGCAGTCCCCTTAGATTGTTTGCAGATGACGCTGTAATTTACAGTCTTGTAAAATCACCAGACGATCAATTCCAATTACAAAATGATCTAGTGAGAATTTCTGTATGGTGCTAAAAGTGGCAATTGGCACTAAACAAAGATACTAAAAGAAATCTGATAAATTTTGGGTATACGATAAATCGCACAAGTCTAAGGTCTGTCAATTCGACTAAATACCTAGGAATTACAATTACGAGCAACTTAAATTGGAGAGACCATGTAGATAATATTGTGGGAAAGGCAAAACAAAGACTGCTCTTTGTTGGCAGAACACTTAGAAGATGCAACAAACCCACTAAAGAGACAGCCTACATTACAGTTGTCTATCCTCTGTTTTAATATCACTGTGCGGTGTGGGATCCTTACCATGTAGGATTGATGGAGGACATCGAAAAAGTGCAAAGAAGGGCAGCTCATTTCGTGTTATCGCACAAAAGGGGTGAGAGTGAGATACGTGAGTTGGGGTGGCAGTCACTGAAACAAAGGCGGTTTTCTTTGTGACGAGATGTATTTACGAAATTTCAATCGCCAACTTTCTCTTTTGAATGTGAAAATATTTTGCCGACACCCACCTACAAAAGGAGAAATGGTCATAATAATAAAATAAGAGAAATTGGAGCTCAAACGGAAATATTTAAGTGTTCCTTTTTGCCATGTGCCATTCAAGAATGGAATGGTAGAAAGTAGTATGAAAATAGTTCGATTGAACCCTCTTCCAGGCACTTACGTGTGAATTGCAGAGTAACCGTGTAGGTGTAGACTAGCTTCATTTTTGTGTAGAGTTAACTTGGAAGGAGGAAGAGTTGCAACATGTGTAAAAGTTGGACATGAAGTCAGACATATTGGGAAAAGCAACTTTCTTGTAGATCAGAACCTAGAGGTATGTCCTTGTGAATTGTTACTACAAAAATACTTTTCTTGTACTTGTAACAATCTATAGATAACCTCTGCTGAAACTTTCAGCCATTTATGAGAAATCCAGAGGCATTATTGAGTTACGTATCAGACAAGAAGAAACAGTTAGTAGTTCGTGGAGATCTGTGTGTAGATTTCTTAAAATATTCTGGCAGGAAAAATGAACTGGAATCATTATTTGGCTGTTTCATTCTGATTTCAGTGGTAAATTTTCCAACTCGTGCAGCAAGACAACAGGATCCTGGTCAATGACATTTCCATATATTGGCTGAAACAGTTAATGTGTCCCCAGTTGTTAGGCTTTCTGATCAAAAGGCACAGTAAACTGAAAGAAACATTGTTTATTTCTGTTCTGAACTGTATGCATACAAAGCAGGAGGCTTACTCATGAGAACAGGGTACAATGTTTTACGAAAAAGTTAAAAGTTCAAAGTAAATTTGTGTTGGTGTTTGAAAGTAGCACTGAGCAAGGTGGTGCACTTCCCCGAATCAATTAAGGCAATTGCCAGGACGGTTTCTTCTGAAAGGGCTCTGCCAATTTCCTTCATCATGCTTCTGTAATCTGAGCTTGTTCTCTGTAATCATCCTTCCTTCCTTAAAAGTAGGTTTCCAAAAAAGTTGTCAAAAAAAAGTGTCAGCAGTGGATAACACCAGGGGTTAAAATTTCTTGTAAGAGGAATAGTGAAATTTATATAGAGGCCAGAATAAGTCAAGACCTCACATTACTTGCATTCTGCAAAATACGCTGTAATATTTTAAGGAAAGTCATTAAAATGTCCAGAAATACTTGGGTTCTGACAGAAATTAATAATGCAGACAATAATATTAAAACTATATAGCCGATTGTGAAATGGTAGATAGGACAACCAGTCATTGTATAAGATTCCACATCAATTAAACGAAATGACTTTTGATGGATACTTCACAAATGGCAAGGATTATTAACAATCACTTTTTACATATAGCAACAATGGTTCAGTTGAAGAAGCAAGAGAATATAAAAGAAATTATTCCACAGAACTTTAACCAATTTGAATTAGCACCAATGTCCTTCACTGAAATTGATATGATTATAAATATTAGAACAACTAAAAGCTCATTCGGTACTGATCAGAATTTCAAACAGAACTCTGAAAAGTTGTTTTAATTTAGTGTCCTTAGTGATTTACAAATAATGCATCAGTGGTACAGAGAACTTTTCCAGGCGTTAAAATATGCTATTGAAACCTCTTTATTAAGAAAAAAGGCGACAAGAAAGAATTACATATAATTATTATCCAGTTTCCTTACTGTTGTCTTCTTTCCAAAACACACTAAAGTAGTGCAGAGTAGTCTCACGTTTAAGTAGAAACAATGTACTTAGCACATCCCAATTTGGATTCCAGATGAGTCTCTCTCCTGAAAATTTTACTTATAAATATACTCACCAAATATTACAAGTCTTGAGTTACACTCTTAGAAAAACTCGTCTTCTATGGTACTGACACCTTTACCCACAACTGGTTTGAATCATAATTAACAAACAGAATGCAAAATTTGTGCTGAATACTCCAAACAATGTTGAAAGGAGAGAGAATTTTAGTGATGGGAGAAATGACAAAATTACAAGGTTCAGTTTTGCATCCACTCTTATTCCCCATACACAAATTACCTTCCATTTAACATTTATGAAGCACAATTGGTACTTCTTGCATACAGTGCTAGAGGAAATTGTAAGTGATGATTTCAAAGAATTATTAAGTGGTTCTTTGAAAATGGTGTGCCCCTAGCTTCAATGTTCAGTTTCGTACAAGAAGCAGTTACACCAACAATTGATCACATGAACAGGAGTCAGTAAACAGGGTAGAATGCTCCAGATTGTTGGGTGTTTGTACTGAAGAAAGCTTGAGCTGGAAGAAGCATAATACTGAGCTACACAGTAGTAAAGTTCGGCTACTTTTGCTCTTCCTATAAATGCTAGTCCTGGAAAAAGAGAGAAAACTGCTGACATATTTAGGATATTTCCACTTTATTAGACCAATTTTTAATTCATAACTCGCAGACAAAAAGAGAGAGAGAGAGAGAGAGAGAGAGAGAGAGAGAGAGAGAGAGAGAGGTCTCTCTCTCTCTCTCTCTCTCTCTCTCTCTCTCTCTCTCTCTCTCTTAGCTACATGAGGACGACTCAAAATGTGTACACTAATGTTAGCATTGGTGACGTACACATGTCCTATAAACTGATATTGTTCCACATCATTTCGATAAATGAACCACTCAAATTAGCTACAAAATGTGTAACTAACAAAATTATTGATTTACATATCATAACAGTGATATATATTATCTGAAGTGGCAGGCATTATCATGCCAGGAGGTGGTAGACGATACATGGATGTGGAACTTACCACATCATCATGGGTTTCATTGTGCACATTCTACTACCTGTTAACGTCGTCTAGCAAATAGTGCCAGATTGTCCTTGATTATAGCACATGACATTTGGTGTTACAGACTCAGCAGTGCTATGCACCCATTGTGGACTTACCTTCTGGAAATACTTGGACTGGTCTGCAGGGATGTCATGAGGATATTGTTCATAGGACCGATCACTGGTAGATAGTGTGGACTCAAAAGATACAGTCACACCTGCAGTTCTTCTTTGTCTAGATTATCACTTATTTGTCTCATTTTCCATACAAGATTACCTTCATCTTCACTCCCTGTCCCCACCTACCCACAGAAGGCGTTTAAACTGTTTTGTGACAACTTCATGGTGAACACGTGTCCCTGAGACTTTGCAGTACTATTTTCCTTTCCATGCTGCAGATCTAAACTCTGTTTCATATACTTCTCTCAGAGGCTCAACCAGTGATGGCCTGGTATCGGAATTATGAAATTTGACTTTCAGAGCTCTTTGTGGAGAAGTTACACGTTTACTGTGTTTCAAGTATCCAAAAACAAACTTAAATCAAAAGAAATCAAACAATGGAAAATCCAGGACGGGATGCAACAATAGTATGAGAAGGAAAGTTGCTACTCACTATATAGTGGAGATGCTTAGTTGCAGATAGGCCCCACACGAAGTCTTTCACAATTAAAACTTTTGGCCATTGGCATTTGTCAACCACACACACACACACACACACACACACACACACACACACACACAAAGTGCATACACTCGTGCGCAAATGCAACTCACTCACACGACTCAAGCCCGCACAAATTGAACATACCTTATTCAGCGTTAATGAAAAAAGTGCAAAATATTCCCATTTTTCTAATGCAACAAAGAAAACAATCAAATTTTGACAGTTTAATATAGTCAGATAGATAAAAAATACTCACCAAGCGGCAACTGGAGAATAAACATAGAAAAAAAGATTTTACGTACACAAGCTTTTGGAGCCAATGGCTTCTCCTGGCAGTAAGGTTGAAGGGGAAGAAAGAAGTGTGGAAGAAAAGGACTGAAGAGGTTTAGGAAAAGGGGTAGAGTTTGGAAAAGTCAGCCCAAACCCCCCCGAGTCAGGGGAGACTTACTGGATGGAATGATAAGGAAAGACTGATTGTCACTCAATCTTTCTTTCTTTCTCATCCCGTCCAGTAAGTCTCCCTGGACCCGGCGCTTGGGCTGACTTTTCCGAACTCTACCCCTTTTCCTAAACCTCTCAAGTCCTTTTCCTTCACCCCTCTTCCTTCCCCTTCTACCAGGAGGAGGGGCCACTGGCTCCAAAAGCTTGCATACGTAAAATCGTTTTATATATGTGTGCTCTCCTTCTGCCGCTTAGTACTTTTTTTTATCCATACAATTACATTATATTTTCCTAATACAGTATATTTAAATAATCACAAAGTAATTTTTCAGACTTTCTCAGTAGTGTATTATGAAACAGCCAGCTTGACTCAAAAGTTTGTTTACTTCAGTTACATTACAACAATGAAATTTTCAAGTAGTTTTCCAACAGCAACAATCACCATTTTATTTAGTGTTAAATAATCCCCCATTTTTATTTATGCTCAATTATGCATTGAATGTGTCGTATACGTAGTTTCTGAACTTGTAATCAGATGATATGTGCTACCACATAATGTTCAATATTCCACACTGATCATAATAGTAATTTTCTCATCCCAATATTATGTCATTATAATAAAATTGTCAATGGAGATTCAGATACCACAAATATGTTGGATCCACAGAAACCTTGAGGTAAAAATCATCAACATAACCACAGACGAAAATTTTGGTTCAATGGATTGAGTAAGTCACCTTACACGTTCTCTAAAACCATAATACGGAACACCAGTAAGTCCCTCATACATCACCATCCTAATATCATCATAGTTTCCATATCTCATTACAAATACCGTAAACACTGCAGAATAAATCACAAAACTTAATCCCAATAGCTCCTATAAAACTCTGTAAACCTCATCGTAATACCATGAATATCACAAAATAAATTTCCATCACCTTCACATAACCCCATGATCATCATAATACTTCAAATAGAAAAGTTTCCTTAGTATAATTAAACATTGGAAAATCCAGGATGGAATGTAATGATATTATAAGGGAAGTTGCTACTCACCATATAGCGGAGATACTGAGTCACATATAGGCACAAGAAAGACTGGCACAAATAAAGCTTATGGCCACACACACACACACACACACACACACACACACACACACACACACACACACACACACACACACATTAATATAATTGCTATACTTCAGCCAGTACTTTCTTTTAAATGAATTTTCTATGCATTTGTGCCTAACAATTTTACTGGCAACACTGTCTTTGCATGTGCTTGTATGCAGTGCAGTTTTTAATTTTTCAAACCACTATTCAAGTAAAAATTTTCACAGAAACCTACCAAGGCAAAGTCTTATTATTGTGAGTCTAAGTCAACGTAAAAGATACAGTAATCCCTTGTCATACAGATGTTCTCAATATACAGTTCTGCTTTTAATTCACTCTTACTTCTAAATGTTTTCCTGACAACTGTTTTATAATTACACTCTGAAGTTTCACTATTTTGAATAACAGGTTAGCATATGATTGGTGATGTCAACACATGCACTGTTTGATTCTGATGTCGCACTACTTATCATGTTTTCACCTTGTACAGTGAGAACATCACTGGTTAACTCAGTTGGATGATCTCTTTCAGTAACAATACTATTTTCACTGGTTTTGCATTTACTGTAGTCTTCAAATAGTATTTCTGTAATTTATTATTGTCGTAAATTCTATTCACTAAGCAGGTTACTGTTCTCGCCTGACTGTTACTTACTTCATCTTTAAAAACTTTCATTTGTGCACCTGATAATCCCAAAATATCTTTCCAATTTAGCTGTCTATCACCTTCCAGTCTGTCTGTATCCTGATCCATATCTGACACCCCCGCCCCCCCCCCCCCCCCCCCCCCCACTCCCCACCCCCCACTGCTTTATTTTGATACTTTGCCAAATTTTCAAGTAGTTTTCCAACAGCAACAATCACCATTTTGTTTAGTGTTAAATAATCCCCCATTTTTATTTATGCTCAATTATGCATTGAATGTGTCGTATACGTAGTTTCTGAACTTGTAATCAGATGATACGTGCTACCACATAATGTTCAATACTCCACACACCAAACAAACAAATAAAATGTCATGTACGTGTCCTCCCTCCTCTGCACTTAGCTTGAAAGTGTTCTGTTGGTATTTTTATTCATTGTTAATAAATATTCTTGTAAAAAAAATAATTAGACCACATTGTTCTCTTCTTGGTTACGGCCAAATTATTTCCGGTCTTTTCACTCTCATGCTGCTGACTTTGTTACACAAATTTCAAAACACAATTTTTCCTCTTCTGTCTGAAACGCAAAATTATATTATCTTCTTTACAAGCTGGACCGAACATCCACTTATAATGTCTCATCTGAGATATTGCCATTATTGAATCTGAATTATGTACTCTTCTAGCATTACACACTAGTATTTTAGTACATGATTAACCTCACAGGAAAAGGACAACATAATGTAAATTTCATACAACAATAATAGTATGAATAAAATTTTATTCTCGTCTTTGTGGTAGTTCCAAATTTCAGGTCCGTTATCTTCTTTGTCTAGTGATGGAATAGAAGTCCTGGGTTTTATGTATCATAGTAAAGAAGCTTTTTCCTGATAACACTGTAAAATGTTTTATTTCAGATTTACAATAAACACTCCTTTTATACTAAAAAATGTTTCGCCATAAGTGCACATTTTTCATGATAATCACATTTCACAGAGAGCATGTTTTAAAGTTAAAAACAATATTGACACATACAGGCTGGCAACTACAGATTTAGACAAAGAACACGCACTTGACGTACAAGTTGCATATTGTCATCTCATCAATGACTGTTCTTGGATTACCTGAATCGGCACAAATTTTGTTTCTGTGTATTAGAAATGACCTTCTGGTATGGTCTGGAAATGGTAAAAGTTGATTTCTTTATTATGGGACCTGCAGCTTATATTGTGCAGAAAATTGGAAAACAGTAATTTGCTTGACTTTTATTTTGGTATACAAGCTTAGTTCAACTTTATTGCTTTCATCAGTATGTGCCCTGACATAGATGGACACATCACAACTTTGAATGAACCATTATTGCTGTCTGTAGTTGTTGTTATATTATTTTCAGCAACGTTTTTTTAGCTGTTCAGTAAAAACGTGTTATATGTGCAACACCAAATTGTCGAACAGCTTCGGAACATTGCTGAAAATATTACAACCAACTACTACAGACAGTGTAATGGTTTACTCAAAGTTGACATATGTCCATTGACAATGTCAGGACGTGTACTGATGAAGCCATTAAAGCCAAAATAAGCTTATGTACCAAAATAAAATATAAAGCAGCATACTGTTTTCAAATACTCTGGTAAAAGTTCAAAATAATACCTATGTTGACTTCGTGTTTTTCAATATTGAGTAATTCAACCAAAGCTACAGCTTTTGAAGTTTACAAAACTGTAAGAAGAAAATTAGTGACATAGATTATTTTAAACAATTATGAAGTATAACTTTTGAAATTTCTAATTACTGTATCCCACTTTTGTAAGACAATAAATATTAGTTTTTCTGCCATGTGAATGCATTTATGAAAAGTTAACGGTGTTCTTAAAACATAACAATAATTTTCCACCTGCTGAATAAATAAGTTTCATGAACAATTACTTAAATAGTATTTTGGAAAATATCTGAATTGTTTGTCATTTTTTCATAATTTATGTAAAATGGAATCTGTAGGATAAATAATTTTTGTAGCACAACATTAACTTACAGAAATTTGCAAAATTATTCTTACATTATGGACGAATTTGGAAACACAGGAGATAGAGCAAATGCACCGATGTATAGTGTAACTATTTGGGAAACCTGACTCTCATAATTCATAGCCAAAAATCAGATTAAACTTAGTGAAAAGAGGGTGATACTGCAGTTTTATCTCGGGGTAGTTGTCATAAATCCTCATTTGTTGTAAGGGGTCCCTGTTAGTTTCACATTCCAGGGTTAACCGTGGATACATCACTACACCCTCTGATGGGTATAATTTTGTGAAAGACTAAAATTCCCCTGTGTGTCCTGGGATATACTTTCTTGAGGATGATACTAGAACAGTTTTTATGGGACTGATCTCTACCCTGTTTCCTACACAAGTTTGTGTGATGTTCAGAGTACATTGTGCCATTGTCACCTGCTAAGTATTACTGTGACTAAATCATCTGCATATCCTTGCAAAAGTAACTCTTTAATGCACCACTATGTTCCATAGTGGTGGGGGAGAACTTCACCTCACGGACATCCTCTGGTGGTGTTCAACAGTTTTCTCATCCGTTGTGGTGGCTTCTACCTTTTGTGTACTCTGCGTGGCCATAGTCCATCTACACACAGTGGTCTTAATGCAATGCTCTTCTGCAGTTCTAATCATGGATTCGAAGGTCATACTACTAAAAGCCCCCTCAATACCCAAGAAGATGCAGAGAACAGTTTCCTGACAGTGTAGAGCTTTTTTCAATATTTCCCAGTAAGTTGGTGAAGTATAGTTTCGCATGGCTTGCGTGGGTGATAAGCATGTTGATTCTCACATAGAAAAACTTCAGTTACACTTCTTTCCCTAACATTTGTATTAATAAGTTTTTTCTAATATCTTCAGGAGAGAGGACAGACTAATCTGTCTAATGTCCTTCGCCTTGGTATTATTATTTCTCTCTGGCATCTGATTAATCCCTCTCCTCCTTGTTGCAGCAGTGCCAGAAAGATTCCATCCAGGCCTGGAGACTTGGATGGTAGAAACATCCCCATTGCACACTGGATTATTATTATTATTATTATTATTATTATTATTATTAATAATAATAATAATTCAACACATTCTTTGGCAGATTCCCTTTTCCCCCTTTGGTTGCCTGTAATCCAGTACCTCCAAGGGGCTGAATCTTGGTCTGTGTTATCTGCCAGTGTGCATGGAGGCAAGTGAGTCTTGAGGAGCACATCCAGCATCTCGTGCACTGTCCTTGTGTATCCACCATCCTCCTTTCTTTGAGTAGTGCCTCCTGATTAAGTTGGTATTCTTGCAAGGATTTCATAAAGTTTGACCCTCCTAGCAGTACCGATCATCCCACAGAATTCCTTCCAGGATGATAGTTTCATTTGCTTATAATCACAAGATTGTATTTTGCCCATTGTCCTTTCCTTCCTACAAATCCAGTCTATTGTTCCACCGTGGTACATTCATGTTTGTGGACCTTTTGGTGACTGGGCAGTTTTCTAAGTATGAGTTCTTAATAGCATACAACATTACATCTGCCATTTCCTCAAGATCTACTGGATTAGTCATTGAAGTTCTTACTCAAAAGAGGTGAGAGTTTAGGCCTTTCTTACCTTAGCCCCAATTCATTTTCCTAGGATTCATGTTGTACCTGTTAGCACCCATTTCCAACTTCAAACTTATGGTAAGATAAGGATGGCTGTAATACCACATGCCATTATTTTACGTAACTACCCATTAAGGTGGCTTCAAAGATTGTCAGTTACTTCTTCCCTTCATCTTCTCCTAAAAGTAGGGTCCCCTATCTGTACTCAAAATCTTGAAATTGCTCTCAAGTAGTTATGCAAATAGGTCTTTGCCTCTGCTGTTGGTGTTGCTGCTTCCCCACGCCAGGTTGTGGGCCACTGCAAGCAGCTGTCTGCCACTCTCCTCACTTTCTGGGAAGGACCACACATGGCAAAGCCAAGGTGAAACAACATCCAGACTTCGTGGGGTTGGGTGCCAATCCCTCATTACAGATGACGGATTTCACAGGCTGTTCTCGTAAGGAAGTAACCAGAGGCCAATACAGATTGCCTGGTTCTTCATGTTTTACATTGTTTCAATGCATGTTCTGGGTTTCTTTAGATTTCTAGCATAAATCAGTTTACCTGTAGTTCATCTGAAGCCTGATAGGAAATCCCTTTATATAATTAGGATATCTGGATGAGGGCCATGTCCACCTGCTGTCTTCCCAGATGACGACTCACGGTGGCAGTTGCCCCCTTACTGTGTTGCAGGTTTATCTGCAATATTTGCAGCCACCAACTTGCTGCCATAGTTGCTTCTGCTGTCCTTAATTACACTGACACCAACGTGAGAGAACCCTGAATAATTTTGCCCTTCGGGATTCTTCATCAACTTCTACCCCAAGATTTTATCCATCAGATGCAACCTTCTGGTTCTGCACCTGTACTTTCTTAAACAGTCTTTCAAGGAACGTACTGAATAAATTTTGGTACCCAGATTGACAACTTCGTGGTCTTGAGAGCTTATCTATTCTCTTGACCAGCAGCTTCACCTCCTCCCACTCAGGTATCTTGGGCACCATGTCCTTAAGCCAATTCGCTGTTTCCATCCCCTCACAGACAAAGATTAGAGCTCTTTTACCCAGATAACACCTCCTGAATCACCTTCAATCCTCTCAGAGAGCCATTTGAGCTGGTTCTTCCTGCTGCGATGTGATGTTGACCAGTGAATATCTCTGTGGGATAACCATTACCCTTATCACTGTGTGTGTGTGTGTGTGTGTGTGTGTGTGTGTGTGTGTGTCCTCCCTCCCCTCCCCTCCCTCCCTCTCAAAAGCACCTGCGCCCCCCCCCCCCCCCCACACACACACACACACCTTTGGGAAACCATTCTTTGCCTTCTTTCCCTTTCTGTTCTCTGAGGAGCTTTCTCCTCTGAGCCCTAGACAAGGATTTTCAGTTACTGGACTAGTCTACCACATAATCCACTTGTGGAAAGGTTTTTCACTTATTGGACTGGTCTGTCACCTGATGCAGTTGTGTAAACGGCTTCCCTCACTTCCAGCCCCGATACTTGGATGTTTGAGGGCTCATCAAGTTCAACTTTTGTGTCATACATTTTGGTCCCATGAGAATTAGGGATATATCAAGTCTGGCACCAGCCGAACCCCACTTGGTGGAAGGATAATTACTTTGGAAGATCGTATGGTACCCCTGGCGCTCCATTCATGACGCATCTTTTCATGTGCTACGTACCCCTCGGTATGAAACACATCACATCACACCACACCTTGGCTTAGGCACCTAGGGAATTGGGGATAGACTATGGAAATGGAAGTGGGAAGATACGACGCATTGTGGGGACAGGCTTCATCAGGTTTGTCTACTGACTCCTGCCTCACATGGGAGACACATTTATTAGCTGTGCTACAGCTGGCATAGCCCTCAGCTTCACACTTGCCCTCAAGCCTCTCCACCTTCAGTGTCAGTGTTTCAAGGCAATGTCCCTTGTGGAGTGCAGTCAAGACACACTGCACATAATGCAATTCCTGCAGCAATAAGGCTGGCAATAGCATTTTGTTTACTGGCAGCCAGCAACTTGCAGCTCGATTTTAGCTGTTTCTTTTGCATTTCAAACTGATGTATTTCTGTTATTATTCCTTATACTGAGAAATACTTAGGAAGGTTCTTACTAGTTACATGAAGGTTAACAATATTAGGAAAAGATAGATTGCTGTTCACCATAAAGATGGTGCATATACTTGCAGATAGGCATAACGTAAAGACGGTTACACTTTTAGCTTTCGGCTATTCAGAAAAGATAAGATAGGGCAAAGCACACACACACACAACGACCATCTCCAGCAGCTCAGACAGGAATGCAGCTGTCACACTGAACAAAAACTTCGATTGGGCAGGGAAGGGGGAGGGATAATTTAGTACAGATGGGGGGAGAGAAGCACACTGTCTGGCGGAGCACGCAAGGACGAAATGGAGGCATAGCGAGATCGTCAGGGCGTAGCATTGGGAGGGGGGAGTCAGCACTCTTCTGTCCCCCCTAACCTGTACCCTGCTATCCCTCTCCTTTCCCTGCCCTTCCAGATTGCTGATTTCGTTCAACGTGACAGTTGCATTCCACTCAGAGCTGCCAGATATGGCAGTCGTGTGTATGAGGTGTGCATGCTTCTGTGAATGAAGAAGGCTTTGGCAGAAAGCTAAATGTGAAATAGTTTTTCTGTTATGCTTGTCTGCAATGCTACATGTCATCTTTGTGGTGAGTAGCAATCCATCTTTTTCCTAATATTGTTGATATTCCAACCTGGAGTTTCCATGATGCGGAGTTTAGTTTACTTTCATTGCGTCATTTATATTTTATCATTCAGGAATGTCATGGACCTCAGAATCCACTATAATTGAGGTTACTTTTTCCAAACTGGTAATCTTTGCATCCTCTGTATTTCATTTCAGTTTCTGATAGTTCATTGAAGAGGTCAGTCATCTTCTGTTCAGATGTCCGACTCTATAATTGCTGTGCTATGAAGCCTCAATAACATGAATATTCATAAAGTTTTCACTTGTGATTTTCAGGCTGCTACTTTTCTTCCCCTACTTAGACTTACTTTGTTCTTCACAGTAATTTCATAGAAGATGACTTCATCTTTTTAGTACTTGCCAAATGAAGCTAATATTTGGCACTCAGGGCATCATATTTTAAATTTTTATTCAAATAATCTTTAGAAATGGTGTTACAAATTATTTTTCATCTGTAATCATCTATAGATTTCAGTGTGCTTTCTATGGAATCTGGAGATATTATTGCATGTGAATCAACTAAAAGCATAACTTCAACAAACTACACACACACACACACACACACACACACACACACACACACACACACGTACATAGGCACCAGTTGCTCGTCTGCTAAACTTCACGAGAAATTGCCACCGTGCCTGGTAAACAATGTGCTATGCTATACACCTTCCATTTCAAACAAATTATGCATTTGTGTGCCTGCTTGGGTTCTTGACATACTTATAGGCCAACATAATGAAGAGAAAGGTGCCCCTCAGGCTATTATGTTAAACTTTACCCTTCTTAGAATGACCATTAACAGTATTGTTTTTGTTCATCTTGTAGTATTGAGATGACTATGTAATAGCTGCAGCTAACAATTAGAAAACTACAATTATAGGCTGAAACCAGAGACTTCAAATTTTCTTCAAATATTCATCAGCCATGTCTGTCATGGTTTTTAACTAGCCCAAATTACAACTGCAGTACATGACTTTTAGTTTCAGGGGATCAGTAAAGTAAAACTTTTATTCATTATGCATGAGTAGCACTGTAACTGCAACAAATGATTGTTGTCAGAAATGACTAAAACTAATCGCCTTTGGGGTGGTGGAATTTCTATTTTTCCATTATCAGTTTCAAGTGACTTACAGTTACATGGTACAAACCATAGTATTCGTTCATGGCATTGACTAGGGGGTGGGGGTCATTATGTAGAGTTATTTGATTCAATAGTATTACTCTTTGTGCACAAATCACTTTCAGAAACATTGTTCATGGTAGTCATTTTTGTTGATTACACAACACTGCACACACTTAGTCACATGTTACCAATAAAATCCACTACACGAGGCAATTCTCCAAACAGAATTGGAGATTATGGTGCCTTAAGGAACAATGATTCCTTAACTTTTCTGGGAAAGTGTAGCGTGCTATCGAAAGAATGGCATACGAAACGGTAGTGCAAACAGTTGTAAAGCACTTATCCAGTGTTTGGTGTCCTATCAAGTTGACAGGATAGTAGGAATTGAACAAATGTAGAGGTGTCTTGCTAGGACCATGACAGATTGGTATATCACTTCCAAAAGTGTAAAACATGCTGGTTGTTGTTATGAAGCCCTGTTGAGTAAATTTAGAGGAGGAGTGTTTGTAGAAGTTTGCAACTCTTCTGCCACTACCATCATACAATGCGGGTTTACTCTGAGAGAAAAGATTTGGCAGTCTGGATCTTTGAATTTCAGGAACATACAAGGTGTTATCAAAAAGTAACGGGAATGTTTTTTAATTTTGCAGTGTTCGTACTTCAGATTTTCAATTTTTTTAATATTGTTGGTGCACATGTTCCTGATGCGTGTTGGCACTTTCAGCTGTTTTGAATATTTAGTTTATTGTTGACAGTCTGAAGGGTTATATGTGTTTTCAAGTGCTCAGTGAATTTTTACATTCAGAAAAGATGGATCACAGAATTTGCATTAATTTTTTGCATGAAAAATGGAATAAAGTGCAACAACACATTCAAAATGTTGAATATGGCTCCTTATGGATCCATTACAAGTAAGACAAGAGTTTGAGTGGTATAAATGTTTCAAAGAGGGTCAAAGAGGGTCGAGAAGACGTTGAAGACTACAACCGCCCTGAACACCCTAGTACATCAGTTAATGACGACATGGTTCTAAAAAGTGTTCCTGCTTTATGATCGCACAGTTAACAAATACTACCTTGGAGTTAGGCATCGTTTGCATGACAGTCTGAAGAAAAGACCAGAATTGTGGCTAAACAACTCGTAGAAATAGCATCACGATAATGCTCCCACTCTTGCCTCAGTGCTTGATTGTGACGATAATACCCCCCCCCCCCCCCCCCCTCTGCAGAAAACGACAGTTACATTGCCTCAGCCATCATATTCCCTGAACAGGGTCTCTTACAACTTCCTTCTGTTCCTGAGGCTGAAGAGAACAATGAAAGGACATTATTTTGCCACTGTTGATAATACAGAAACAGAATCACTGAAGGAGCTGAACACCATAACAAAAACTGAGTTCCACAAATGCTTCCAAGATTGCAAAAAAGTGCTGGTGCAAGAGTATTACATCTAGGGGGACAATTTTGACATTGATGAACAAGTAAAGATACTCTAAGAAAAATGAAAATTCCCTTTACTTTTTGATCACACCTCTTAGATGCTAGTCCTCTGTGCTATAGTAGGCACTCCAGTCTCTTCAGCTGTGTTTTCAAGTATGCTGAGCATTTGGATATTGGATGTGCTCAAGGCAAATGCTCCACCAGTTTGTTGACCATTCCCAAGTAAAAGGTATGAAGAATCTACTCCATTTCTTTCCTCTTTTAATAGAAAATTTTACCTGCTTATTTATTAATTTACCTTCAGTGTTGTCAAAATAAACATTCAGTATGACAATGTATATTATTCTTTTTATACATAGCTAGATTTTCCAGTGGTATGTAAGAACTCGACATAAAATCGACCAGTACCCAGTACAGACATACTTTCAGCTTTTAAAGTAATCGGAGTTCCTTGTACTTATTAAATTCTCCGTGCCCATCCCATTCTTTTTAGCCCTCTCCATAGAATGAGGTTAGCTGCCAACTATGTTAAATATGTACAGGACAAATAAGAAGTCACCATGGCCCTCCAGCATTAATCTTCTTTGCAGGAAGGACCTTCCTTAAACATTTAAATCCATCAAGAGCATTTTAAATGGAATGGATTTTACAGCTGGTAACTGACATGGAAGTTTCCCTATGATCCTGACATTGTGTGTTTTGCCAATGATTGTGGTGCAGTAGATGGTAATGAGATGCATGTGGCATGATCGATAGAAGGAATGGTTGTTGGTGTGCGGCTCTTAGGATAGAAATGGGTTCTAGGAATGCCATAAGGTTTGATCACGACAGCTCAGATTCCTTGATAGAGGAAAGTCCAGAGGAGCTGCCCATCAGATTCTGTATTAATTACGTGATGGAACTAGTGCTTGTACAGGTTTAGTTTAGTGTATGTCACTGGAACAATCGAGTGAACTGTGAGACTAAAACACTCTGCATCTTCTTCTAATTTATAAGACGACCAGTGTGCCCTCATCAATTTCTTCCAGAATTATACAATATATTAACTTCTCATGGTTGGGGTTCACAGTCATGTAGAATTTTTTTAAAGGACATCATACTTGCCATTGATTGCAGAAATTATGTATTTCAGTGTTGGAATTTCAGCCTTTGGGACATACTCAAATGGTGCTGCAAGAGATTCTGCTTCAGCACATGTCAGACTTCAAAATCCTCCAGCATGTATATATGTAATCGTAAAAAATAGGCCTTTTCAACGTAGAAATTCTAGAACCTGACAAGTGCAAAGAGAAATGGGGACCAGCTGCCTCAGTTCTTATTCCTTCTTCCTCAACAAAAATTTTGGCATGCAAATATATGTGCACTCTTTTAACACAGAACATTTTAAATCCTTTTACTCATTCTCTATTTGTAGTTGGCTTGAAGTTTAAAAGTTTGCGCAAACATAAACGTGACCTCTTAGCAGCAAATAATCCTTGGCAGATAGGGACATACAAACCGACAAAAATACACACAGCATACATCTGTTTAAAAAACAGATAGAAGTTGGCTTGACACCTTCTTAAGAGACAATCTGAACTCGTTCGAATCTGACTATGTTAAATGTAGACCAAATCTGCTTTAAATTGAAAGAGATAGTATAGATGGCAGTTGACAGATATATCAAATGAATTAATGAGATATGGTACCAATTCTCCTCCTCCTCCTCCTCCTCCTCCTCCTCCTCCTCCTCCTCCTCCCCCCCCCCTTTCCACCCACTTCCTCAAGAGATTCTGCTTGTATGTAAACTACACTAGCAGCAAGACACAATAAAAACCTTCTTTGCACGGTAACAGAGCTGATGTTACTTATGACAGCACCACTAAAGCAGTGTTGCTAAACATGGTTTTCTAGAATTCCTTCACCAAAGATGAAGAAGTAAATATTCCAGAATTTAAATAAAGAACAATTGGCAATATGAGCAACTTAGTTGTATATACCCTCGGTGTAGTGAAGCAGCTTAAATCGCATAAAAGAAGGCAAGGCATCTGGTCCAGATTGTACAACAGGTAGGTTCCTTTCAGAGTATGGTGATAAAATAACTCCATATTTAACTACCATATACAACCACTCGGTCATCGAAAAATCCGTACCTAAAGATTGGAAGCCTGCGCAAATCACACCGATATTCAAGAAGGAAATAGGAGTGATCCGCTGAATTACAGATCCATATCACTAATGTAGATTTTCAGTAGTATTCTGGAATGTACACTGTGTTTGAACATTATGAATTACCCTGTACAAAATGATTTATTGCCAAGTAGCCAACAGGTTCAGAGAATGTAGTTCTTGTGAAGTACAACTAGCTCTTTGTTCTCACAAGTAATGAGTATTCTCAGCAGGGGATCTCGAATTGATTCCATGTTTAGAGATTACCAGAAGGCTTTGAACCTGCTTCTCACAAGTGACTCCTGCTCAAATTGCATACCTAAGGACTATATTGTCAGTTGCGTGACTGGATTCGTAGTTTCGTGTCAGAAAGATCACAGTTCATAGAAATTGAAGACATTGAGTAAAATAGAAGTAATATCTGGCATTCACCAAGGAAGTGTTACAGGCTCTCTGCTCTTCTTCACATACATAAACAATTTAGGAGACAATCTGAGCAGTCCTCTTAGGTTGTTTGCAGATTGTACTATCATTTACTGTCTTGTAAAATCGTTACATAATGAAAACCAATTGCAGAGTGATTTAACAAGATGTGTGTGGTGTGTGGAAAGTGACAGTTGACTCCAAACAAAAGTGTGAAGTTATCCACATCGGTAATAAAAGGAATCTGCTAAATTTCGATTTCATGATGAATCTCACACATCTAAAGGCTGTTGTTGTTGTCGTTGTCTTCAGTCCAGAGACAGGTTTAGTGCAGCCCTCAGTGCTACTCTATCTTGTTGCACCCTACATCCTTCTGAATCTGCTTAGTGTATTCATCTCTTGGTCTCCCTCTACGATTTTTACCCTCCATGCTGCCCTCCAGTACTAAATTGGTGATCCCTTGATGCCTCATAACATGTCCTACCAACCGATCCCTTCTTCAACTCAAATTCTGCTACAAATTTCTCTTCTCTCCAATTCTATTCAGTACCTCCTCATTAGTTATGTCTTCTGCCCATCTAATCTTCAGCATTCTTCTGTAGCACCAGATTTTGAAAGCTTCTATTCTCTTCTTGTCTAAACTAGTTATTGTCCATGTTTCACTTCCATACATGGCTACAATCCATACAAATACTTTCAGAAAAGACTTCCTGACACTTAAATCTATACTCAATGGTGACAAATTTCACTTCTTCAAAAATGCTTTCCTTGCCATTGCCAGTCTACATTTTATATCCTCTCTACTTTGACCATCATCAGTTATTCTGCTTCCCAAATAGCAAAACTCATCTCCTAATTTAAGTGTCTCATTTCCTAATCTAATTCATTATCACCTGATTTCCATTCAACTGCTCTTCCAGGACCTCCGCTGTGTCTGACAGAATTACATCATCATTGGTGAACCTCAGTTTTTATTTCTTCTCCATGTATTTTAATTCCTACTCCGAATTTTTCTTCTGTTTCCTTTACTGCTTGTTCAATATACAGATTGAATAACATTGAGGATAGGCTACAACCCTGTCTTGCTCCCTTCTGAACCACTGCTTCCCTTTCGTGCCCCGCAATTCTTATATCTGCTATCTGTTTTTTTGTACAATTTGTAAATAGTCTTTTGCTCCCTGTATTTGATGCCAGCCACCTTTTGAATTTGAAAGAGAGTACTCCAACATTGTCAAAAGCCTTCTGTAAGTCTACAAATGCTATAAATGTAAGTTTGCCTTTCCTTAATTTATATTCAAAGATAAGTCGTAGGGTCAGTATTACCTCACATGTTCCAACATTTCTACATAATCCAAATCTCAGAGGTTGGCTTCTACCAGTTTCTCCATTTGTCTGTAAAGAATTCGCATTTTGCAGCTGTGACTTACTAAACTGATACTTCATTAATTTTCAGACCTGTCAACACTTGCTCTCTTTGGGGTTGGGATTATTATATTCTTCTTAAAGTCTGAGGGTATTTCGCCTGTCTCATACCTCTTGCTCACCGGATGGTAGAGTTTTGTCTCTCCCAAGGCTATCAGTAGCTCTAATGAATGATGTCTACTCCTGGGGCAATGTTTCAACTTAGGTCTTTAAGTGCTCTTTCAAATTCTTCATCCAGTATCTCATCTCCCATTTCATCTTCATGTATGTCGTCTTCCACTTCACTTCCATAATAACGCCCTCAAGTACATCGCCCTTGTATACACACTCTATACACTCCTTACACCTTTCTGCTTTCCCTCCTTTGCTTAGAACTTGTTCTCCATATGAGCTCTTGATATTCATACAATTAGTTCTCTTTTGTCCAAAGGTCTCTTTAATTTTCTTGTAGGCGGTATCTATCTTACCCCTAGTGATATATGCCTCTACATCCTTATATTTGTCCTCTAGCCATCCCTGTTCAGCCATTTTGCACATACTGTTGATCTCATTTTGTAGACGCTTGTATTCCTTATTTGCCTGCTTCATTTAATGCATTTTTATATTTTCTCCTTTCATCAATTAATTTCAATATCACTTCTGTTAACCAAGGATTTCGATTAGCCCTCATCTTTTTACCTACTTCATCCCCTGCAGCCTTTACAATTTCGTCTTTCAAAGCTACTCATTCTTCTTCTACTGTGTTTCTTTCTCCTGTTCTTGTCAATTGTTCGTTAATGCTCTCCCTGAAACTCTGTACAACGTCTGGTTCTTTCAGTTTTAGTCTACAGTTTATAACCAATAGATTGTTGTCAGACTCTACTCATCTGTCACTGGAAACGCATTAAACTTTAAAACCCGGTTCCCAAATCTATGTCTTACCATTATATAATCTATCTGAAACACTTCCAGTGTCTCCAGGCCTCTTCCACATATACAAACTTCTTTCTTGACTCTTAAACCAAGTGTTAGCTATGATTGAGTTATGCTCTGTGCAAAATTCTACCAGGTGGCTTCCTCTTTCATTCCTTATCCCCATTCCATATTCACCTACTACTTTTCCTTCTCTTCCTTTCCCCAGTATTGAATTACAGTCCCCCATGACAATTAAATTTTCATCTCCCTTCGCTATCTGAATAATGTTTTTTATCTCCTCATACATTTCTTCAGTCTCTTCGTCATCTGCGGAGCTAGTTGGGGTATGGACTTCTACTACTGTGATAGGTGTGGGCTTATTGTGCATCTTGCTACAGCAATGTTTTCACTATGCTATTCATAGTAGCTTACCCACACTCCTATTTTTTTTATTCGTTACTAAAGGCTGCAAACTGAACTAAATACTTAAGCATTACAGTTATAAATAATTTAAATTGGAAGGGTCGCATAGATAATGCTGTGGGTAAAGCAAACCAAAACTTGCAATTTATTGGCAGAACACTTGGAAAAAGCTTACACTATGCTTGTCCCCACCCAACCCCTTTTCTGAGGCATTGTTGTATGGTGTGGGATCCTCATCAGACACGACTGGCAGAGGACAGTGAAGAAGTTAAAAAAAAAGGGCAGCTCATTTTGGATTATAACGAAATAGAGAAGTGAGGGCCACAGATATGATACACACTTTGTGGTGGCAATCATATAAACAAAGGCATTTTTTATTGCGGCAAGATCTACTCATGAAGCATTGACCACAAATTTTGTCCTGAGTGTGAAAATTTGTTGTTGGCACCCGAATCAGATCTCACGTGAAAAGATTTAAGTTTTTGTTTTTTTCCCCCACGTGTGCACATGCACATGAGAGATATCAACGCACAAGTTGCTGAAGTGGCATCACATAAAAAAACTTACAGCAGGCAGCCAAACTTCCCTGAAGGGGACTCCCAATCGATAATGCCATATGCCCATTTCATTTCGTGTAATGATCCCAGTGCTAAAATTAGAGAAATGCAGACGTAGAGTACTGATAATCATTCTTCCTGTGTAAATTTCATGTATGGATTAGAAAGATGGAAAATTGATACTGATAAGCTATGTACCCTCTGCAACATACATGGGGGTTATTTGCACAGTACAGGTGCAGACGTAGATTGTTCAGTGATTAAAGGGTAGCCTAATGGAGTTGTGGACTGTGTAGGTAGGATGTCACTGAAGCATGGCTTCATTTCATATCTTGACTTTTTTTACCGTGATGAGTTAATGTTTCCAGACATTAAAGGCCAGTGCAGTCTTTCTGCATTGTCTGGAAGTAGAAACATAACTGTTAAGGAGGATGTAGGAGATTTCCCAGGAGAGGGGTGTTTTTTTAATGGTGGGGGGGGGGGGGGGGGGGTGGAAGTGTTGTAGTTGTGGTAGAGAAGCCATGTACTTGTACATTAGTATAAGGAGACCACATTGTTGGTACAAGGAAGATGATAGGGTGGTGTTGGGCACAGGGAATTGTTTTCTGGAACACTAGGAAATCATTGTCATCTTTTATCTAGGGTAGGAGGCTCCAAGTTATCCCCCTTGTATTCTGAGCAACAATGTATTACAAGTTTAATATTTGGTTGATTAGTTTTTATTATTAATATCTATGCATGCTACATACCTTAAACGGTAAGGACATATATTATGCCACTATAAATCTGTTTGTGGTGGACAAAACTATTTGTGTGACTTGGATTGCATCATGTAACTATAAATTGATTTTTGGTTTGCATACTTCGTTCACAATCAAGTTTTATCATTAAACCTTACATATATTTGGGGTCTGTATTCCTCACAAGCATTGTTATCGGAAGCACAAAGTACAAGAAGTATGTTTCAGCTAGACAATTTTGCTAGCAACTGGAACAAGTAAACATGCGCCTGATTACTCGTCAATCATAAAATGGAATACAGAGTAGAATTTTCACCTGGTATTGCTAATTTTGGTTCACCTCTCTATAGAAAGCCTCAGTGGAGCTATGAGGGGCATTCAAAAATAAACGAGCTAAAAGCAAAATTACAGAAACCAGTATCTGTATGTTAGAACTATTGACCCTTGCTGTTGAGTCACTTGTCTCACTGTGACACAAGGCCTTGAATGGCTGTATCATAATATTTCCAGGGCTGCAATGTTAACCAGTTCCACATGTACAGCTGGACATCGTCGTCCAAGGTGAATCGTTTTCCCCTCACAGCATTTGTAAGGGGTTAAAACATGGCGTAATTACAGGGAGAGAGGTTCGGACTGTATGGAGAGTGGCCGAGAACCTTCCATTTGAATTTCTGCAGGAGTGCCCCGATTGTTTTGACCGCAAGGCTTTGCATTGTCTTGGAGCAGAATGAACCCACAGGTGAGATTGCCTGGTCATCTTGATTTGATCGCTTAGTGAAAGGTGGTCAAGGTTTGCAAGTAACGCTAGGCATTCACTGTTGTGCCTTACTGTGGGAAGTGAATCAGAAGGGGACCACCTTGGTCAGAGAAGAACGTCAGCGTAACCACCTTTCCTGCACTTGTGTAGATGGCCTCGTGTGTGTGTGTGTGTGTGTGTGTGTGTGTGTGTGTGTGTGTGTGTGTGGTGACCCTGGATGCTTCCACTGGAGACTTTGTCGTTCTGATTCTGGTTCGAAGTGACAGTACTGACTCATCTTCAGTCTTCACTCATGCCAGAAATGCATTCCCTTCCTGAGCATAGCGCTGCAGATAAGCAATACAGTGGGCCATTTGACATGCTTCCTGGTGTGGTTGAAGACTGTGGGGCACCCATTGGGCACACACTTTGCGCATGTGCAGTCCTTCCTTCATGATGGTGTGAACACTGCAGACACTCAATCCGACCACAGCAGCTACGGTTTTCACTGTCACTCAGCGGTGCTGGGTAATAAGTGCATCCACCAGCTGGACGATGTCATTGGCAATGCAGTGTGGTGCTCCAGACTGTGCATCATTGGCTAACGACACCTGTCCTTCCCTGAAGTGCTTGTGCCACGCCTTGATCCTTGCAAGGGACATGCAGTGTTCACCATACACTCGTGACATTTGTCAATGTATGTCCATTCCTCGTACTCCTTCCACTGCCAGAAAACAAACACCACCTCTTTGGTCTTATGTTGATGCCTCCATGTCACTGTTTACAATGCGACCGGCAGCGTTTGGTGATTAATGCATACTGCAGCTAGCTCTGTATAGTCACATCATGTACACACATGCCCTATAGCGACGGGCTGTGAACTTCCACGTTGTGGTCGGAACCATGCCTCATTACACATCCCATGATATTACCCTCCTAGTCACCAGTTCATGCATTCCAGATGCCGGCTCGTTTCTTTTTGAATGCCCCTTAGATATTTAACCAAAATGCTATCTTGAATTGGAAGTTCAGCCTCCCATCAACTGAATAACATTCCGAGTAGGTCTATTGCATCTGTATGGCATAGGGCATCAATGTTCTTTGGTCAAGAGCCAATAACTGACATTGTGGGGCTACACCTCGGGTTATATATGTACCGATTTTATTACTAATTGGTGGTGGTGGTGGTGGTGGTGGTGGTGGTGGTGATGGTGGTCGTCAGCATTCTTCTGTAGCGCCACATTTCAAAAGCTTCTGTCTTCTTTTTGTCTAAACTAGTTATCGTTCATGTTTCACTTTCATACATGGCTACTGTCCATACAGATACTTTCAGAAATGATTTCCTGACACTTAAAACTATGCTCAGTGTTGAAATATCTCTCCTTCAGAAACACTTTTGTTGCCATTGCCAGTCTACATTTTATATCCTCTCTACTTCGACCATCATCAGTTATTTTGCTCCCCAAATAGCAAAACTCCTTTACTACTTAAAGCGCCTCATTTCCTAATCTAATTCCCTCATCACCACATGATTTAATTCGACTCCATTCCATTATCCTTGTTTTGCTTTTGTTGATGTTCATCTTACATCCTCCTTTCAGTACACTATACATTCTGTTCAACTGCTCTTCCAGGTCCTCTGCTGTCTGACAGAATTACATCTGCATCATCTTCAAACACGAAAGTGTTTCCCCCCCCCCCCCCCTCCATCGATTTTAATTCCTACTCCAAATTTTTCTTTTGTTTCCTTTACTGCTTGCTCAATATGTAGATAGAATAACATCAGGGATAGGCTACAACCCTGTCCCACTCCCTTCCCAACCACTGCTTCCCTTTCATGCACCTCGACACACAATTCCCATCTGGTTTCTGTACAAATTGTAAGTAGCCTTTCACTCCCTGTATTTGACCCCAGCCACGTTTAAAATTTGAAAGAGAGTATACCAGTCAACATTGTCAATAGCTTTCTCTAAGTCTACAAATGCTAGAAACATAGGTTTGCCTTTCCTTAATCTATTTTCTAAGTTGCAGGGTCAGTATTGTCTCACGTGTTCTAACATTTCTACAGAATCCAAACTGATCTTCTCCGAGGTCAGCTTCTGCCAGTTTCTCCATTCGACCGTAAAGAATTTGTGTTAGTATTCTGCAGCCATGACTTGTTAAACTGATAGTTCGGTAATTTTCACGTCTGTCAACACCTGCTTTCTTTGGGATTGGAATAATTATATTCTTCTTGAAGTCTGTCTCGTACAGCTTGCTCACCAGATGGAAAAGTTTTTACAGGGCTGGCTGGCTCTCCCAAGGCTATCAGTAGTTCTAATGCAATGTTGTCTACTCCTGGGGCCTTGTTTCGACTTGGGTCTTTCAGTGCTGTGTCAAATTCTTTATTCAGTATCTCATCTCCCATTTCATTTTCACCTAAGTCCTGTACCATTACCATAATATTGTCTTCGAGTACATCGCCCTTGTACAGGCCCTCTACAAACGTCTCCACCTTCCTGCTTTCCCTTCCTTGCTTAGAACTGGTTTTCCATCTGTGCTCTTGATATTCGTACAAGTGGTTCTCTTTTATCCAAAGGTCTCCTTAATTTTCCTGTAGACGCTATCTATCTTAGCCCTAGTGATGTATGTCTGTGCATCCTTACATTTGTCCTCTAGTGATCCCTGCGTAACCATTTTTCACTTCCTGTCGATCCCATTTTTGAGATGATTGTATTCTTTTTTGCCTGCTTCATTTACAGCATTTTTATATTTTCTCCCTTCATCAATTAAATTCAGCCTCTCTTTTGTTACCCAAGGAATTCTACTAGCTCTCGTCTTTATACGTACTTGATCCTATGCTGCCTTCACTATTTCGTCTCTCAAAACTACCCATTTTTCTTCTACCGTGTTTCTTTTCCCTGTTCATGTCAATTCTTCATTAAAGTTTTCTCTGAAACTTTACAACCTCCGGCTCTTTCAGTTTCTTCAGTTTTAATCTAATCCCAAGATTAAATGTCAAAATAAAATTAGTTTTGACTTTATACATGGAAGACTCAATAGAGCTGTTTCTTCTATGCACACTCTAAAGCCCCTTCTCAGGGATAGTGTCTAGGGAAAAGTACAACAAAATATACATGCTCTATGGTTGTGGGGTTTGCCGTCACTTACACTTTATTTGAACTAGATGATACTTCTCATTGACCAGTTTTAGTTAAGGACATAGATTGTCCTAAGATCCTTAAGACTGAAGTCTGTTTGTAAAGCTTTGGCAGGCAGACACGTGTGTGTGTGTGTGTGTGTGTGTGTGTGTGTGTGTGTGTGTTTCCACCCCCCCCCCCCCTCCCCCCCCTTGATGAAGGCCTGTGAAATTGAGAATTGCCAGGATCAGGGAAATGACATGGAAGGACTAGGCCCCTTCATCATTTATCCCTGAACAACTTTTTTTTTTTTAAAAAAGAAAGCAACAGGTCCTCTTTGAAAAACGGGTAGCAAATTGGCGTTAATTTGTGATTACTAAAATGAAGGCATTGAAAATGTTGAATGAGACAGCATCAAATTACAAAAATAATAACAAATAAACAAATTAAAGAAATTAGACCTTAACAATATTGGCCTTTTTAAAATTTTTAAGGTAACAGTTTTAAATAAACCAACCAAACAAATAATTAAAACAGTTCTAGATAAATACCTTCAAGAAATTAGGCAGACCCCCAAAAGATTTACATCAAAAAATTTACAATAAAACTTAGAACAAGGATACAATGTGTATTAAACATTAAAGGGGAAACTTTTTGTGCAAAGGCAGTTAATCAAAGGTCTCTTGGCTAATGACAAAATTTCATTTAGAGTGCAAGTCTGATAACATCAGGTAATCAGCTTGAGCACTGACAACCGGGATGTGCAACGGCAAACCATGCTAGGATATGCTAGTCGTGCACACAGCCACATGGAAGACAGGCCCATGCTGCAAGAAGCCACCAACACAGAACACTTTCCCAGCAACTCAGTAAATGCTGTTAACAAACAAGAAAGTTAAGTGTCTGACTAGGTTATGCTACAAGTTAAGTCATTGTTTAACTGTGATTGCACCTATTGAAAATGTTATGCAAGTTGATATACCTTAGCAAATATGCTTGGCTAACAGAGAACTGCAGAAAGGGAGCTGTAATTTTTTCAAGGACTCAATATAATAAACAACACTAGGGTCTCACTATCAGCTGGAGCTCACAACATGGATAATAGTGATATCCGAGAGCCCACTGGCTTTTAAAACAGTCAAAACAAGTATTAAAACATAGAAACAGCTGATTCTCTTGCATAAAAATTTAACAAACACACAAAAAACTAGATAAGGCATAGGCTCTGATATAGCTGTGTTTGGCAACTGGGCGCATTACATAACTATTGCAAATTTTTTTGAGAGGAAGTGCTGACCAGCAGATTAAGACAAGTTACATCAAAATCACACAGGGCAGTACACTATTCCTAAAATCACGAAGCTGGGTAATAAGGTGTGCAAGATGACTCAAAGAACTTACACACAAAGATCTGTTCGAACAGCTTGCACAGCAAGAAATCAGACACAGAGCTGAACCACTAGACCTATGCCTTCAGCCCAGTACTGGCTTAGAAGAGTGAATGGCAACCCGGATGTTGCGCCAATCCACACTGCATGTGCATTGCTCCAAACACTGCTGCCGCCTCCAGGCCCACACTGTGTGAAAATCTCTGTCAACTGTCTGCACTGCACTCTTCGGAGGCCTCTCGCCTAGACGTGTCTCCAGCGACTGCTTTTGAAGACTAGGTGAGGCAATGATAACTGCACAAGGGAGTAATCTGTGCCCCCTGGTGAGAGACCAGCTAAAAGCTGTTGACAGTGAAATGAGCCTCCACAGCTCAGCCTATTTAAGCCAAATGCTTTGTTTGACAGTCCTTTTGTTTCGACTACTGCAACCCAACATCTCCTCTTTATGGTGAGTAGCAACTATCCTTTTCATACTATTGTCATTATTCCATCCTGGATTTTCTATAATTAGAATAAAGCTTAACCAAATTAGCCCATACACGAAACGTATCTATAATTCAGTCACATTACAAAACCTAGTCATATGAAATATCTCGGTGTAAAAATACACAAATTATTACTACTTGCTAAACCGTAACTTAATAAACACTTGGATTAAGTATTAGCTGCCTCTGGTCATGATAGAGGAGCAACTTCTTAGTTTCCTTACTATTTGTTCTACTAAGCATCTGCCGTCACTCTTTCATTATAATGAAAAACCTGATAATAACTAGCAGGTAACGGCCTCTTTGGCTAAATACTAGAGAAACATTGTAATATTACCATTTTTTGCACTTGTTTTGTATTACAAGAACTCATTGCCAACTAACAACCCCATTTCCTTAACTATTGTCGGTAAAAACTTACAAAAGATATTCAAAAAAGCCTTCTGTAGAACTTACAAGAAACCAGTATAGAACTTTAAAAAATGAGTTTGTGTAACACTTGTTGATATCAATTCTCCAGTGTACCTCTTCATCTGCTAAACACTATACATTCCCTTGGAGAAAGCCCTTCTTTGCGTACCTTCAGCTTCAACAATTCTGTTTGTACATTCTTCCTTTTCGTCAGAACTGTTTCCATGTACTCTTCTAACTTTATTTTCCAATGCCCTGTATGGCCAATCACATTTTTGTTTATTTAGTGTGCAGTAGCAACCACCGCAGCTTACTGTTGGTCCCTGGTGATGTCTAGTCTCCCTTTGGGAATCTCCACTTCCTTATGAGTTTTATTAAGAATATCCAGTTGTTCCAAATAACTTAAAATTTTACTCACTCTGTCCACTCCTCCACAATAATTTTCTCCCATTCATAGGTTGGCATCCTACTGATTAATACTCTCATTAGAGGCTCTCACTTATTGGTTAAGGTAAGAAATTGGTCCTTGCCAAGTTCCATTCAAGATATGCATGGGGCTCACCCCATTTGAAGCTGTATGAGCTTGGATCCGGTAATTCTATGGTTAGTCTCTGCTGGTCTTCTACAGACCCCTATTTCTCTTGGAATTGCTTCCCAAAATCTTTCTAATTCTGGAATGCCTTTGCATTAATGACTCCCCAGTAACCAGCTTCCACATTTAGATACCTGTCACAAATTTGATTTTCCTTTTATCACTTCGTGTTGATGGAAAAGCATCTTTGAATGTTAGTAAACAGATTGCGCGACATATTTCCTCGTCAGGATTGAAACATGGAAAGTTATTTACAATTTCCAGATTAAGTTCGTCCACCAACCATTAACATCCTATTGTCATTGTTGATGAGGGCGCGGTACTTCCTTACAATTCTCATCTGTTTTCAGATTCCTCAAATTTCTCCTTAAAATCAGTAGTGAGAGTCCTACAAACTCTATCCACACACTCTTATTATGTAGTAATCTCTCTAGTACTTCAAATGTCTGTGTAATTGACAATCTCTGCCATGTGCTTAGTAATTTTACTTAACCTGCTTTTTTTGTCTGATATAGTGTACAAAATCTATAGGTACTGTTCCCGTTTCTCTAGCCAGATTTTATTGAAATGTTTCTTTAAATTCAGTAAAGTTACTATTAATGTTCACATGTTTCCTTAAAGTTTTGAATTCCTGTCTGATTTCCTGTAACCAAGTTCCTTCATCCAAGAAACCCTCTTCCTGTAATTTTCTTTGTGCATTTACATCGGGTAACGCTTCCTGCTCAGTTTCCATGGCAGTCTGCAGTACCTGCAAATAGTTGTTACATTTCTCTTTCAAGCATCTGTAACTTTTAATCAGTTCTTGTAGTTAGTTATAAATTGTATAATTGTTCATTAATTATGTTACCATATTTACCCAATTTTTCTAAAATTCGGCATTCAAAAAATTCAGGGTCATCTTACATTAACAGATGGAGCTTTGGCTTTTGAGGTCATGTGCAGATTTATCTTGAAGAATTCAGAATTGCAGGGATGGGCGAACAATATTCGCATTTGATCAGTCCAAAGTGCTTGATACAGTATTCACATTGCTTGAACAATCGTACAACATTTGACTTGTGCAGTGCCAGTCCAAGGGAGAAATGAGAAACTATCAACTAAAACAGTCTATTGTTCTACTTAAAATTTGACAATTTTGTGAAAAAAGGGAGTAAATGGCATTAAATTCTATCATCTTACAAACCCTAGTTGTATTTGAACAGGTTTGCAATAGAAAGTCTCATACATGTATGGAGACTGTATACAAACATTAATGCTGCTTTTTAACATTCAAGAG
Source organism: Schistocerca americana (assembly GCF_021461395.2). Taxonomy (NCBI): domain Eukaryota; kingdom Metazoa; phylum Arthropoda; class Insecta; order Orthoptera; family Acrididae; genus Schistocerca; species Schistocerca americana. The sequence goes on from NC_060122.1 coordinate 633,078,035, forward strand.
CGAAAACTTTGTTCTTAAAAAAATCATTACTTGATTCTGAACCCAGATCAATATTTTATTTGATTCTGAGGAACTGTAATGATTTACTAAGTGGATTGCAAGTGAGAAATTCGGTTGCTGTTCATGCATTAGAATACGAACATTACCAGCTGTTATCATCTTTAGAATATGATAAGTGGCATTCAGGTGAAACAAGATGGAAAATTAATTCAGAATGAAATGTCTAAGAAACAAAATAAATTGTATTAATTTGACTGTCATTTTTATTGCAAGAATAAATTACAGCAATAAGATCTGTCATGGAGATAGTGCCAAGAGGCCACAGTGAATCATAGGACAAGCAAAAATTCAAGAATTGGATGTAGTTGTGTGATCTTTTATTTATGTATTAATAGGTGTTGTTACATATTAATTGCACCCTAGAAGATATTTCAGTCTGTGTTTTGCATATGCTCAAGCACATCACTAAAGGAAAGTTGGAGGAGAACAGTCATACCAGCTTGGCTGAGAACTACACTGAAGTGAAGTGCCAAAGAAACTAGTATAGGCATTTACAGGCATTTGTATTCAAATATAGAGATACGTAAACAGGCAGAAGCAGCGCTGCAGTTGACAATCCCTATGTAAGACAAGTGCCTTGTGCAATTTTTAGATTGGTTACTCTGCTACGATGCAGGTTATCAAGATGTGAGTGAGTCTGAATGTGATGTTATGGTCGGGACACGAGCGATGGGACCCAGCGTCTTTGAGGTATCAATGAAGTGAGGATTTTCCCATATGGCCATTTCATGTGTGTAATGTGAATATCAGGAATCCGGTAAAACATCAAAACTCCGATATCGCTGCAGCTGGAAAAAAATTCTCGAAGTACAGGACCGACGACAACTGAAGAGAATCGTTTAGTGTGACTGAAGTGCAGCCCTTCTGTGAAATGCTGCAGATTTCAATGCTACGCCCTCAATAAGTGTCAGTGTGGGAAACATTCAATGAAACATCATCGATAAGATTTTGGAGCCGAAGGCCTACTCATTTACCCCAGATGACTGCATGCGACAAAGCTTCGTTCTTCACCTGGGCCCATCGATACCGACATTAGACTGTTGATGACTGGAAACATGTTGGCTGGTCAGACAAGTATCTTTTCATATTGTGTTGAGCAGATAGATGTGTACGGGTATAGTGACAATATCATGAATCCATGGACCCTGCATGCAGCAGTGGACTGTTCAAGCTGATGGAGGCTCTGTAACGGTGTGAGGCATGTTCAGTTTGAGTGATATGGGACCCCTGATATGTCTAGATATATCTCTTACAGGTGACATGTACGTAAGCGTCCTGTCTGATCACCTGCATCCTCTCGTGTCCATTGTGCCTTCTGACGGACTTGCGCAATTGCAGCAGGATAGTGTGACACCCCACATACCCATAATTGCTACGGTGGCTCCAGGAAAACACTTCTGAAATCAAACATTTCTGCTGGCCACCTAACTCCCCAGTTATGAACACTGTTGAGCATATTGAGATGCCCGCTCATACTCCTACGGATTTATGGACAGCCCTGCAGGATTCGTGGTATCGGTTCCCTCCAGCACTATTTCAGATATTAGTCGAGACCCCGCCAAGTTGTGTTGTGGCACTTCTATGATATTAGGCAGGTGTACGAGTTTCTTCGACTCTTTTAGTGTAGGATGGAGTGCAGGGAGAGTGTAACAGAGCAGTTGGATTTTTTCCATGTGTTGTCTCCCCCCCCCCCCCCCCCCCCCCCACACACACACACACACACACACACACACACACACACACACACACACACACAAAATATTTTTGCAAATATTTTCAGCCTGTTTGTTAATATAGAATGTGCACATGATCTAAAAAAAAAAAAACAAATATTGACACAGGCTTTCCTAAATTAACTTTACTATCTATTGCACTCCTTTGGCTATCAGAAGTGAGTTTATCTGAAAACTGTACTAATTACAATCACCAATAATCTTAGATTTGATTTCAAAGTCATAGTACGTCAAAAAGATTAATATTGCCATATAGCTAATTATGAAAAAGTGTTAGTGAGGTATCTTCATTCATCATATGCCTGATTTCAGAGATCACATATCCATTCAGTTCACAGGCCCGCTTATAGAGGCCACCTGGGTAGGCCACCTGGCATGCTCTGGTGAGTCGCCAAAGTAACACTATCATTTAAGAGATTGCAAATGAGCAATGCAAACATATGTAGGGCTTTCTTTATTTTCTTTATTTATTTCATCAATTGTTGTGCCAACTGGCGCATTTGCAAGAACTGGCCAGCTTATCATTCGATGGAATGTGCAAGCTTCTCTCGACTTATTACTTTTACAGAACGAACGTTGTTGCGATGCGTGTAGAATTTTACTGTTGTCAGAAACACCCAAACCCATCTTACAAAGCCTGGGCTGCAGAATTACAGGGGTTGAGCTGTCATTGTAAATTTGTCACCAGTACCCATTATGAATCCTACCCTGATCACTGTGAGAATCTGATGCTTATGGAAGTGCTGAATAAAGCACAGTCCTTCGAAGCATCACGCCGCAGGTCATCAGATTGTTGTGTGGGGTAAGGAATTGGAAGTTGCTCAGTCGACCCGTTATGCACACTGCAAGTGTGTCCAGGATGCTGGGGAAGCCACTGCAGCAGTATGACCTCCAACTCAGTGTTGCGTGGGGGCAGCATCGGTTACGGCTACAGCAGTAACAGGCTGTGTCACAGCAGCAGCTGCATACCCCCTTCCATCTCGCCCATACCGCTTCACTCAACGCAAGCATTCACGTGCCCTAGGCATTGGGCTATTTGCAACAAATGTCAAAAGAAAGGCCACATTGCATCGATGTGTAACTCCTCTTCAAACATGGTGAGCACAGTAGTACTGATAGGCAGAAACTGTTTCTCTGCAATGACTGTATCGCCAAACAAATTGTTTATTGACTTGCGTGTGTTTAATAATCTGCTAAAAATGCAAGTGGACATAGGAGCAGCAGTAACTTTAGTAAACACACAAACATATATGGACTTTGGGGGGGGTTAGCTACACTAAGCAGCACATTCTGATCCCAGGTATCTCCGCTTCTGTCTTACAAATCTGTTGTTCACCCTCTCTCCTTCCTTGTCGTCGATCATTCCCATACCACAAACCTGTCAGAATTAGATGTGTTTGATGCTTTCGGTTTCTCCATTTGCCGATGAGGTAAATCTAGTGTCAGATAAAGTTCCATATCAGGAATTGGAATGCCTCTGCTCTGAGTTTTCGTCTCTGGTGGTTTCTTAGGCGCGGCAGGTGTCTGTCACATTGTGAGGCTCTGTCTAGGTCGAATTAGACAGCCTTATGTCGCTCAGTGTCATTCAGCGTATTTCTTCCAGTGAATGGGCAACACTACTGGTCATCCTTAAGTAGCCGACAGATAAGCTTCGCCCCTGCACAGACTTCAGTGTCATGATTAATGCACAGTCTGTGGTAGGTACGTACACTTTGGCCCGCTCTGATGAGTTGCTCACAAAATTCAGGCGGCCTCTACTTTTCCAAGACTGATTTGCCAGAAATGTACCTGCAGCATCCATTGGATGAGGGCACTAGACGCCTTCTCATTGTCAGTACAACTTTCAGCCTATACCAATATAAACACTTGCCTTTTGGTGTCACTAGCATGTCTGCAATTTTCCAACGATTTTTTAAATGGCTGACAGTCATTGTGCCCGACTGCATCTATTACCTCAATGATATCGTTGTTTTGGGTTCTTCCACCGAAGACCACCTTAGAAATCTCTGCTCATTGTTTTTTGTTTTGCAGTCTGTGGGTCTCAAGTGCAATCTTGCCAAATCTCAATTTTTCAGCCATGAGTTGAGAACCTAGGTCTTGAGATTACTCACACAGGAGTCAAGCCATTGTGTCAGCATGTTGTCGTAATTGCGGCTTTGCTGCAGCCAGCCTCTGTTAGGAACTACAGGTGTTATTAGGTAAAGCTGGATATAACTTATGTTTTTACCGGACGCATTCACTGTTGCTCGGCCCCTGCACATACTTTTGTGTAAAAATGTGCCTTTTTTCTGGTCCCAAACTTGTGACTGAGTGTTCACCTTGCTTACATCTGAGCTTCAGTCTGCCCCATGTCTGGCCAGCCTGGTCAGCATCTCGTGTTGGCTACAGGTGCATCTCAGCATGGTCTTTGCGCAGTGTTGGCACACAAATAAACAGACAGGTGGGTATGAACAACCCATTGTTTAAGCCTCTAAGACCTTAACTCCCACTCAGCAGCAGTATTCACATATTGAACATATGCTTTAGCGACTATGTTCGCTCTCAAGAAATTTCAAGTCTTCTTGTGTGGTACCAGGTTGCATTTAATCACAAACTGTTGGTTGCTCTTTGTAACCCTTCAACTTCCATGCCAGAGAAGGCAGCAGCATATCATTTACAGCAGTAGGCTCTCTTCCTCTTCTGTTATCATTATCAGATCCATTATCGCCCGATGGTGCAACATGCAAATGCTGATGCCTAATCTCGCCTTCCAGTCAGGCTGGGCCTGGCATTCAATCAGAATGAGTTGCTTTGTTTCTGTTTAAATACTGAGAACCAGAATACGGTCAGGGACCGATGACCGTCGCAGTCTGGTCCCTTTAACCCCCACAAACCAACCAACCAGAATCCGGTCAATGGTTTTCCCATCACTCGTGCCACGATAGCATCGGCTGTCATTGAGGATCCTGTACTTCATCAGGTCCTCTTTCATGCAGTACTGTTGGCTGGAAAAGCTCCCAGGCCATGCATCAAGTCCGTTGCACAATTGCTTTTTCTTCAGCACTGCCTTTGTGTGTTTGACTGGGTTCTTTTGTTAGCTACGGAGGACACTGTTTCCGGGTTGTCATTCCTGCTTCCTTATGCCGTAAGTTACTGAGACTTCTCCACATTGTTCATTAGTATACCTCTCATTCCAAAGCTTTGTCGTGCCGGCGAGTGTATTGGCCAGGTATAGATGGGGACATTAGGCAACTTATAACCACTTGCACTCACAGTGTTCAACAATAGGCAGCACCGGAGGTGCCTATTTTCCCCCTGGCCGATGCTGCAACACCCATGGGAGCATCTACATGTTGATTTTGCTGGGCCCTTCCTAAATCAGTATTGGCTTGTAGTGGATGCCTATTCCAAGTTTCACTACGTGGCACATTGTCCATCCATATCCTGGGTGGCCACCACTTTTGTCCTGTCTTAAGATGTTTGCATGGCCACTGAACAGAAGACAAAAGGGAAAGGAAGTTAACTAAAAATACACAATAAATCAAGAAAGTAATGTTCTGGAAATAATAGCCCCCAATCGTAATAGCCTAAAGAAGAATGCCTGGAACCATTGTGTATAGGGAAGACGATATTCACAGCAGCAGTGGGTGCTGAGAACTACCTTGCATCCATTCCCTCATTGTATTTGTCTACATTTTGCAGTTATCAATAGCCACAGCTGTTGCCTAGTGACTATTGCTCGTGCTGCAGTTGCTGGGTCCCACTGCTACCCACTATCATTAAGAGTGAACACAGTTTTTCATTCTGCAGTAATGAACTTAAGCATTCAGCACTGCTACTACAGCAATAGATGAAGATGACGAGTAGCCACAAAATATTATAAGGGTGAAGGAGGTCAAACTGAAGCACTGGTGTGTGAGCTTCTGAAAGGAATAACGAGAATAGACAAAACTGACTATTCATTTGGTAAAAGATAATATGTAATGTAACAAGGAAAATGGCCAGTAATGATATCAATGAAAGGAAGAATTGATAGTTGATTTAACCCTGTTGTAAAAACAACAGCAGCAGCAGTTTTTATGCCTAATCAATGCCATAACCTTGAGTGTATTGCGCCATAGCTGCCTTGCATTCCATTGTTGATGTTTTCTCGACACTGTTGCAATGGCTTCAGTTCATTTTGTTAGCTTTCTCAGTTTATTTTCTGAATTGTAAGCAACGATGTGTTGAACGTTGTAAAAAGTACAACGCGCGTCTGCTGGTGTGACAGTTGCAAGCTTTGTTCCAGCAGTCAGTGTCCAGAGGAAAGTTTACTAAAAAGTTAACTGTACTTATTCGTGTGTTTTTTTTTTTAGATGCAAATTAAACATTACTTTGGTTACACGGACATCTGAATGTATTTATCCATTTCATTTCTTTGACATGTTGTTCCAATTCAAATGGTGTATGAGACGAATAAATTTGCAAAGTACTCTAAGAAGGTGGTGACAAAGTTGATCCATACTCTTCAGACTTGGAGGAAGTAAAGTAAATTTGAGTGATGAAGACGCTGAATAATACCATGGCAGTGAATCTGAACTTGAATGTGAGTATGGTGATGATCCCGAAGATACAGCAGATGTAAGAGGGCTCTTTATTGAAAACACAAAGTTTCATATTGATGTGAAAGCAAGTGTGCAAATTCTATCAGATCCAAAGAGAAAGGTGATGGGTTATAACTGATGAAGTTAGTACTTTTTTAAAAATAATTGACCTTGATTTTATTGATGAAATCGTAAACTACACAAATACCTAAATAAATAAACAGCGAGACACACATCCATTCTCATGCAAAAGAGGTAATGAAGTGACAAAATGATGACTGTGTTCGGGATTTTTTCCCCTCCCAGAAGAAGAAGAAGAAGAAGAAGAAGAAAATGTCATCATGCTAATGTATGTGAATTCTGGGTAGCAGATGGAACAGGAATGAAACTACTTAGGACTGCAATGAGTTACAATAGGTAACTGTTTTTTCTAAGCTGTATGCGGTTTGTTGATATAGAAATGAGGAATGTCAGGAGAAAAACTGATGATGATCTGGATTTGCCAGATAAAACCTGCAAAAAAAGAAAGACTGATTACTGTGCTCTATAAATAACAAATCGTACCACAGTAGCTGAGTGCACCCACGTTCCTAATGGAAGGTAACCTCATAAAAACTGGTAAGCTGGCTGCAATTTGTACAGTATTGAATCCTTTGCTGCTAACTTTCAATGTTTTTACAGCTTGGTGAATTCACCACGATAGATGAAATGCTTCACCCCTATGGAGACAGCTGCAGATAGATTCAGTAAATACCCAGCAAACCAGCTAAATATGGGAGAAAAATGATCGCTCTGTGTGATGCAAAAACATTTTATTTCACTAATCTGGAGGTTTATTGGCATACCACCAAAGAACAGTATCGGGTATCTAATGGAAGAACAGATGTAAAACTCTTCCAGAATTTCTCCCAAACAAAACAAAAGAAATTGGAAGTGCAGTGTTTGGATTTCAGTAGGATAAGACCTTAGTTTCATATGTTCCTTGTAAAAACTATATGCTATCATACTTTTGTCTGGTGTGCATGACATGGCGTCAGTGGATGAAGAAACACACAAACCTGAAATCATAATTGAGTACAACATGAGCGAAGGTGGAGTTAACATTGTAGATAAGATGTGTACCATCTTATTACATGTTTTATAGCTGCACTACATTTTGTTCTACATATTTTCTGGTAATATTACTGTCTGTGAATTTACTCTTGCACAAATCAGTTAAGTGATGACATGATTGGACAATCTTGATTCACTTCTTCTTTTTTTGCAGAACACAGTAACAAAATATTGTGGCAAAATTTACATTATGCTCTTATGTCATCGCTTTGAATTCTTTCTAGCCAGCTTGCAAATTTCCTATTGTGTAGCAACTTTGCATGAGATTTCTGTGTATACTGTCCCTTTACTTTACACATGTTTAGCACTAAAACAACAGCAACTGATATAAGAAACACCACATTACCATCGGCACTACAGATACGCACTGTGCATGCATAACAAAACGGGTGCATAACAATACGGCCACAAAACAACACGGAAACGAAGACAAAATACCGCGTGTTATAAATGTTTAGGTGATACAAATTCAAGAGCTACTAGACTTTAGCAAATTAAATAGTGCTGTTTGCTGTATGTAGAATGGATCAAGAGATTTCAAAAAATAATTTTACCATAAGCCAACCAAATCTTTTTAAAGTCCACCATAATCCACACCAGCCAGTAGATGCAGAATCTGTACTCTAGACAGGTACTCAAAACCACCAAATTTAGTGTGAAAAATCAGTAACTTCACAATACTGATCCAGAGTCCAGTCCACAGCCATCCACACCACACCGACCGAATGATTAACGAACTCAACCTAATAAAAAGTCACAAACCCCACTAATCGTGTTTGTATGAATTTCATTAAGTACATACAAAATAATCAGAAAGATGTACCTGCTGAACGTTGGGTCGACAATGTCACCGGCATTGTTTCCAGGTAATACTGGTTCATTTTCTCTCGATCCTACCTCTTCTTTCTTCCTTTTCATTAAAAAAACAAACAAAGATCTTGTCTACATTTCAATGTAATTTTTTTGAAAATCTGACAAATACAAACAAAAGCACACTTTGCTTACAATTAAAAACCACTTGAACAGCACATTCTATTGTCTGATTCGACAAACCATCCAACAATGCCCTGTGTGTACAGTAGCACCGCGTGCGCACTCGCAAACTGCACACTTCTATTGGGCAGGTGGCAGTGGTGTGTGTGTGTGTGTGTGTGTGTGTGTGTGTGTGTGTGTGTGTGTGTGTGTGTCTAGCTACGTTCCGAATGGGTGGCGTGCAATTCAAAAACTAGTCACATAAGCACTTTCTTCGAGAAAAATTTGAAAACATACTACACCTACTTCAAGCGGATTATGTAGCAAGTGATGAAAATTATACTGTAGTTAGTATAGTACTAGCACAGTAGGATAATATCAAGTTTAATTTGAGATTTGTCATGGGTGGACCTAGATGCTTTGTTGCAGGAGGGGGGGGGGGGGCACAAGCTTGAGCCTCTTAGCCCCCCCCCCCTCCCCCTGAATCCACTACTGAATTGAAGGGTTGTGTTTTTTGTGCTAATCAGTGTAATTCTATCGACATTTGTAGACTGTGACCATATTTTATTAGTTATAACATGCTGATTAAATCTGAAGAAATTGGAGAAAGTAGGCATCAGATCCCAAGAGATTCAAAGCGATTACTAGGCAATGGTTGGCTGCAACAGTGAAAATAAAAACAATAGAAGACAAGTGGGTAGCTTCGAGAGATGAAATATTGAAGGCCACAGAGGATCAAAATGCAGTGAATGAAACAGGCAAAACAGAATATAGACATCTGGCAAATGAGATTGGTAGAATGCTCAAAACAGCAAAGCAGGGATAGCTGGAGGAGAAATGTAAATCTGAAGAAGTATGCATGACTATGGGAAATATAGATGCTACCTATAGATAAATTAGCAGAACTTTTGAAGAAATGAAAAGCTTGGTTAGCAAGCCAGTACTCAGTAAAAAGGTGGAAGGGATATATCGAATGTTCATAAATGAAAACAAATGTGGAGATATTATGGAAAGGGAAGAGGAAGTAGATGATGAGATGGGAGATAAGATATTGTGAGATGAAATTCACTGATCAGTGAAAAAGCTTAGTTGAAACAAGACACCTACAATAGACTACATTCCCTCTGAGCTACTGCAGCGATATAGCTGATAGCAGAAGTATTAATATGTGTTAGTGGTAGAATATACCATGTAAAAAATTCCAACGCATTCCATCCATTTTAAGAACTTATCACATACTTTGTAAGTGCTGTAGATTTGACGACTTCACACAAGCTACACTTCATTCATAGACACACAAAGTTTTATCTCTGATCAGGAGTATATTATTGTGTCATGTGGTTTTAAATCCATCACTGGCATAGCCTGAGGGTGATGGTATAGTTATCAACCAAAATATCAGAAAAAGAAACAACACAGTCCCAAAAACCATACCAAAATGATAATGGGATATTTCGCCTGGTATGCGAAGTACGAAATTGGCAAAATCCCCTGAGACTTATAGAAGAATCTAGTAGTTTCAGTTGCAATTAAGGCAACTGCTGCCAGGTGCGAATATTACTAACTTATCAGGTTAATATTTGGCTCTGAGCACTATGGGACTTAACATCTATGATCATCAGTCCCCTAGAACTTAGAACTACTTAAACCTAACTAACCTAAGGACATCACACAACACCCAGTCATCACGAGGCGGTTAATATTTCTTGGTTGGAAAATACCAACACAAATCCGTTACAGAACAACAGAAAAAGTGCTAGGAATAAACCTTAGGAAATATCACGTGGGGTTCCAGAGAAATGTAAGAATACACGAGGTAATACTGACAATACAACTTATACTAAAAGATAGACAGAAGAAAGGCAAGCATATGTTCATAGCATTTGTAGATACAGAGAAAGTGTTTCACAGTGTGGACAGGAGGGTAGGAGGGATAAAATACAAGGAGCAAAAACTTACCTACAACTTTGGCAGAAACCAGATTGGAGCCATGGAGGGGGAGGTAGTAACAGAGAAGAGTACGAGAGATAATTGTAACTTACCTGCACACTGATAGACCTATCAAGAAAACCAAGGGGAAAAGTGGGAACAAAATTAAAATTCAAGGACAAGAAATCAAAACTTTGCTATACGTGAAAAAATTGCAATATCATCAGGAAACTTCAAATGGCTTGGAAGAGACATTGGATGGAATCGGTAAGATTTTGAAAATGGGTTATAAGATGAACATCAAGTGAAGTAAAAAAAAAAAAAAGGATGGGAGGGAATGGAATGTTATTGAATTAAAGCAGATGATGCTGAGGGAATTAGATTAAGAAATGAGGTACCGAAATAAAAAGATGAGTTTTGCTACTTGTGCAGCGATATAGCTGATAGCAGAGGTATTAATATGTGTTAATAGTTATTTACTGGAGATATTTGTTTGGACTGTAGCACTTAATTAAAATGAAATCTGGTCAGTAATCAGTACAGTCAAGAAGAAAATAGCCGTTAAAATGTGGTTTTACAGAAGATTGAAGATTAGCTGAGTAGATCAGAAAAATAAGAGGAGATTCTAAATCATATTGGGAGATCAGAAATTTATGGCATAAGTTACTAAAAGCAGGAATCAGTTAATAGGATATACCCTGAGGCATCAAGGAAATATCAGTTTGGTTATTTGGTTTTGGGATGTGGTAAATTACAGAGAAAAGTACAAGGCTCAACTACAGTAAATGGATTCAAATGAATGTAGATCGTAGTAAATCATACATGAAAATATTTGCAGGTGAATGTGCCTGACAATGTGTTTGGTGTCTGAAATGTCACAGGATGGTGGAACGAGAGACAATGGGTGAAGGGTGTGGAGACCCAAGGTTTGAGGCCAGGATTATTACGGGAGTGGACAATGTGTTGTAAGGATAACTCCCACCTTTGTAGTTCAGAGAAGCTGGTTGTGGAGGGAAGTATCCAGATGGCTCGGGTTGTGAAACGACCATTGAAACTGAGCATGTTATGCTGAGCTGCATGTTGTGCTACTGGGTGGTCAACTTTGTTCTTGACAACAGTTTGGCAGTAGCAATTCATTCCAGTGGACAGCTGGTTGGTTGTCATACCATCATAAAAGGCTGTGCAGTATTTGCAGCAGAGTTGGTGTATGACATGGCTGCTTTTTTTTTCACAGGTGGCACAGCCTCTGATGGTTTAGGATAAGCCTTTGACGGGATTGGAGAAGGTGGTGCTGGGTTGGTTGATTGGGCAAGCCTTGCATCTTGGTCCGTCACAGGGATATGATCCCTGTGACAAGGGGCTGGGTGTGGCAGTGGCATAAGGATGGACTAAGATGATGTGTAGTTTGGGAGGATGACAGAACACCACTTTAGGAGGGGTGGGAACGATCTTCAGTAGGATGTCTCCATTTCAGGGCAGGATGAGGGCTAATCAAAGCCCTGACAAAGGATATGGTTCAGTTATTCCCATCCAGGGTGATATTTGGTGACGAAGGGGGTGCTCCTTTGTAGCCATTCATTGGGGTGATCGGGGTGTTGGAAGATATGGGAAGGGCAATTTGTTTGTAGACTTCATCTGGGGCTCTGCCTTTCTATGAAAACTTTTGTGAGGCCTTCTGCATGCTGGGCAAGGGAGTTCTCATCATCGCAGGTACATCATCCACAAGTTGGTAGCCTGTGTAGAAGGGATTTTTTGGTGTTGACAGGATGGCAGCTGTTTGTGGTTAGCAGGTTCAAAATGGTCAAAGGTGTGGACAGACCCATCAGCGAGTTCAAGGTAAACATCCAGGAAAATGGCACATTGAGTAGAGGAGGACCAGACAAAGTGGATGGGAGAAAAGGAGTTGATTTTGTGGGGGAATGTAGATGGGGCACGTAGGCCGTGGGTCCAGATCATGATGATATCACCAGTTAACATGAACCAGACGAAGGGTTAGGAGTTTCGGGAGGCTAGGAAGGTTTCCTCCAAACGGCCCATTAATAAAGTAGTTTCGAGTCAGGATGTAGTTGGTAAAGTAAATGAGGAATGAGGTGGTGGGTTTGAAGTCTGAAGGACATTGGGAGAGGTAGGGTTCAATAGTGACAAGCTGTGTAGGGAGGTGACATTAACAGTGACAAGAAGGGATCTGGGATCTAAAGGTGTGGGGATGACAGAAAGTCGGTGAAAGAAGTGGTTAGTATCTTTGATGTGGGAGGCTAGGTTTTGGGCAGTTGTTTGGAGGTGTTGGTCAACAACAACACATTATTTCCAGTTTCCTAACTTAATCCCTACCCCAGTGGACTCCTTGTCCACTTTTTTTCACCAGGTCAGAAACATATTCCTTTCTGTGGCTGAAACCCAGCCACACTTTCTGTTCCTTAAATACCATAGAATGCCTTGCACAGCCTAACCATAAAATTCCCCTTATGATGATTCCACCCCTCCATTCACAGTGCACTTCACCTCTCCAGATCCTGCCAGTCCCTATCCCTCACGAACCTGGTACTTCAAAAACATCTCTCCATGACACAGACATCCCTGAACTAACTCTGTTAACTCTGCAAGATATTGTTACTGTGAAATCCTCATCACATACACATCATCTCTGAAACAGAACCCTTTCACTCCCATCATTTGGAGGAGCATTCCAGATAGCCCCTCCGTAAACTATCCAACCTCTTAACATCCTACTCCTGCCTTCGGGAACACTATCCATCAGCACTCATTCATCTCACATTGAACCCCCTTGTCAAGCCCTCATAGCACCCAGGCCCTGCCTAGCTGACCAAGTTAACACATCCTCCAAACTTCCCTCCCATTGCCCCACAAAATCCTGAAATCGAGGAAACTCAAAACGTCTTCACTAACCTCTACACTAAATGCCCCAGTTCCACAGAAGTGACAGTCCCATCCAGCGGCCTAAATTTCAGCTCTACACCCAAATTTAACACTGTTGGACTTCTCAAAGACGTGCTCTCTTTCTCTCAATTCCTACAGTGGAAACACTTCTTTGCCACCAATCACTACAACCAAAACCAACCTAATCCCAACACTGAACCTTGCCTCTCCAAGTTCATACCACTACTGTACTGTGACTCCCCTCCCTTTCCCAGATAACCATCCCCTAGTCAGCTTCCAGAAATTCCTTACCCCCGTCTTGGCTTCACCGTCCTTCCCCAGGTCTCTTCCTAAGTGCACTAACCGTTCGGCAGCAGAAGGTGGGGTGACCATGCACAACCTGAAAACTAATCCAGTCCTAATCATCCTGCCTGCAGACAAAGGCTCCACCACTGTTGTGATGAGTCGCACAAGCTGTGCCAGGGTGATCCCATCCTGGCAGTCCAAAAAACCTCCAATTCCTACTGAAATTGATAGGCCTTCCACTCTTGTTGCCCAACATCTCCAACCGATTGCACAAAATCTCTCCTGCCACATCAAACATAGCCTCCCAAAATTCCCAGTCAATAGTTTGGTTCAGGTTAATTGATGATATTGTCATGATCTGAACTCACGGCCAAGGCACCTTATCCACAGTCCTTCACAATTCAACATATTTCCTCCCAACTGCTTTGCCTTGTCCTCCTCTACCCGATTCCTAAATGTTGACCTCCACCTCACTGATGGCTCCAAACAGATTTCCCATGCCATATCCTCACACATGCCTATTCTTCCAGCCACCCCCAACAAAGGAGAGCCTCTTTGTCACCAAATATTACCCTGGTCTGGAATTATTGAATCATATCCTTTGCCAGGGCCTTAGTTGTCCCTCATCCTTTCCTGAAATGGACGTCCTACCCAAAATCCTTCCTGCACCTCCTAAAGTGGTGGTCCATCATACACCCAATCCCCACAGTATCCTAGTCCATTCCTATGCCACTCCCAGCCTCTTGCCACAGGGATATGATCCCTATGGCAGACCAAGGTACAAGACCTGCCCAATCCACCCACACAGTCCACCTTCTACTCAAGTCCTGTCACAGGGTTATCATACCCCTTAGAGGCTGGGCCACCTGTGAAAGCAGCCGTGTCATACATGAACTGTGATGCAAACACTGGAAAGCCTTTCATGATGGTATGACTACCAATCAGCTGTCCACCAGGATGAATGGCCACTGCCAAACTGTTGCCAAGAACAAAGTTGACCAAATGGTGGCACAACATGTAGCTGAGTACAACAAGCAGAATTTCAGTGGCTGCTTCACAGCCCACGCCATCTGGATCATTTACTCCAACACCAGTTTCTCTGAACTATGCAGTTGGGAGGTATCCTTATAACACATCTTCCACTCTCGTAATTGTTCTGGCCTCAATGTCAGGTAACCTGCTTCCATTCTGGAAACATGCCCCAGCCTGTGGCTAAGCCATGTCTCTGCAATATCCTTTCTTCCAGGAGTGCTAGGTTTGCGGAAGAGCTTCTGTGAAGTTTGGAAGGTAGGAGACGAGGTACTGGCAGAAGTAAAACTGTGAGGATGGATCGTGAGTCGTGCTTTGGTAGCTCAGGTGGTAGAGCACTTGCCTGCGAAAGGCAAAGGTCTGAAGTTCGAGTCTCGATCCGGCACACAGTTTTAATCTTCCAGGAAGTTTAGAGATAATGAAGTTCTTGCATCCCATTTGAAGAGTGATTAGACATGCTATCACCATACACAATATGTGTAAGTTTCATTTATTCAGAAAAATCAGTGGAAATCTTCTTAACTTCAAACGGTTTGATTAATGACAATGTCCGTGTCATCAAATTATTATATTGATATCTATTTTGGATTCATAACTTCTGAATAAAGTTTAATTAGCTTGTTTTTTCATAGATTGAAGTAAACAACCATTCTGTTTCTATGTGGTGAAACACCTTCCCACTTATATCAGGTAGGTAGGGTCTATCAGTGATAGCTCTCTCAGTGAATGACAGAAGAAATAAGGGGCAGATGTAAATAGCTATCTTTTTTTCTGTAGAAATTTCAGAGCCCAGCTAAACCTCCCTTTGTCCCAAAATTTTGTGGAAGTATAGGTGCTGTTCCAACAAGGGCAACAGTGCTACTGTTATATGAAGACATACTATCTTGCGATGTATGTTTGTTCCCCAAACTGTGTTGGGTTCTTGTTTTTATATTCTGTTCTGGTTGCAGTTGGAATCGAGCAAAATTATGTATATACATTTGTGCCTATGTAGATATTGTAATATAATTTTAATTAGTGTGTGAACTCCTTATTTTTGTGCGGTTGTGTACTTATTTGTATAAAGTTGGTAGCATATGCTTCAGTAAACCCAAGCCAAACGAAAATAAGTAAATCTTTTGTATAAAGAACTTGCAATTTCAGTATTCACCCCAGAAAGTTATCTCCTTTCAAAAAATCATTATTCAAAAAACTGCTGGAAAATTGTGCAACATTTATATATTGTTTGTTTTTGGGAGACTAATAATATCGTTTCGTTTTCAGGAAGAGCAAAAATTTAAAAAACATCGCAAGCGAAATTAACATGATGAAAACTATTATACAGGCCCTTATATTTTTATCACCAGAGTCGCTAGAAGAGAAAAAAGTTCTTGAAATACTTGAGTTTACAAGAAAACCTCTGAACCTTGTAACATATAGCACACAAATTTAAAATGTGGAAGACTTCATTAACACTATTTAAATCTGTTTTATTTGCTAAGTAGGGAGGCTTGTATCATAAGAGTTTTGCTTCACTGTTCAGATGGATCTAATATGAAAGTCGTATTAGTACCATCGCCTTTACCAGGTGTTAATGTATTATTTGGATCATCTTCCATGTTCTTGTATTACTAGTTTGTGAACTTTGTGTGTAACTGAGAAACAGACATTTGTAAATGCAATTACAGATTAGCAACAATCTTTTTCATATATTACTTATTTTGCTTAATAATTTTGTTGCTCTGGTCTAATATTTTGGACAAGAATTACTAAAAGATAGAAATCAATGAAATGATCTGTTGTACTAGGTAGCAATGAAAGTGAGACTGGAAGGAGGATGTTAGTTCCCCTGCCCCTTGTCTTCCTTTCTTATGTAACAGGCAGTGCGAAGCTTTTCACTGAGGCTGGCAATGTCTGCTCTCCCACTGCTCTCCTGGTAGCATCATAAGAAGCAACTAATACTAGACAGGTATGTTAATTACATGACACTGTAGCACATATGAAAGTGTGATTCATTCACCAATTGAGCTTTGATTTCCATCACATAACTTCTGCTATTCTTGTTCATGAATTAGGATGGCTCAGTCAAAAGACCCAAGAGATCAAACAGAGGGAATAATGTGAGGTGAATTAATTTCTTTATGACTTTAAATACAATCACAGAAGTGAAATCGTGACATAGCAGACCGCAGCAACAAAGGGATTTTACTCCAAACAGTACACAGAATGCATGCAGATGACGGGGGAATGAAAACCTGTGGTCATGAATAAAGTTTCAATTGCCATGGGAAGATAATTATGTAAGAAGAACTGTTGTGGATTTGAATGACTTCCAGGGGGACATTGTTTGTTGCAATACAGTGTAATTTTATTATAATAAGTATCCCACAAGGCAAAAAGTGGCAGGTGCCGTACACAACAGTATCAGTTTCACAGGAGGCTGACAACCATTTGGCAGAATTCTGGAATCTTTCAGATGAAAAAAGAAAAGGCAGATTTTTTTTGTGATATCATTTGTCTACAAGTAAGAAGTAAAATAGATTAGAGAAACACTTGACACACTTTATCGGGAAAAGTCAGTGAGCAAGAACAATGACAACAGCAAAATTTTTAAGGGAGCCATTACTTCTTGCGTCATAGACATTTTCATTCCTGATATTTGAAGGATTCTTGATTAATCTCTTTTGAAACTGAAAAAGTGTTGCTACTTTTTACACCTGACCTTTGAGATTAAATGATAGAAATACATCAGTGCCTCACAACAGCAGACTGCATAAATTGCATAATCCACCAAATATCCTCTAGTACTCTTTAAAATTCTAAGATTATAAGTGAAACATCAAAATTTAAATTCTCAATTGATTCCTCATTTGTTGTGCATGATTTCAAACGTCAAATGCACATCGTATTTTTCTCTGCTTTGTTTTGCTTCTTACTTTCAGACAAATGAAAGCAGAGAAGTTTCATTTCATGATCTGATCTGTTGTTGTTGCGTTTTTTCCAACATAACAAGGAAATCCACAGTTTATAATATAAGTGAAATTCTGGTGACTTTCAGCTCTTGAGGTGGTAGACCTCCAAGCGTGCTGGTGTAATTGTCAAGCAGCAGTCAAGTTGTAGTTCTGAAGTGCTGCTCTGTGTCAAATGATGGAAGTCCTCTTAAACACACATTCTCTGACAACTTCCGATGAGTTGCAGCAACAGGATAGTTGATTTTTGTCAATATCATTCAAAATGGGAAAAAAAGTCTAAAGATCGAAATCTGCTCGGTACCACATGACCAGTAACAAACACGCATCTGCCCAGGTAGATCACACCTGAAGGCAAAGTAAGCCCATTAGACTAGTGAGCAGTTACCACCAAGTTCAGTATCTAAGGCAGCTGAAGTCACTGGATTTTTGTGTAGAATTTGCCACTGTAATCTAGAACTATCAGTTTTGAATAGCATGAAGGCATTTATCATTACTTGAAATATTAAGAAGATCATTGAAATGAAAGAGAATATTCAGTGGTTTCTGACCACCTTGAATTTAATCTGTGTGCATTCAAAGAATCTCAACAATTTCATCCACTATGCCACTGATGAGACTGGTGCTAACTGAAATGCTTAACTTCAACATTACTCAAGTGCTGACTGCAATATTAATTTCATCAGAAAGTCCACCACAATGATTGGCATTTCATTTACAGTGTTTCTTTGGTGCTATCTTTCTTACCCTCTCTGACATTTCGTAATACATATTGATGCCACAAACTTTTGCAGCAAGCTTTGCAAGCATCTGCTGGTCACATGCTGGTCACACTTACTGCACGGTGTATTTGTTGGGTAGATGTAAAAAATAGCGTCACACTATCTGATACCAACTCAACTTAAGAAGAGCCGGAACAATGGAAATGACAAAATTAAAGTTTTTTGGTTTTCTCTTTGTAAAATTATTTGGAGTTTTCTGAATAAAACAAAGTTTCACCCTTCTAAGTGAATTCTAAGTGTGTTTTTTTATCGATGCAAAGTTGACACGCCGTGTAAACAGTTGTAGTAACTTGGTACGTCACCTCTGATGGCGCAGCTTGCTGGCTGCACGCAGGGTATCTTTGCAGAATTAGACAGTGTTCTGTTTTCCAACGTTGTATGGCTTTATCTCTGTGACAAGTGACTGTTCATATCGGTGAACGTAAACGCTATGCCATGTGTGTTGACTTGTGGAGTTCAATTCTGTGTATTAGACGAATTTTGCCCATACCTGTTTTACGTATTTAGTTTGTGGATGTCAATATGCCCCGTTTCAGCAATCAAGTATTCAAGAAAAGGCACAATGAGTGGAAGAAGAAATCTTCTGTTGTTTCAAAGGAAGATTCTGCGCAGACTGCTTCACTGACTATTCCAAATGAATGTGATAGAACTTCTTCCAGCAATAAACTTTGTGACAGCAAAGAAAAATTTGAAAACTATGAAAGTGACAGCAATGATGTTAATGAAATAATTAACATTTCCTTGCTCTCTAATACTTTGAAACATAACGTATTATGCCAAGTTTGCAAAGAAAGAGGACTGGAATTGAAAATCGCTTCACGCATTGGTTTGGCATGTAAAATGTTATTGAAGTGTAAAAAATGCGCTGCAGAAGTTTAGTTTTCAAATTCTAACAGTATTCCTCATAGTGGTAATAGTGGAAAGAAGGTGTATGATATAAATGTTAGGCTAGTGTATGGCTTGCGGTGCATTGGCAAGGGCAGTGCTGCAGGGACAGTGTTATGTGGAATTACTAACTTGCCAAAATCACCAACCAAGTTTTGATTTTATAATGATTTGTGGGATCTTCTGCTGAAGATATTGCTCAAGCAACAATGAAGAAAGCAGTTGAAGAAGCTGTGACAGATAATGGGAATTGCAGAGATTTTAACTGTTGCTTTACATGGATCATGGCAACGTAGAGGTCATAAATCTCTAAATGGAGTTGTGACAGCTACCAGTGGAGACAGTTGTAAAATAATTGATGTTGCTATTCTCTCAAAACATTGTGGATGTAAGAGCAATAAGCAAATTTTCACGACACGAGTGGAGTGATGGAAGTAGAGGGAGTGAAAGCAATTTTTTCCAGATCACAGGAGTGGTATAATGTATGATACACTAACTATCTAGGAGATTGTGATTCTAAAGGATATAAAGCTGTAGAGGAACTCAAACCTTATGGCAACGAAATTCACATTAAAAAACAGGAGTGCATTGGACATGTGCAGAAGTGCATGGGGGCTCGCTTGCGCAAACTAAAGCAGACATTAGGATCACAGAAGCTTAGTAATGGTAAGACCCTCGGAGGAAGAGGAAGATTGCCAGATAAAGCAATTGATGGATTGCAGAGATATTATGGGTAAGGAGTTCGGCAAAATACAAGAAGCACTGAGCCTATGAGGAGAGCAGTATAGGCACAATTTTTTCATACTGCATCAACAAATGAGCACCCACATCATGCACTGTGCCCCACAGGTGATGACTCATGGTGTAAGTACCAATCAGGAATGGAATAGGCACATAAAAACAGTTTGCCAAATGCTGTAATTGATGTAATTAAGCCCATATTCAGACATTTACCACAGCCGAGTTTATTGGAAAAGTGTTTACATGGGAAAACACAAAATCCAAATGAGTGTGTAAATAATTTAATTTGGATTAGGATTCCCAAAAGGTTTCCAACCAGGACACAACACCATTTTCGCAATGCACCTAATTGAAGAAGATGGACTAAGAGGTGCAGGAAGAAGAGAGAAAAGCCTACAACATGCAGCAAAAGGGAAGAAAAGACCAGTGAAAAGGCAACTAACACTGGAAAAAGAAGAGGATGCTGATAATCCATCATATTGGGCAGGAATGTATTAAAAAAACTTTGGAAGCCATTTCCCGGAACTTTAAAATTTTCACCATTGAGGAACATTTTCTCAAAACTGCTAAGAGTATATCAATGAGACTTATACACTATATTGTTTACTTCTTTTCCCTCATTTTTATAACATTGTAAAAGAATATTGTATAATTCAAGAGTTATACAAGAAAAAGTGCAAAATTTTAGAGAAAAAAATAAGCATCTGCTTAAAAAAAATTGTAAAACAAAAACCAAAAATATTTCTTAACATGGCATTATAACTTTGTAGAGAAATATTCACTGAACATGTAGTCCAAATTTCAGAGTAATATGTGTAATGGTTTTAGACAAAATGTTCCTTCTATTTGCTGAAATTAACATGGAGGAGATGGATCGTTCCGGCTCCCCTTAAATATAAATCTACCATAGAGGGCATCCATGTCCTCAGAAGTAAAGTTGCCTCCGTGATGTCAATTGAGCAATATACTAAAGACATTTTCTTACTGTCACATAATCTGATCAAGTTCCACTAAACTGAAGAGGTCCCTCATAAGACTTCAGCTGCTTGAAAACAGGCTGCAACTAAAACAGTTCTCCAGTGAGAACAATGTTGAAATTACCAAATTCACCATTTGTGTGTTGTTTGCCTTATTTGAGTCGCCTGTCGATCACAGCTAACTTAGAAAGCATGTCCAGAAAGTAAGTTTCATGATATTTCCTTTAAAGTAGATGTATTTATCCGGGAAAACTGCAGATGTGCAACAGATCTACGACGTGACAGTCAAATGCCGGCCGGACAGGTCCTGCCTTGTGCCAGTATCGCAGCAGCAGTGCCCTGAAATGGTCTGTCTTATTTGTTCTCCCACCTCCTGCTTATTTGTTCTCCCACCTCCTGCTTATTTGTTCTCCCACCTCCTGCTTATTTGTTCTCCCACCTCCTGCTTATTTGTTCTCCCACCTCCTGCTTATTTGTTTTCCCACCGCCTGCATGGTTTGGGCAGTGATAAGGTTCCTTAATGCACAAAACATTAGCACCCATTAAAATTCGTCGTCAGCTCTGTCAGGTCTACGGGCAGAACAGATGGAACGTCACTGGTATAAGCTTTCTTCCAAAGGTTGCCAAAGTGTCCATGACGAAGAGCGGAGTGGGTGACCGTCCTTATGAGAGATCACATGGTTGAGCTGGTGCGGCAATGCATCCTGGACTACTGTCGCTTCATGATTGTGGAGCTCAGCAGCCATTTTCCACCGATATTGTGATCGTCGTTGCATGAAATTGTCACCAAGCACCTGCTTTTCAAGAAATTGTGTGCTGGTGAGTGCCGAAAAGCCTGACACCCGAGCACAAAATGAAACTGTTTGGAGCAGCACTAACATTTCTTCAGGGGCCTCGCGATGTCAGCAACAAGTTCCTCCATGGGATCATCACGGGCGATGAGACATGGATATCTCACTTGACCCCGGAAACCAAGCAGCAGTCAATGCATTGGCATCACAGTGGATCTCCGGTCAAGGTGAAATTCGATCTGCCTGTGCTCATTGACTTCCTGACCAGTGCCTAAAACAGTGAATTACTGTGAAATGATGTGGAAACTCCGTCACATTCAGAACAATAGGCATCGACCTGCAGGTGTTGTGTTGCTCCGTGACAATGCTCTTCCCCTTCTGGCTCAGCGCACAGCAACTGTTTTGCAGAGGTTCTGCTGGGAGCTGTTTGATCATCCGGAATACAATCCTGGTTTCACTCCCAGTGATTTCCATCGTTGCTTGCACCTCAAGAAATTCCTGTGCTTCAGCTAAAGTTTTGACGACGATGAAGAGCTGAAGATGACTGTCACACACTGGTTCCATTTGCAGGCGGCAGACTTATACAACACAGGGATACAAAAATTGATCCCATATGATAGGGGTCTCAATTCTTTTGGTGACTTTGTCGAAAAATAGCTCATACATCTATGATCCAATGAATATCACCAAATTTAGCAACTGCTTTCTCAGCCAATGATACATAAGTGATTTGATGCTTCTGGTCATTTTGAAGACTAGAAGCTTGATAGAAAGTCATTCTACTTACATTCTTAGCTGCAACATCATTTGCAGTAGCAACAAAAACATTAGCCTTTTTGTAAGCAATTTGTGAAATTATCACACTGAGCATGAAGCTTTTGCCAGTTCCAGTGCCTCCAGAAATGAATAAAAGTAGAGATTGAATGTCTACACAATTAATGGCTGCATTGTTCAGACATTTGACAAGATCATAGACTTTTCTTTGCTTTATTGTGAGTGCATTGTGCCTAACTTGGGTTCTTCTGCTGACAATATGCATTGAGATATTTCAATCAAAATCCACATCAAAGTTAGGCTCTGCAGGGGTCATAATTTCACCCGTGACAGACTTGAAGTCATAATCTATGTCTGGAAATGCAGTAAGAGCTTCAAGAGCAGTCAGTAGTTCACAATGCTTGTTCTCAAGAACTTCTGTGCCTCCATCCAATATTGACTGCAAAGAGTCTATTAGAATTGAGTGCTTCCTAACTGCTCCTAAAAAGTTTGCCATTATCACTACATAAATGGTCTTCTTAATTTCAAAAAGGACAGTACAAAAGTAGCAGTTTGCAGGCATGGTTCTCAATACTTGAAAACGCTTGTATGTGATATTTTAAACAGTCCTGACATCTTCCTTTTTCCGCATCCCACTTTTGCCATCTAAAAGTGTAATTTTGGTACCTTCAATATCATCCCTGACATCAATTTCTTTATTGTACTCTGTTTCATGGGATATACTGATTGGTTCATAAGTTACTGCGAACTCAGCGAGACATATGTTCTCAGAGTTTATGCTCTCTTTTTGTATGTTTCGAAAATAGTTGATCCCAGAAGAATTATCCAAAATGAAGCAGAGTGGGACTTCCTCCTTTGTGAACAGTGTTCATAAATACATTATGTGATCAAAAGTATCCGGACACCTGGCTAAAAATGACTTAAAAGTTCGTGGTGCTCTCAATCGATAATGCTGGGATTCAGTAGGGTGTTGGCCCACCGCCTTGATGACAGCTTCCACTCTCAGAGGCGTATGTTCAGTCAGGTGCTGGAAGGTTTTTTGGGGAATGGCAGCCCGGCCTGTGCTGCGATAGTGCCATGTAAAACCACAATGGGTACTAGTCCCCTCCATGAAAAGCACGACCACACTGTAATACCACAGCGTCCAAATTTTACTGTTCTCACTACACATGCAGGCAGGTGACATTCATCGGGCATTCACCATACCCACACCCTGCCATCGGATCACCACATTGTGTACTGTCATTCATCACTCCACACAGTGTTTTTCCACTGTTAAATCGTCCAATGTTTATGCTCCTTACACAAGTGAGGTGTCGTTTGGCATTTACCAGTGTGAGGTGTGGCTTATGAGCAGCTGCTCAACCATGAAAGTTTCCTCACACCCCACCTGACTGTTATGCTACTTGTAGTGGATCCTGATGCAGTTTGGAATTCCTGTGTGATTGTCTGGATAGATGTCTGCGTATTACACATTACGACCCTCTTAAACTGTCGGTGGTCTCTGTCAGTCAACAGACGAGGTCAGCCTGTACGCTTTTGTGTTGTACGTGTACCTTCAAATTTCAACTTCTCTATCACATCATAAACAGTTGACGTAGGGATGTTAAGGAGTGTGGAAATATTGTGTACAGACGCATGACACAAGTGACACCCAATCACCTGACCACGTTCAAAGTCTGTGAGTTCTGCAGAGCACCCCATTCTGCTCTCTCGCGATGTCTAATGAGTACTGAGTTCGCTGATATGGAGTACCTGAAAGTAGGTGGCAGCACAATGCACCTAATATGAAAAACGTGTTTTGGGTGCTTTCTGGATACTTCTGATCACATAGTCTATGCACTGTCAACTTGACAGATGCTGTGATAAGTGAAAATATGACCTTACCCTGTTGTCTCAGCCTTTTGATATATTAAGGGGCATGTCAGTAAAATGTCTCCCATGTACTGGAGCAATGAGAAATCCGACAATACCGGCCTGTAGCATGGTACATCCCCTTCAAACCCCCATCAACATGAGCCTGCTGGAACACTCATCTTGGATGGACAGCTGTTCACAATGGGGCTCCCCCCTTGCTTCTCCCACCTGATGCGAGTTGCTTGCAGTGACCGTTTTCTGAGTGCCAAGGACACTACCCCTATTGACGTTCATCATCAGTTACGCGAAATCTGTGCGCCACAATGTGTAGATGTCAGAAATGTGTCGAAGTTGGTTGGAGTGTTAAAGGACGGATGTACATACATCCGTGATTAACAGCATTCTGATCAGCCTTTGGTATTGGGTGAAACAATTGCAAAAGTGGAGAAAGAAATGCTTAAAGATTGGTGTGTGATGGTTCACAAGCTGTGCGAATGGGACCTTGAAGCCAGTAAAATTGGTAAGATTCCGACCAAACTTTTGCATTATTGTGAGGTGGGGGCCTGCCCCTCCCCCCTCCCCCTAAAAAAAAAAATAAAAAAAAAATTGCTCACCAAAGACCATAATGGCAAAGCGATGAAGTGGCATGCAGATTCCAGGAGCGCTATGCAGAACAAGACGAATTTTTTGATTCAGCTGTCACTGGCATCGGAACCTGGATACACTACATAAAACCTGAAACTAAGCGAAAATCTCATTAGTGGTTGCATTAGAATTCTCCAAAGCCACAGAAGTTCAAACATCCATTGTCTATGGAAAAGTGCTGACCTGTGTGTTCCAGGACAGAAAAGATGTATTGTTATGCGAGTTTATGTTTGTTGGCACAAAAATACACACTGCTTGCTACTATTAGTCTAAAAACAACTCTGCTGTGTGATTCAAAATTGAAGGTGGGGAATGCAGAAAAAGGAGTGTTTAAGTCACATCATTGCTCATCCCTATACTGCCCATGCATCAGCCAATCTCCAGCCTAATTTGGATGGGACATTCTCATTCATCCCCCCTGCAGCCCTGGCTTAGTGCCTAGTGATTTTCATCTGTTCCCCGAGTTGAAGTCACACCTGGGTTGAACGCATTTGCAGACTGACAATGAGTCGAAAAATGAGGTCGAGTGGTACCTGCCCAATGTTGCAGAGGAGATCTGTGGGAAGGGCATACGAAAAATGCCACAGAGCACGCGAATGTGCATTGATCACAACAGTGATTATGTTGATAAATAGCTGAAAATCCAGCCTTTCCGTCAATGTAACATTCATTGCGAATAAATGTATTTTATAAATGAAGAAAAGAGACTGTATTTTACACATACTCCTCGTATTACAAAAAAAGGTTATCGTGTGTCATAAATGTTTGCTTATATGTTATTGTTCAATGTACTAACTGTCAAAAGTGATGGCAGCACTGTACATTTGTTTGCTTTGAAGATTCTAAAAACAATTCATGCGGATCTTATGGGCAGTTGCAGTTGAGCTTTCTGTACTCACAGTGTTACAGAAGGTGGTGATATATATATATATATATATATATATATATATCAGGTTCCAAATATCATTGCTTTTCTCATATGGGGAGATCATGTGAAATAACTGTATAGTGTGCGGGTGTATGTGAATTGTTAGTGATTCTGTGTGGTACCTTCTAAGGTAATAAAGTGGCTGTTGTGTTTGTGTTGGGGGATTGGTTTGGTGATTTGCATTGAGCAAGATATTTATTCGCTTGCAGGATATCTTGTTTAGTGTTGTAATGGAGCCATTCTCCTGTTGTGAAAATGTACGAAGTAAAGTGATGATTGAGGAAGAATTTGTCCTAGAAATTTTAAAACATACCTTTGCTTTGGTTATACAGTGTGTGTTGCCCAAAAATGTTCTAAGAACTTCCTCTGAATTATTTAGTGAGTGTACCCTAAAGGAACCATTAATGTGAGCTTTCTGTAGAATTATCATTCAATACATCTCCAGAATTATTGTGGTGAGTGACCATTCATTAAGGAAATGGTGGTGGGATGCATTTGCCAACACCTGAAATGGTAGAATTTTGATTTGATTGTGTAACCAGGACCTAAAGTGGCATTAGTGTTGGTTTCTTGTTCGTGTTGTTGTTGTTGTTGTTGTTGCTCACTAATGTTGATTTGGGGAATTAGCTTTGCAGGCATTCATTCACAACTGACAATAAACTGCTGCAAACATAACACAAATCAGATAAATATTTGAATAGTGAAAAATTAAAAATCGGCCCCTGATTTCTCATTTGAAGTAAATAGAATTTTCGCTTACTTAATCTTGAGTCCTAAGGAACAAAAGAAAGAAAAAGGAAGTGATATTTTGTAAGTACGTAAAAGAGAGTATAGAGTGTAACACGAAAAGATATGACATACAGGTTTTTTTTCCTGTGGTTAGACACCAATCGGTTATTGTTGCATAACAGTAATAATAAGAATGATGATAATGTCTTTGTTCACTCAGTATCCACTTCTTTTAATGTAGCTTCACTTTCCCTGTCCTTTATAGTTTACGATCAAACTGTATATCTTTGTGTGTCCATTACATAAAAATTCAATTTTGTCTTTTTGTAGGTTTTAATATTTGGTTCATATGTATAGCAAGGTTTTGATTGACACTGGTTTTGGGATTTTATTCTTGATAACAAATGCTAAAAATTTGTGCCTCACCTCACTATATTTCCTGCATTGAAATGATATATGGTTTCATAACTTCATGAGTTACCACAATCACAAGCTGGTGTTCAGGTTTATATGTGGTTGGCATAAATGCTCTGGAATTTGTGTAGTATTTGCACAGTCACCTCCTTTGTGTCATGAGCCCTGTGTCCATTTTTCCCGCCAGGATTCAAATGTTCATTACCGAATAAGTTATATGCAGGGAAGCTTTATGTCTGCTGGTTCCCTGTTGCGCTTAGGCTGTGTTGCCAGTTGATATGCTTTTTCATTGCCCGGGATTCCACAGTGGGCTTCCCCCCCCCCCCCCCCCCCCCCCCCCCCCCCCCCCCCATAAAGGCAATTTGTTTTTTCATTCCGAGGCATTCATAATACCAATAATGAACTTGGAGTAGGTATTTACTTGTGGTGTTAGAGACCTTTATACTTGATATTGCCTGAAGTTCACTTTTCAACTCTGATAGCATTGCATAGGATGTGTGGTTCTGGTTCACACATCATTGTACTGCATTTAGTGCTGCAATTGTTTAGACTGATAGCTGGATGAAGTCACTGATAATTTATATGTTTGGGCTATATGCAGTTGTGGACTAAATATAGCACCTCCTTATGTTCTAAGTCTATCTATGCAGTTAAGATTATTTGCTTATTATTTGATCTAAAGAAATAAAAAAGAAGGAAATGAGTAATTTAGGTAAGTGATAGGTAGGAAAGAAATGTTTGACAGTCAGAATCAAACAATGGAAGATGGAGGGTGGAATGTAACAGTATTATGAAAAGGGTAGTTACTCACCATATAGCAGAGATGCTGAGTCACAGATAGGCACAACAAAAAAGACTCGGAAAATAAGCTAATGGCCAACAAGGCCTACACACACACACACACACACACACACACACACACACACACACACACACACACACACACACACACGTGCACGCAGTCTCCGATAGCTGAAGCCAGGCTACCAAGTACTTCTGCAACTACATAAATTTAATGACAGATAAGAATAATGTCCAAAAACCTAAATTCTGAAAGAAGATTGGTAATTTTTGTATGCAGATTTGGTGGATTTTATAGCTTTTGTCATCAACAATGTAGGTCAACAACTAAGATTACACTGTATTGACCATATTGGCATTTCCTTCATTCTGCTTTCTTAAAGTTTATCATTCTAGTTCTAGTGTTGTAATGGAGCCATTCTCCTATTGTGTAAATGTACGGAGTAAAGTGATGATTGAGGAACAATTCGTCCTAGAAGTCTCTTTGGCAGTGAAGATGGGTTATATTTTGACAATTCAGATGGAGGTTCTCTTAAGATTGTAAAGGAGCTGGAATCTGCTGACAGTGACAGCTTGCTGAGACTACTGTAGTGACTGCACATAATTATTCAAATAATTGTTTGGAGGATAACGAT
The DNA here is from genome assembly GCF_021461395.2 of Schistocerca americana. Classification (NCBI taxonomy): domain Eukaryota; kingdom Metazoa; phylum Arthropoda; class Insecta; order Orthoptera; family Acrididae; genus Schistocerca; species Schistocerca americana. The sequence continues at coordinate 633,106,523 of NC_060122.1, forward strand.
AATGATATTTTTGCTGATATACTGGTACAATAAGCTTCTGAGAAACACCCAACGATACAGAAAAATCAAATTATTGCGAAAAACAAAGTGCTTCATTCGTAAGTGGCCTCAAAGGAAATACCACACTGCCCCTACCAAAAGGTGCAGAAAAATCACATGATTGGGAAAGAACAAAGTTACTTCAATTGTAAATGATATTTTTAGATACAAGGGAAATATCACACTACCCCAAACAATGCTAGAGTTGTCTTTGCCATATCAGTGTTTATAAATTTCTATTGGTGAATTAATGGCAAGAATTGTAGATGAAACTAATCTTCACAGCACACAGGAAAACAAAACATTTAATTGGAATGTTCACAACATTCATAGATTTCTAGGTATATGTGTTTTTAAACAATGGAAAATCCAGGATGGAATGTAACAATACCAGAGAAGGAAAGTTGCTACTCACCATATAGCGGAGATGCTGAGTCACGATAGGCACAACAAAAAGATTCACAACAATTATAGCTTTCGGCCAGTAAGGCAGCAGGATCTCCAGTCACTACTCAAATCCTTAGACCCATCCCAGAACCTCTCCCCAGAGTCCATCTCTTTACTTACCCCTACCACTCCCCGCACTCCGACCTTCTACATACTTCCTGAAGTCCATAAACCCAACCACCGAGGACGCCCCATTGTGGCCGGTTACTGTGCCCCCACCGAGAGAATCTCTGCTCTCATAGACAAACACCTTCAACCTATTACTCGGAAACTATCCTCCTATATAAAAGATACCAACCATTTCCTCAACTGACTTGCCACGGTTCCTGTCTCTTTACTACACAGTAGCCCTGCTCGTCACTATTGATGCCACCTCCCTGTACACTAACATTCCTAATACCCATGGCCTTACTGCTATCGAACACTACCTTTCCAGACACCAACCACCTCCTTCCTAGTCTCCATGACCAATTATATCCTCACCCACAATTACTTCTCCTTCAAAGGCATTACCTACAAACAAATTCGCAGTACGGCTATGGGCACCCACATGGCACCATCCTATGCTAACCTATTCATGGGCCATCTAGAGGAATCCTTCCGAAAAACCCAGAATCCTAAACCCCTCACTTGGTTCAGATTCATTAATGATGTCTTTGCTATCTGGATTGAAGGTGAGGACACCTTATTCACATTCCTCCAGAATCTCAACAACTTCTCCCCCATTTGCTTCACCTGGTCCTACTCAACCCAACGAGCCACATTCTTAGACGTTGACCTTCACCTCAGAGATGGCTACATCAGTACCTCCATCCATATCAAACCTACTAACCACCAGCAATACCTCCACTTCAACAGCTGCCACCCATTCCATACCAAGAAGTCCGTTCCATACAGCCTAGCCACCCGTGGTTGTCGCATCTGCAGTGATGAGCAGTCCCTCTCAAATTTACCGAGGGTCTCACTGAAACCTTCACTGTCAGTAATTATCCTCCCATACTTGTACAAAAACAAATCTCCCGTGCCTTGTCTTTCCAGTCTCCCACCACCTCCCACAGAGAAGCATTTCCCTTGTAACTCATTACCATCCAGGACTGGAACAACTGAATTACATTCTCCACCAGGGTTTCGATTACCTGTCGTTGTGCCCTGAAATGAGAAATGTCCTTCCCACTATCCTTCCCACCCCCTCGTATCGTGGTATTCCACAGTCCATCAAATCTACACAATATACTCGTCCATCCTTACAAAACCCCTGCTCCCAACCCCTTACCTCATGGCTCTTACCCCTATAATAGACCTAGATGCAAGACCTGTCCCATACATTCTCCTACCACCACTTACTCCAGTTCGGTCACTAACATCACCTATCCCATCAAAGGCAGGGCTACCTGTGAAACCAGTCATATGATTTACAAGCTAAGCTGCAACCACTGTGCTGCATTCTATGTAGGCATGACAACCAACAAGCTGTCTGTCCGCATGAACGGCCACCGACAAACTGTGGCCAAAAAAAACAAGTGGATCACCCTGTTGCTAAGCACGCTGCCAAACATGATATCCCCCATCTCAATAACTGCTTCACAGCCTGTGCCATATGGATCCTTCCCACCAAAGCTTTTCTGAATTGCGCAGGTGGGAACATCCTACGTTCCCATAACCCTCCTGGCCTCAACCTTCGTTAGTCTCTGTCCTCACCCATCCAGCCCTCTCCCTGTTCCCATTCCAGCACTACGCAGTCGTCATTTCGCTGCCACGCCCAGTCTTTTAATTTCTTTTTATTTCCGCTACTTACCCCCTCCCCACTTTCTCTCCTGCCCTCCATCTAAACTGCAACACTTGACAGTCCGCCACTCCCACTATACTATCCCTCCCCCTCCCCGCCCCAGCCTCATCCTTACCCCCACCAAGTTGCCACTCCCATCATGCACTGGTGCTGCTGCTCACAGTGTGGTTTCAGCTCTTAGACTGCAGACGTGTGTGCAAGCTGCGGTTTTGTGTGTGTGTGTGTGTGTGTGTGTGTGTGTGTGTGTGTGTGTGTGTGTGTGTGTGTCTACTGCTGAAATAGGCCTTAATGGCCGAAAGCTATAATTGTGTGAACTTTTTGTTGCACCTATCGCGTCGCAGCATCTCCGCTATATGGTGAGTACCAACTGTCCTTCTCTGATGTGTGTGTTATTAGCTCTTTGTCTCTACCTACCACCGTTTGTAATCTCTGGGATGATGTTATTGATGTTGAGCTAGTACGATGACGTCTCAAAGATACTTGAGGGTCTGACAGTCACATTGCATTTTATAGACAATATGAAATGACCAGACCCTGAGAGTCAAGATCATGAAAAATTGTACAAAATTAGGCCTATAATTGATCATGTGAATAAAATTTGTCTTTCAGTTACAATGAGTGAGCATGTGTCAATTGATGAACAAACGTGATCCATCAATGCAAGAACAATGTTTTAAACCTCAGTCTGCTCCTCTTCCCCCCCCCCCCCCTCGAAATTCTTCAAGGATGTCAGGGAAAATGTTTGAAAAAATATTACGTTCTTAATTCAACAAAAAAATTTTATACTTTATATGCCGTATATGAAAGAAAAACCACATAAGTAGTAGTATGAACTTCTTGTTTTGTGTGGAAAAATTAGGTTTGCTCACAACACGGAAACCTACAGTGGGCAAGAAAATAAGCCCAGTGTCATGTTAGAGAATGAACCAGATATTGGAGTATCTGCAAACATTCTGATTCACCCCACAAAAACTGATTTCTTGCATTCCACAGTATTTAAAGACATGTGCCGTCCATCTATTTTTGATTGTAGTGTTAATTATATCGTAACTTTCTCATAGAATATTCACACAAGCAAAGTTGACACTCGGTGCGGTGGCTCATGGGAGCGGCTGTAAATAGGAAACGCCTTTACAGACACTACCATCAGCCACCGCACCGAATGTCAACTTTGTTTGCATGTATTGAGTATTTATACTTGACAAATGTTTATCAGTGACGTAAATGTTACACAGTTTTGCATAAATATAAAGTATAAAATTTTTTTTGTTGAATTAAGAATGTAATATTTTACAAACATTTTTCCTGACATCCTTGAAGAATTTCAAATACCAAAAAAAATTGGTGTTCCAAAAAAAAAAGTGCTGACTGAGATTTAGAACATTGTTCTTCAGATCTACATTTTTATGTTGTGTAATAGCTTAATATTGGCGCTGTCACAGGCAGCATCCATACTGAACGTGCTGTGGTGCACAGCATAGCATCACACCACACACAAACGCATGGAGCAGAGCAGTGCACAACGGAGCAGAGGGTTCGTTGGTGTGCAGTAATGTTCCACTGTGCATACATCAGTACAAATTTAAAAAAAGAAATGTTGTCCAAACAGAGCCGTGCATGTATTAACCATTTCCTTCACTGTATGGATGTTGTGTGGAACTTAGTCATTCTGTTCAGAGCACTGCGGTTTGTTGTCCACACCTGACATGCCACATTGTGGTGAACCCTTTTTGTTGGTTTTGCATAGCTCAGCACAGCTGTTCTGGAAGTGTCCTAATACCAAAGGAATCCATTGCTCAAAATCCCTACTGTACAATCTTCTTGTCAATTTTACAATGCTACACAGTGGATCAAGTTGCAGCCATCACATTCGTAGCGGATAATGTGGTTACTATTTTCTCTGCAGTGACATTGATTAATTAAATCTGTGTTACAATGTGTTCTAAGAAATGCAAATACGAAGAACACAGGTTATTTAATAAAGAGTGTGAGGAGCAATTTCTTTTTGTATAGAAGAATGATAAACCAATGCACCTTTTGTGTCAAATGACATTGTCGCAGTCCAAGGCCAATAATCTCAAGTGCCATCATGACAATAACCACATTGGGCAGGAATGAGTTTCCTCTTGGTTCTTAGTGAAGGAAAGCTCAGTTGTCATTACAGGAAAAGTTTCAATGTCACAGCATGGTCATGACCATGCCTACCAGTGCCTTCGTCTTGGCTTTAAATATTGCAGAATCAAAGAAACCTTACATGGATGAAGAGTTTCTAGAAGTATTGAACAAATTGTTTATATTTTAGACCCCAAAACTAAGAAACTTTAAAAGCTGGTTGAGGAAATACCCACAGAGGGGTGAGTGTCTGCTATTAGTGATATGGTAAGTAACTTGCAAAAATGTACAAGTGACTGCTTAGCAATGTGTCTGGCTTTGCATGACTACAGATATCCAAGATAAACTGCAATGTGCAGTTTATTGGTATCAAATAACTCTGAGATGATGGAAGAGCTCTTTATTGGTGGGAATATCAAATTTTGTGTGTTCACCTTGAGGTCCAGAGACCAACTGACCTAGTTCACAATACCACCATTAGAAGGCACTGTTTGTCACCACCACCACTACCCCTCCCCACTATCCCAAATCCCCTCCCCTCCTCCACTTGTGATGCAACTTTAGTCTGTGTTGAGCTGTAAGACAGGACTCGAGTAAGTATTTATTTTGTACACTGCAGAATAATGTTCATTCAAACAATATGAGTTGCCATTGATAGAGCACTAGACAGTAGCTGCCTCCAGTTCGTTAGTAACTGCTGGATGTGTGTATTTTCGCTGTTAATCTAGCACTAGAGTTGCTCCAGCCAGTCTAGCCAATAGCCCTACGTGGTAAATAACGATAGGGCAGCAAGCTGTCTCTGAAGTACAGGGAGTAACCTCCTGGCGATATGAGGAACAGCTGCTACTGGGAGGAACATAAGGATGGGGCATTATAATATTGGAACAGTGACACATTGTGCCTGTAACATCCTGCCCCTATATGCAGAACTTGTGTAGTAACATCATTTGGGAATGAAACACACTTACACCCATTTAAAAGTTGCTAGTAAATAGAAACATGGGAAATATATCGTATGATATTTTTTATGGACCTAGTGCTCATATACAAATCAAACACTCATTTTTTTTCCAGAACAGCAACACTTACATGAGGGCGTTGAATTTTTTCGTTGACATCCTCTACGGGGTTCATTGCATGGCAATAAAGACTTAAAAAGAAATAAGTCTTGAATTGTAATGTTGACTCAAGGTAGCCTGCACATTTGTAACCTGCCTCTGTTTTGTCCTCTGCAGAAAATGTTTCAAGAAACTCTAGAAGTTCTTCAGTTTTTCGATATTTTCAAGATACTAGAAGCTCGCATAGTCGATCGAGTTGGGCAAAATGGTCATAGATCAACTTGGTCCTTGGCGCTCTCACAGCGTATGCTTTTGAAAAGGCCCATCCTTTTGTTGGATTCCCTTATGGTGTTTATAAAGTCCTTGGCTAAAGCCATAATATCCCTTATAGATATAAGATGGCAGACTCTCTACAACTGCTAAGGTCTAAACTTGTGAGCAGTGCAGTGCACATAACATGCTTTTGGTTGTATATCCAAAACTAACTTTTCAGTCCTTTGAACTTACCTTAAGTTATCCATTGACAAATCAAGACGAGCAAAAAGTCTTTTAAAATACGAAACAGAATTTGTGGTGAAGTGGTTGGGGATCTTGTATAAGCCAATAAAGTCTTCGCTGATGATTAAGGAGTCATCGATAGTATGGATGCAAAATGACACTTAGGTCGTGAATCGAAGAATCACTTGTTTCGTCAACCATAACAGAAAAATGTTCAGTCTTCTTGATTGTCGCCAGTACCTTTCTCAACACACTTTCGTGGTAGATCAATGATCTCATTTTGAATATCGTGGGGACGTCCACTTATACCCGAAAACGCCCTAATCAATCTTTATAACTCAGGTATGTCATTCTTTCAGAATGCCAAGAATTGAAGGCAAAAAAATGAGTTTACATCTTCATGCCCTCCTAATTGCTAGTCCTTGTCGGCAGAGAAACGCACGGTAGTAAAAATTGTCTCAAGAGCTACGCGACCTTTCTTCAGATCACTAACTGTTCATTCAATTGGAAGGCCACACTTCGGTTAGTGATAGGAATTTAGTTCAGAACACCTTTAAGTGTAAACATATTTTCATGAAGACGGAATTTTTCCAAAGCCTTTTTCAGATAACAAAACCCTACGGAAGTAAATGCATCTTTTATTATTTTTAAGTCAAGAAAATTGTGATAGGCTTTTAGCATCTGCCTCTTTGCAGGTTTTGCAGAAAACTTTTTCGGTAGATGCTTCATATTCTAAGATGGAAATTTGATCAACCAAGGACATGAAATGATCTTCCCTTACCGGCTTGTCCAGGATTCAGCTGTGAACGGTTCTCACCTGAAGACTACGAAGCAATTGACGACACAGTAATTGTTGAAGTTGACTTGCAGTGTCATCAACTTCCAAACGCGCCTTTTTGGTAACAAATTTAACCATTGCAAACTTAATTAACAATACACTACGGGACTATAGTAAACGAATAAAATAGTCATATAAAATAGTCCACTAGACACTAAAGTCGGAACACTAAACACGTCTGCAGCATGCACTGAACGAAACTATCCGCACTGACTGCGAGAGCAGAGTGGGCTTTATATAGCCACACCATCGTAATTTCTCGAAGCGTCAAGAGGACGCGAGGCGGAGGGTTCCAGGCGCTTCTGCTCCAGTCCTTTTGATGTCGTCGCGCCGAAGTGCTGGCCCGCCGGCGCCAGACTTTACCCAAAGGTTTACCCACCGGGAAGAATTCTAAGTGTGCACGCAGCACTGTAACACTACCATGATTCACACCACTCGTTTTCAGTCAACCTGCTTATTACCGTAATAATTGTTTTAACTCATTACTTACTGTATTTTAAAAGGTAACGATTGTCAAACAAGAAAAACAAAAAATTCCAACATAATTTTGTGATTTTGCAAAGCATAATATAACTAATAATTTTCTTGCGAAGCATAATATAACTAATAATTTTCTTGAATTATTGGGGGAGGGGGGGGGGGGGGGGGGGAGGGTCACTACGCTCTCTCCCCCTCCCCCCAAACGATTTTTTGAGGGGGCTGCGGCCCCATGGAGTCGCCGCCTGTGGTTATTAATACACCAACGCTCACGTCAGTGATGGATACTGAATCTTCTCAAATATTCACGTAAAAATCGGAGAAGACTCGCAACATACGCAATTGGGTAGCCAGCCCAACGCATGTTGAACATTATTTTGTTATCTACCCAGAGGATGCTGCTGACGGGACCTGCCCTGCAGCTCCAGGCAAGAACCGACTAGCAGGCTAGCCAGAACTTTTCTTCGTACCCACTGCTCGCAAGAGCCACAAGCCAGAAATTTCCATTCATTCCAGCGGCAGGCTATCTCTGCCCTCTGTCATGCACTATGCAGTGTCGTCCTAGGAAACATGACACACATTTATCATTGTAATTACAATGAAATATTATGATTGGAGCCGCAATCTGATGACATTCGACAATGAGTGAAGTATCGAAAAATACCTCCTCCTGATTGCTGTGTCTCTGGAAGTGTTAATGGTTGTCCTTGTTACGGCCAGACATAATTTTCCATGCATTAATCGAACTCTCCTAGCCCAAATCCATAACCCCCCCCAACTTGTATGACCAGACATTGTCATTTTCTTTGAAAATGTCATAACAATGACCACAGTAACTTTACAGTTTAGCACAAATTTCACAAGCCTGCCATTCACAACGAATCTATCACACCGAATTAAGTGGTCTTCCACACAAATACTAGGACCCTAAACACAGACAGTGATCGTGGGATGTGTATAAACAGACTGAGAGTGTGGGTGCATGTTCCCAGCAGTATAAGCTCGTAATAAAATCATCCTTATAAGCGAATTTAGAAAGTGGTTCAGCTGAGTAAGGTGGTATTAAGCAGATATTTGCAACTCCCTCATGCTACTCCTAGATATTTCCCACCCTAACAAACAGTATGTGTAACACATTCTATCCCGATGACATGTAGGTAGTTTAACAGGGATTCTGCTATATACTCATGGGGTTATAGGGAGGGGAGGATAATGGTTGATTGAGAAGGATCATGTAGAGTAGATGGTGTGCTATGTTAGGAATCACTTAAAAATGCAACGCTACATTGAAGTTGTAAGAAATGTACAAAATCCTCTGTGCAGTACACTGGATATTTAGACTGACAGTGTTTAGTTTTCCGGTAGAAATGCTGTCCGCGATTTGGAATCAAGTCTCCATTCAGTTGCATACTTGTGTTGGATCCTGTGGAGATGTGTCTTTATGAATACGGCCACTGGTGAATCACATTCATGGAACTTTCATATCTCGAAGTGAGTCACCTTTTTCAAACCTATCTGCTAAGGACCCCTTATAGAAAACTCCAAAGTGGTTTTAGTCAGTCCTCTGCAACTTGTAATTGTTCCTCAGTCCCTGTTCCTCCCTCCCTGCAGCTTTGTCCGTGTCAAGGTCCCAAATTTAAGTTTGAACTGAGCGCAAGTCAGAGAGTGCTGTATATAACAACTGTCTGCATCCTGTGGTGAAACAGGGTGATTTAAGTTAAAGTGACAGGAACCCGTTTTGACCGATCAGTGGAAATGAGAACTTATTGTCGTAGCTCCACCAACTGTGTACAATGTGTAAGGCCAGTGCCAAACGAAGCTTTCTCCTAGAACATAAGGTAGCAGGAAAGACAGTACAAGCAGTTACAGTGGTGTTTCTTATCAAGAAAATTTGTGAGTCTCCACACCATAGGGGAACTGGAAGAAGGATGAGGAGTCTGCTGCAGCATTGCGGTGCATTTGCGAACTACATACAGGTATTGCAGTCCAAAGGAGATACGACTTCCTCAGGGTGCATTTGTATGTGTCACCCAAACATTCTCTCTATCCTCGTCATTTTGTACCATCCAACAGAGAAAAACTATGAACTCGGAAAGACACTACCCTGTCCCTCTCTTCCGATATATTGAAAACAAATACTGTCTGTGTGCTGACATCGAGCATATGTGGCGATCCTTTCAAATATACAGTTATTTGTGTACTGGAGCAGCCGGCCTCTGTGACCGAGCTGTTCTAGGCGCTTCAGTCCGGAACCGCGCTGCTGCTACAGTCACAGGTTCGCATCCTGCCTCAGACATGGGTGTGTGTGATGTCCTTAGGTTAGTTAGGTTTAAGAAGTTCTAAGTCGAGGGGACTGGTGACCTCAGATGTTAAGTCCCATAGTGCTTAGAGCCATTTGAACAATTCCACTGGAGCAGGTAGCAAGTGATCGAAGTCACTTGCACAGACTAGTGTAAAGTTTCATCGCCTATGCTGTAGGAGGACCATATCCCAAAGAGTATCAGTCGCAAGAGCGGGTACCCGTGTTGTTCTGTCATTAGCAGTTTGATACATAGTTTCTCAGCAGTAACACATCCAAGCACCATATGACTACAGCTTTATACACCACCATTCATTTTGTTTTTTCACCACACCTCTGACATCTCTGTCGGGTGCTAGATCACATTTTGATCAGTTGGCTCTCACAGAAAGCTGGACATCGCAAGGTGTAAACAAGCTGCTTCCACAACACACAGGGTGGTTGAAATAATAGATACAGGCAGTGTTTCTTATTGACAGAAATGTGAAAGACATCACAACATATGGAAACCGGAAGAGTCATTGTGGAGCGTTTCCAGACAGCTACCTGAAGGTGGTGATCGCTACATTTAATCTCATCTTTCACGGTGACGTGGAAGCAGATGTCCAGGTGTTCTGTTTCGAAGAGAGCAAGAGCATTGTTTCCTTATACTGCAGCCAAGTGTGCGATCACTGTTTCCGTGCTGGCCATCCCTGGAAGGTGTTGCTCCCACCAAGACGCTCTTCATCACAAAGAAATGGTATCAGTCAATCAATATGTGATGATCAACATACCAGTGGATGAATGGGGTGGAAAAAACGCCATCATTATGGGGCAATGTAATGTAATAAGCGATAGTGTGATCAGTTTTTCCATAATTTTAATGTTGACCAACGTGACAGCAGCATGCTTCTCAATTTTTGTATCATCACAAACCATCCCTCCACCACTTTGTGTGTACCATACAGTAGATTGTGAATGTAGATACATCACTGTGCAGTATGCCCATTCGTCATTAATTCTTGATGAACCTTTACACCAGTGTGTACCAGACATCCTATACCAAAGCAGTTAGGTTAGCTATATACTTCTAGCACTTTCGTCATCATATGAAAGTTACAGTTACGATTGCCCATCTTTTCCTATTTGGATGAGACTTACAGCGTTCTCGCATTCTTAGGATAAAGTTGGAGATTGAAAGAATTCTGCACATCCCTCCCTACAACACTGTCAGAGATTGTTTGTGGCTGATCAAAAGTAGAAGGGTACCTATACCATTACATTCAACATCTAGTGATGGAAGAGAGCAAGCTTACTTCATAACTGCTGGTCAGGGAAGACTATTCTGCACACATCCTCCTCGTGGCATCCATCCAAGTTTGCAAGATCTCTCCAGATGCGCGCATGTCGAGGAGGTTAGCACCCTTTACGGTGTTAGTATACATGGGAGTGTTGTGGTGATATAACACACAGTTAAGAAGAAATGTCTGGTTTATGCATGATGGAGTTCCACTCAGATGGAGTTTGAAACATTTTGTGTAAAACATCTGTGCTATCAATTCTAAAGTGTTGCTCTAGTGAAACTTCCTGGCAGATTAAAACTGTGTGCCCGACCGAGACTCGAACTCGGGACATTTGCCTTTCGCGGGTAAGTGCTGTACCAACTGAGCTACCGAAGCACGACTCACGCCCGGTTTGCCTGCGAAAGGCAAAGGTCCCGAGTTCGAGTCTCGGTCGGGCACACAGTTTTAATCTGCCAGGAAGTTTCATATCAGTGCACACTCCGCTGCAGAGTGAAAATCTCATTCTGTTGCTCTAATGTCTGGGATCAGCATGCAGAAGGTATTGGCAAGAGAGAAATGGTCATAGAACATAAACACATGCACTCCTAAGGCTATACAGTTCTGTACTTACTATAATGTTTAAGACATGTAGTTTCTGAAATGTTAATCATGCAGAGTGCAACACAATTAATCATCTAATGCAGGGCATATATATCCAACATCTGAAATACACCCATCCTACATGTTTTCTATACCACTCACTGTGGTGACGAACTTGATGATGATAAAACTGCTTCCTTCTAACACCAAAGAAAAAACAGTCTTTGTGATACATGCACAATACAGCTTTCCAGAGGTGTATAACGCCCACAGTTTACATCTGATTACGGTTCAGAAATTCTGTTCTCGCATCAGTCCTATAAAATGATCGTGAGCAATGGAAAACGTCTCTTACAAGGAAACAAACACATAGCAGCAGTATTTGACATGTGAAATTATATGCCATACTGCACTAACTCCATTAACGGGACAACTGTCAAGCAAATATGTACATAAAGTTTGCAGTACCTCATAAACACCTGTCACTAACTTAGAATCACTCCAGTTACGAAACTGAAGACTCAATTTATGTCCAAGATGTGGCAGAGAAATGGAGTACTTAGCATTCATCTTCGTTCATCTAAAAGATATTCACACAACTGGTGCACCCCGAGGGAATAATGGAAAAATGGTTAAACGTGTGATAAATAACCTTCAGCAACACTTCCATCTCTCTAAGATGCATCATCAGTCTACCATTAAAACACTAGTCATTACAACTCCTCTCAAAAAGTCGCTCCATCTAATTTATATCATTCTTTAATGCAGATCCATGTCAATTTGGAGGCAGATGATCCTCTTTACCAGGAAAGGATCAAAGACAGCAGTCAATTTGCACCTATCACTATTACCTCAATAGATGTACAGTAAAGTGTTGTTAGAAAACCACACAGCAACTGTTGTGTAAGGTACGTGTCAGCTGACACCACATGGATGTGATTGGTATAGTGTTCAGGGAAGCACATTGTAAATGTTTGTTAGGATTTAAAACACCTAAACACAGTCCTGCACAGGGTCAAACACGCAATCCATTCTTTAGTTGTAATCTGGTAATACAACGCTTTTTAGCAAAGGATGCTTTATAAAAATCTACAAGGTGGTTGCCGATAACTTTGGTGTCATACTTGGGCCTGTGGCCCAAAATATATAAATTTATTGCTCTACATTTGATGGTCATCCATAGCATTCTGCCGTCCTCTAGACAACATGCAGGTTGTTTGCTGTCTTTGATGCTTTCCTGGGAAAGAGAACCATCTGCATCCAAACTGACATGGATCTGCATTAAAGGATGACAGAAAGTAGGAGCGATCGGTTGAGAGGGGTTGTAATGAGGTACGATGTAGTGGTAGGCTGACGATGCATTCCAGAGAGAGGGAGACATTGCTGCATGTTATGTATCATGCAATAAACCATTTTTTTCTTGTTGTTCTCTCAGGATGCCTCAGACAAGTGGCATAGCTTGCAATTGACACGTTCTGTGTGTGTGAGACTTAGAGTGCTATCTACCTGCAATCGGTAACAGCGAACAGCTTCATACCACAGTCAGTAGAGGGTTTGAAACCCATAGGGTTAATCATGTCCATCGATGTAAAAGCTATTTCAACACCCTCCTCTAGACAAATGAAGGTGAATGCAAAGTACTGAATTTCCCTGCCGCAGCTTGCACATAAATCGAGTCTCCAGTTTCATAACTGCAGTGATTCTAAGTTAGTGATAGGTGTGAACCATAGTTATGAACTGCATTGGTATAGGATGATGTCTGGTATACTTTGGTGTATATGTTCGACAATTAACCGTAAATGGACATACTGCACAGTAATCTACATTTGCCATCTGCTATATGGTACACATGAAGTACTGCAGGAATGGTTCGGAAGCATGCTGCTGTGTAACTGATAAGCGTTGAAATAACGTAAAAACTGGTAAAAGTGATCGCATTATCAACTGTGACGATTATTATAGTACACTGCTGCATATCGATGGTGTTCTTTTCCACTCAGTCTGTCCACTGGTGTGCTGTTGATTATCACAAATCATAATGATTGACCGATACCACTTGTTTGTGATGGAGAGAGTCTTGGTGGGAGCAACACCTTCCGGGGATGGCCAGCACCAAAACAGTGATTGCATAGATGGCTACAATGTCAGGAATCCTTGCTCTTTGTCTCTTTGAAACAGAACACCTGGACATCTGCTTCCCTGCCACTGTGAAAGATGCAATTAAATGTCATCGTTTTCGGGTAGCTGTTTGGAAACGCTCCACAATGGTGCAAAATTCCAGGGTCTATATGTGATGTCCAGCTTTCTGTGAGAGCCAGTGGATCGAAATGTGTTAATGTGGTTTAGCACCTGACACAGACCTCGAAGTCATGGTGGAGAAACAAAATGTATGGTGGCGAACAAAGCTGTAGTCATATAGTGTGTAACCCCCTGTTAAATTGTTAGCTTAGTCAGCCGGTGTCGTAATTTTGAAATAAGAGTTAGTATGAATGTCGCGTAATAATTATTTTGCGTGAAGCGCCGTTGCGACACGGGCAAAGGTCAATTGTGAAAACTAAGCCACTGAATATTATAAGTAATATTATTAAGGAATACACCCAACGGACTACACGAAATAAGAGGGCACGTACATTCGCGAGTGAGTGGTTCAAAATGAGAATTAATACTGTGAAGGAAGTGGGTCATAAGTATACTTACGTCGGTACACATTTAGTTGTATGCGAACGTACAATCGGGATAGATGTATGTATGTTCTATCATTCCCTGTGGCCTGGGCAAAAAGACTTGGTTAAAATGCTTTTAGTTACCTGAGAAATAAAATAATCGGACATCGTAATTAAATGAAAAGAAAGATTGCAGGTTCAGGTCACGGCAAAGGTGACCTAAGTATTGAAACGGACATTGGTGGTCACGAAGGGAAAGAGATGAACACATTTACGTACCTCTGTTGTTGAGCAGCGTTGTGAAGATCGTCGCCTCCATCTAAATTCTCCATACAAAATTAAAGTAATAATAATAATCTTCCAGAGCTGCGATCCGTGGTACCGTAAATGAGAAAATCGTATTGTTTCAGAAGTTTCTTTCATTTTTTAGCATAATTTCATTTCTAATCACAGAGCACTTCGTGTATACATACTATCACCAGGATAAGAGAGCAACGAAAGGTAACTATTACTGAAACTAATAAACGAAAAGTGTAAATCTTCTTTTGTCCGTCACTGTTATTAACTTTTTAAGTTAATCTTTGGTATGAGAGTCGAATAATTCTCTATACGTTTATCAATAAGAAAAGATTATTAGGTTCCTTTATATTGCCCTCCTTGGGCGAATTGTCCAAAGAAATGTCAAATTCTAGGAAATGGGCCCAACCACTTTACATACTGGTAATTCCTTCACTACTTAACACACGCACTTGAATTGCACTGTTAGTGTCTTTTAAGGGATTTCTCATCACCACTTTTAGATTACACAAAAGATGCATTACCTTACACACTACACATAAAAATTACTGCATCGTCCTTTACATCATATACATGAGTATTACATTACATTTTATACAAGTCCATAGTTCCGTTCTTTGTGATGGGTCTGTAGCGTCATTGTTGCTGTGTACAAATACCATTTTCAGTAGCACATTGACGGTAAAATTACATTTCACAAGTCTTTTCTATGATTCTGCAATTACATTTTTCCTGAAAATTAAAAAATTCGCAATAACGCCGTACATTTTGGTGTGTCGATCCAGGCTGTAGGGTTCCCAAGGGTATCTGGAGTGGTGTGATAAATTCTTCCTTATAGTTGCTTATGCGCGCCACTGCCTCCCTCTTTTATACCAGGATATATTTGATACCACCCCAGTATATCTCCTTTCTGGGTTTTATAGTTGTCTCATCATGGGCAAGATAAACACGTAACAAATAAAATTCGCAGAGATTAGTAAGTATTAGTCTAACGCGCTCGCGCGCCTGATGTTTGCGTGATATAGTAATTATAGTACGCGTAAGTGGAGACATTGTTTGCACAGCAATCGCCGACGTAGTTTAACAGAGGAGGAATAAGGAGGGGAACCACCTCGCATTCGCTGAGTTAGATGGAAAACTGCCTTAAACACCATCCTCAGTCTGGCCGACACACCGGACCTCGACACCAATGCGCCGGGTGGATTCGTGCCGGGGACCGGCACTCTTCCCGCTCGGGAACCTGCGCTTTAGACGGTGCGGGTAGCCGGGCGGGCGGAGCTACCTTTACTTTTACAGTAATAAAAAATAAAGTCACATGCAAAGTTTAAGAAAGTTTTATTCAAACTGATTATACACTTATACAGGACAATGCCATCTTATGATATAAAAAAGTTACAATTGTGGTTCTCTTCTTAACACTAACATACACATAAACAGAGGTGCTTGTCTGCCTGAAGTTCAATGAACATGGATGTCGTTTTTATTTCGTAACGTGGGACGTGTATCATGAGCTGTAGTGGTAAGACTTTATTTAGCGGGTCAAGAAATCGTGCCTCTACATCTCTTTGCACTATGGTGAGTGTCCATTTGGAGGTAGATTTTGCTTTCCATTCATATTGTCCTCCTGTATCACGCTGTCAGTCAATGATGCGTCAGTTACAAGTAACCACACACGCAACAATTAGTCTAGCAGCACGCTACGCACTGTTTGTAAGCCAGTAGCCGCGCGCCCACTGCCGGGTAGCGATTCTTGCATGCCTGTCAATACATCTTTATGAAGTGAAGTGTTTCGTGCAGCGTTCGCAGCATTAACGAAGCTACTGCACCTGCTTCAACTCGTCGTACACATTGGCTGTGAGAAGGGACCACAGGGCACTTCCTACGTTCACTGCACGAAGATAAGTACTTCGCTTTATTATTTAGCTTGCCAATGGCACAGTGTCCTAGTGCACTAACACCCGTACCGTAGTAGGCTTCCTCGATTCACCAACTCTAATTTATTCCGAAGTAGAAGGCTTGTGGTATAAAACTTATTCTAACTTGCTTCTATGCGTATAAGTCTCGTGTCACTAAATAAATCTCTGTCACTGAATAACTCACTGTCATTGGGTAGCTATACACTGTTCCGTTCATTTTCACCGTTCAAAAAAGTGTAACTTATGAGAACACTAGCTAGTTTTTAGTAGTTTATGCCCACGTTCGTTATTTGCTACTGTATCCTCTTTCAAAACCTTATCTCTGTGCACACTGCTTCAAAATATTTCATTACAGAAGTTGGTAGTGGAATGTGCTCTCAGAAAATACGTGCCTCTAGTACTACAGTTGGCGATCACGATACTATCTTACATCTCCACAGGGCATAAGAGAACACGTTTTCGAGAACAACAGCACTTCCCTAACATAGTATTGTGCTATAAATGCACCTATACATCGAAACGACTATACAAAAAAAATGAATGCACCAAAAGTGCTTGCAGAAATTGTCTTCAAATGAGGCAAAATCAGTGCATTAACTACTCGCGAATTACTGGCGGGGGGGGGGGGGGGGGAGGGGGGTTAGTAATGATACACAAATAAAAAAACAAGTAGAATGAAATAAAAACACACAAATAAACAAATCACTATACTTAAATTCACACTTAAATAGAAAATTAAAATGCAAGGTAAAACGAACAACAGATTGATAATGAAGCTTGGCTGCTGTACGATGTACTGCTTCGTAAGTTTGTGTCTGTGTTTGTACGTTCATGTTCCTGTGCTCATCATTGCATCACTGTATGTGGACAGTTTTTTTTCTATTTTCCTCCTTTTTTTATTTATTTATTGAAGGTGACTTCTTACGTCACTTCGTCAACAAAATATCTTCAACTGAGGTTCGATAAAATATTATAAACGTAAGAGAAAATACGTGATGCATTCTTCTGAAGTCAGCATTGATTCTTAGTACTTTTATGTAAGAAAAGACAAATTATTAAAAATTTCTGATGTTACTGAACGTCAAGTAGTGTACTTTTCAGTGATCTTGATAATATTTTATAAAGTCGACCGTAAATTGTAGTGACATTAGTGTAACGTAGTTGCTTCTCATCGCCAGCTAAAGTCTCGTAGCCTCTCAGTGAACGCAACCTGTAAAGAATTATGTTTGTTTCGGCATTACCTAATTTCTCTGCCGGTCAGTTTCCCGTAACTTTCCCCATACATATTTCCTTTTACTATTACTATTATTATTATTATTATTATTAGAGATGGTGTCAAGTTTGCCTCAGATAAAGTTTACAAATCGTATCTCAGCAGTGTATTTGCACTCTAACGTGTGCATAAAATTGAAAATTATTTGTATTTAAGTAACATCACACTAGTTATTATTCATATGTTGTATGTTCAGATGCACTTTACTTAGAATAGGTTGTCACGTCTATGATATATATTACGCTAAACTTTCATTAGCGGCCAGAAATCATTTCATCATGTTGTTGTTGTGGTCTTTAGTCCTGAGACTGGTTTGATGCAGCTCTCCGTGCTACCCTATCCTGTGCAAGTTTCTTCATCTCCCAATACGTACTGCATCCTACTTCCTTCTGAATCTGCTTAGTGTATTCATTTCTTGGTCTCCCTCTACGATTTTTACCCTCCACGCTGCCCTCCAATACTAAATTGGTGATCCCTCGATGTCTCAGAACATGTCCTACCAACTGATCACTTCTTCTAGTCCAGTTGTGCCACAAGCTCCTCTTCTCCCCAATTCTATTCCACACCTCCTCATTATTTATGTGATCTACCCATCTAATCTTCAGCATTCTTCCGTAGCACCACATTTCGATAGCTTCTATTATCTTCCTGTCCAAACTATTTATCGTCCATGTTTTACTTCCATACATGGCTACACTCCATACAAATACTTTCAGAAACGACTTCCTGACACTTAAATCTATATTCGATGGCCGGCCGCGGTGGTCTCGCTGTTCTAGGCGCTCAGTCCGGAACCGTACGACTGCTACGGTCGCAGGTTCGAATCCTGCCTCGGGCATGGATATGTGTGATGTCCTTAGGTTAGTTAGGTTTAAGTAGTTCTAAGTTCTAGGGGACTGATGACCAGAGATGTTAAGTCCCATAGTGCTCAGAGCCATTTTTTTATACTCGATGTTAACAAATTTCTCTTCTTCAGAAACGCTTTCCTTGCCATTGCCAGTCTACATTTTATATCTTCTCTACTTCGACCATCATCAGTTATTTTCTTCCCAAATAGCAAAACTGCTTTACTACTTTAAGCGTCTCATTTCCTGATCTAATTCCCTCAGCATCACCCGACTTAATTCGACTACATTCCATTATCCTCGTTTTGCTTTTGCTGATGTTCATCTTATATCCTCCTTTCAAGACACTGTCCATTCCGTTCAACCGCTCTTCCAAGTCCTTTGCTGTCTCTGATAGAATTACAATGCCATCGGCAAACCTCAAAGTTTTTACTTCTTCTCCATGAATTTTAATACCTACTCCGAATTTTTCTTTTGTTTCCTTTACTGCTTGCTCAATATACAGATTGAATAACATTGGGGAGAGGCTACAACCCTGTCTCACTCCTTTTCCAACCACTGCTTCCCTTTCATGCCCCTCGACTCTTATAACTGCCATCTGGTTTCTGTACAAATTGTAGATAGCCTTTCGCTCCCTGTATTTTACTCCTGCCACCTTTAGAATTTGAAAGAGAGTGTTCCAGTCAACATTGTCAAAAGCTTTCTCTAAGCCCACAAATGCTAGAAACGTAGGTTTGCCTTTCCTTAATCTTTCTTCTAAGATAAGTCGTAGGGTTAGTATTGCCTCACGTGTTCCAACACTTCTGCGGAATCCAAACTGATCTTCCCTGAGGTCGGCTTCTACCAGTTTTTCAATTCGTCTGTAAAGAATTCGCGTTAGTATTTTGCATCCGTGACTTATTAAACTGATAGTTCGGTAATTTTCACATCTGTCAGCACCTGCTTTCTTTGGCATTGGAATTATTATATACTTCTTGAAGTCTGAGGGTATTTCGCCTGTCTCTCACATCTTGCTCACCAGATGGTAGAGTTTTGTCAGGACTGGCTCTCCCAAGGCCGTCAGTTGTTCTAATGGAATGTTGTCTACTCCGGGGGCCTTGTTTCGGCTCAGGTCTTTCAGTGCTCTGTCAAACTCTTCACGCAGTATCGTATCTCCCATTTCATCATCATCTACATTCTCTTCCATTTCTATAATATTGTCCTCAACATTTCACCATTAAAAAAAAAAAAAAAAAAAAAAAAAAAAAAAAAAAAAACAACACGCACATTTTGCTCCATGTATTCATAGATAATGCCTTGTGGTGTGGATACATCATAAAAAAATTCTCTCTGCAACATGACATGTACTTGCGTGACCATATACTTTTGTACCTTAGGGAGTCCAATATTTTCTGTTACTTACTTTGTGCCTTACAATCTTGATGCACAAGTGGCATAAGAAAACTTACAGCTAGTTTGTTCAGAGGTCTGTGCTAATTGGTCACTCCAGAATCCTTCGTACATAAACTCAAAACTAAAATACCACTGTGATCATAAACTATTCAGTCAAACCTTCTTACTACACCTGGTGCTAACATGGCTAGTCATCAACTGAAGTGTATGTCCTAGGTTGCTTCTGTATTGTGTCCACAGTTACTCACAAATGTAAACAAAGATAGTGAAATGCTCCGATTCATGTAGCTGCATCAAATATACTTACTTTACCATAACCGTATTCCTTTTTTTTTTTTTTTTACCATAGGTTACTTATTCCACTCGTTTGCGTAGATAATGTAAAGTGTGATACTTAAACATGGTAGAATTTCCTCAAGTCTCTGCGTGCATAGAGTCCTTTGATTTTACCATCGTGAGAATACGGAAGTAAATATAATATCCGTCATGCGGAATATGTACAGTAATGTATGGACCAGTGTACTTTATTTGCCACTTAGCGTTTTTCTTGGCTAACAGAGAAGATTTCACATGGGTCTTAAATAACTCCATTTCTCCAAACACAAATCTGGCAACACCATGAAGCTGTTTGTCAAAGTGTTTCCTTATGGCGTTGAACTTGTTCTGTAATAGAGAGCAATACCTGTCTCACCTTTTTTCATCTTGATACCTTAGGAAATTACTACCATGGTAGCATGGATCGCCCCCACAGCTATCCATGGTCAACAAGGGGGAGCATAATGAGGTCACGGTTAGTGTAACTACACATTATTACTATTTGTACGTGTTTCGTTTGTCACTTCTATAATATTCACTCCCGACGTGTTCCTCTGTTGCGCATTCCGATAATGATTCTGCCCTGAGAGCATAGACGTAATACTACTTTGCGAATGAGACTGATAGGGCTGATTACCAATCGGGTACTGCCACTGCACGCTTCGTGAGTCAGTCGTGTTGTTGCTAAATTGAGCCTGAAAATTACTGTAAGCGTTACCCCACTGATTCCCGTTATTGTTTCTATTCCGTTTCCGGTTACCGGAGTAGCCAGAGTAGTTTCTGTCACCATTTTTTCTTTTCCTATTATACCCTGGGTTAAAATTTTGGTTATAGTTGTTACTAAAATTGCCTCCAGAACTTGGGCCTGACATAATGCGCTGCTGCGACAGGATCGACAAAAGCCGGTTGTGATTCACCGGCCCACGCTACTTTGTTGACGCCGTACTGCGGCTGGCGCTGCGCAGGCTGGTTGCCACCACTGCTACGGAAATTATTTTGATTGGTGTGGCTCTGTCTTGAATTTTCATTAATTAAGTCAATAGAGTCCAAGACAGAAAATACTTCAAATTGCTTTCGGGTAGTTTTACTTGCTTTTCCCGACTATTAAGGGGAGTTTAGCTTTTCAGAATGTGGAGGACGACATTGTGTGTCACTGGCTCGTTCCAGAACCTTGTGTTATTTAAATATTTCTCAAAATACTTTTGCAATGATCCAAATTTTGGATTGTATTGTTCAGGGCGGAATAGGGCTTTTCTTAATCTCTCTTGAACGCCATGTGATCAGTACTTCGAAAGAAACGCGTTTTCAAACTGTTCTAATTTCTGACAAATTTCTGACATTTCCATCGCTTTGGATGTAACCTGTAACATATTGTATCTTTTGCTGTTCTGATCACGTTTTAGGCAATACATTTTTGAATGACTTTATAAAAATTACCAGATGCACAGACATCTTTTCAGGGATAAACACTTGAAATTGCCGGTGTTTTATAAGACTCTCATCGAACAAACTGATGACAAAGTGGGTTCAGCTATCTGCTGTTTCCTTCCTTCATCATGGTGTCGTTGGTTGCCGTACATCTCATAATTTGGTGAACACGCAAGTACATTCGGAGTAGGATAGTCACTGATTGCACTATCGCTCTTACCTGTGGGTATATTGTCAAGCTGTTCTTCTGTGTCTTGGTGTCGTTCTTTCATTGCACTAAGTTCCCTGTTAAGTTGCTCGACTATTTGATTCTGCCATCCTGGTAAGTCCTGTGTCAAAGTTTCCTTTTATCTGGCCTATGTTAGTTCGCAGTTTAACTACAGATGTGTTTTGTGATGTAGTGTATACGTGTTCCATTGTGTTATTTTTTGATTTCTCTAAATCTGTTTCTATAGTACGGTTTATATGTGTGTCTTTTTCTTCTAGAAAGTCCTCAAACTGCTCTTTTTGCTGTTTTGTCATGTCCTTAACCTGATCTACAGCTTCCTGCATTTTGTATTGAGCTCAGTTTTCTGTACACTCATAGCATTGCAATTTTCATTTAACTTACGTATCTGATCTGGCACATCCTTAACTGTGGTTTTTAAATGATCAATATCCTGATTCATGGAATTTAAATCTTCACGTACTACTTCTATTACCTGATCCGCTGCCTCTCTTTTTAGTTGCGTTAATTGTGTTGTCAGGTTATTCTGCATATCAGTAAGGTTTTTTACATGACGTCTAGCTTGTTCATTTGAGTGGTTGCGCTCCCTGTCTGTGTATTAATTTGGGCTGTTATCTGAGTTAAAAGTTGTCACATTAAATCTGTTTACATTAGTCTAAACATGTGTATAATGTGTGGCTGTTGTGGTTCAAGTGAGGTTCAAAGTGAGTGGTTCAAAATGAGAATTAATACTATAAAGGAAATGGGTCATAAGTATAGTTACGTTGGTACACGTCTGGACCTTGTACATTTGCGGAATCTGGACCAGATACCACAGTTCATATATTATCATATGTCGCTTGCGACTGAGTACCACTAGTCGCTGCAACTGCGTTATCAGTACCTGCAATGTTTTCTTATTCTGTATTAGGCATAGGATGAGCAGCTGATTCCTCGTCGGATGAATTATCCATCGTTTCGGTCTGTGATCTTAATTTCACCATAGCTGTACATAGACGTAAATCAGCGTGCAGCCGAACTTCACTACTATTACGGCTCGCACGACACGTAAACAAACCACAGATGACGTCGCGCTCGTTCATGAAATTCAGTGCAGTAAACTACGCATCTGGTGAAACAGAAGACTGATAAGTGATTTCTACGCGCCCAGTCAATGAAAATAATTCGCCATCTTGTGATACATACATGTATAATATAGTCACAAAAATCTACAAAAGTAACTGAAAAAGAAATTTTGAAAAAAAAAAACTGCGTGTTACGCAGTGGGTCTCGCAAAAATGCACTAGTACCTTGCGTATTTTCTTTTGCCGGTCAGTTTTCTTGGTAGTTGGTTTAACGTTTAATGTTCCAAAACTTTCTTATTTCTCAGATTTTTAGGATAAATATTTGTAAATTTTATGGACTGATTTCGGTAGTAATTTTCGGGTCTAGTGAAGCAGGTGACACAATCCGTCGGCTTTGACCAATGACGTCAGAATTGGCCAGAGAGCATTTATTACACAGATGAAAAAGCTGACAAGAATGTTCAGAAACAAAGAATTACGAGAGACGAAAAATATAGTTGACATGTGTAAAAACCAGTAGTATTTTCACGTTAAGGATATCGCGTGTTTGTATCGTATTATTTCTCTGGAAAATTAAAGGGAAAAATGGATGGAAAATATTGGTTGCATAGAATATATCACGTCACAAATATATGAGTTGTATCTCGAACCTCAATCGAACTGTGTTGCTAAAGTGCAGTACGGAATACAAGTTTGGCGTACGTCGATTTCTTCGTTTTCACTAGAATTAGTGTCCTGTTGTTCAGTTGAACTATGTATCCCCCTGCTTCAGCAAACCCTAAATGAAGCAGGGGATTCAAATTTTACATGTGTTGTTTATTTCGCCTCCATTATCATTAACAGTCTGTTCTCACGTAGATATTAGTACTACCGATGGCAGAACGAGCTACTTACATAATATTTGTATCCCATACTTCCGTTGACATCCATATATGTACACTGCTGTTGAAAACGTGGAAATGGACGTACGTTACATTTGCAACCAGTACCTCAGTTGAACTACGCGAAGAGGCAATAAGACAACACATATACAATTTGTATCCCGTACTTCACTATGGGGTAGAGTTTCTTTTTTTTTTTCGCCTTCGATGCTAATAGTATCCCATTCTTTAGTTGAGCTATATAGCTATACACAACATTTGTATCCTGCTCTCCAGTTGACTTACCGGGTGATAAAAAAGTCAGTATAAATTTGAAAACTGAATAATTCACGGAATAATGTAGATAGAGAGGTACAAATTGACACACATGCTTGGAATGACATGGGGTTTTATTAAAACCAAAAAAATACAAATGTTCAAAAAAGTCCGACAGATGGCGCTTCATCTGATCAGAATAGCAATAATTGGCATAACAAAGTAAGACAAAGCAAAGATGATGTTCTTTACAGGAAATGCTCAATTTGCCCACCATCATTCATCAACAATAGCTGTAGTCGAGGTATAATCTTGTGAACAGCACTGTAAAGCATGTCCGGAGTTATGGTGAGGCATTGGAGTCGGATGTTGTCTAGAGATGTCGGTAGATCACGGTACACTTGCGACTTCAGGTAACCCCAAAGCCAATAATCGCACGGACTGAGGTCTGGGGACCTGGGAGGCCAAGCATGACGAAAGTGGCGGCTGAGCACACGATCATCACCAAACGACGCGCGCAAGAGATTTCACGCGTCTAGCAATATGCGGTGGAGCGCCATCTTGCATAAACACGTACGTTCCAGCAGGTCTTTATCAGCCAGGCTGGGGATGATGCGATTCTGTAACATATCGGCGCACCTCTCACCCGTCACGGTAGCAGTTTTGCTGTCCAGCGCCATCTATCTGACATTTTGTGAACTTCGTTTTTTTTAAATTTTTTTTATTCTAATAAAACCCCTTGTCATTCCAAGCATGTGTGTCAATTTTTACCTTTCTATCTACATTATTACGTGGTTTATTAAGTTTTCAAATTTATACTGACTTTTTGATCACCCAGTATATTGGTAAATCTCGCCAATTTTATACAGGGTGTCCCAGCTATCTTCTCCACCCAAAATATCTCTGTAACAATAACAGCTATTGGAAAACGACTTTCACCGGTATCAATGTAGGGCTGGGGCCCATGAATGTACATATTTGGAAACATTCTAAAACGAAAGCATATGTGTTTTTTAACACAAACTTGTTTTTTTAAATGGACTTCCTATATTTTTTCTTCAGCAATCCATAGCATGACAAAGCACATACACAATGGCGTTGATTGCATCGCAATACTCCCATTACATCCCGAGATATTGAGACGCGAAGTTGACGCTTTAAACACCCGACATGCGCTGCTAGTGCACGTCCTGAAGCTCAGGCGTGAACCCCATGCTGCCCGTAATCGCGATGTGATTGACATGTGTAATCACACCTCCATACTTATCAAGAGGTCCGAAATGAATAATACGGTCTGCTGCCATCAACTCTCATAAGCACATAATGGTTTCCCTCTTGCACGTTTTACGTATCTGCGTACACAATATGAACCAGTACCGATCGGTGCACACCCGTCAGGTTGTCTTATTTATCCTGCACACCCAAAATAAGGTTTGTCTAATGCGTTATATGACCCATTGTGCCTGGCGCGCAGGGCCTGGCTCTACCTAGTCAAGTGTACAACGTAGTTCTCACTACTGCCACAGTTACCACTTCGCCTTGTTTGTGATTTGCGACCCACTCAAACTCCTGTACTCCACCACCCTCCGAGCATCCCATTTGCTGTTGCTTTGGCGTGCAGTACACTGCTTGCCAGTGTAGTCGTGCATCAGAGTAATCTAGTGACGGCACGGAGGTAGTACACATTGTGAATAAACATTGTGTTGTGGAACTTATACTGTACGGTATAATCTACACATATGAAGATATGGTAGAAATGCTGCTGATCTATGGAGAATGTACGTTGATGGGAAATACGTTATGAGATTGCTTGTTTGTTGATAGTACTGTTAGCGAACATTATGATTATTAAGTTAATATGTCTGTTTTCTACCCTACCCTACTCTACATACCTGTACTGTACCCTGTTGTAGATGGACGAAATGCTGTTCAGGCAGAACGACTGTACAGAAGACGATTCCCTGACAAGCCATCGCCTTCGTGCCGGATGTTTGGTCGTCTCACATCTCGTCTACGTGAAACAGGAAGCTTAAATCCAAGACCTCGACATCGTCCTAGAACACGCACAGATGATAGTGCTGAAGTTGCTGTGCTCGTACCATAGCTGTGAATCCTCAAATCAGCACACGTCAAATTGAACGTGAAGCTGGTGTGTCGAAATCAAGTGCACAGCGTATTCTTAAACATCATAAATTTCATCCTTACCATGTTCATTTACACCAGGATCTTCATGGAAATGACTTCCGCAATAGGGTAACATTTTGTCGGTGGGCTCAGCAAAAACTACTGACTAATCCAAATTTTTTTTGCAGATGTTCTCTTTACCGACGAGGCATCATTCTTCAACAAAGGAATTGTCAATATGAAGAATATGCATTATTGGTCCGCAGACAATCCAAAATGGCTCTGTCAGGTAGAGCATCAACGTCCGTGGAAAGTTAATGTTTGGTGTGGGATTATTGGAGATACCATTATCGGACCTTTCTTTATAAATGGCATCCAAAATGGCAGACAATACTCCAGATTTATACGACACAATCTTCCTGTTCTCTTGGACACCGTACCTCTGAACCGGAGAATGGTCATGTGGTATCAGCATGATGGATGCCCTGCACATAACGCCTTATGAGCACGACGACTTCTGAACCGTGAGTTCCCTGGTAGGTGGATTGGACGAGGTGGCCCAGTTAGGTGGCCTGCCCGATCTCTGGACCTTACACTGCTGGATTATTTTCTTTGGGGAGCAGTGAAGGAGGCTGTTTACCAACATGAACCAACACCAGAGGACATGAAGCAACGCATTATTGATGCTTGTACAGCCATCAAAGAGGAAACAGTAGCACGAAGTAGGGCATCCTTCATCTGCAGAGTGACCCTATGTATGCTAGCCAATGGGCATCACTTTGAGCATGAGATGTGAACGCTATGTTCAGTATGTAGTGCTGGTATCACAGTGGAAGTTTCTACAAAGGGCCATTTTATCCAGTGATGTTAAGAAACATTTGTTTGCAACAATTTATCATTTAATGCATTAGATAAACATAACATTGATAATTATGTGATAATAAAAGTAATTGGTTATACATGTCTACATTCATCTTCCATGTCCTACCTGAATTTCCCAAATCAAAACATTTTTACCTAAACAACGGTAAAACTTTTGGTCCACTAGCTCGTTTCACTAAAACCATCAACATGAATTTTACTATTACGAGTGAATGATTAACTGTCACTTGCGCTAGATCTACAGTAAAGTAAAGTTTTAACGTTGAACGGCATTACGTTTTTAGTAACGGATTAACGATTAGCGAAGTTAACTTTGTGACTAACGTTGCGGTACACAGATATGTTACAGAACCGCATCACCCCTAGCCTATGGGATAAATACCTGCTGGAATGTATGACGTTAATGCAGGATGGCAGCAGACCGTATTATTCGTTTCGGACCTTGGGGTTCATGCCTGAGCCTCAGGACGTGCGCTAACAGCGCATGTCGGGTGTTTAAAGCGTCAACTTCGCGTCTTAATATCTCGGGATGTAATGGGAATATTGCGATGCAATCAACGCCATTGTGTATGTGCTTTGTCATGCTATGGATTGCTGAAGAAAAAATATAGGAGGTCCATTTAAAAAAACATAAGTTTGTGTTAAAAAACACATATGCTTTCGTATTAGAATGTTTCCAAATATGTACATTCATGGGCCCCAGCCCTACATTGATACCGGTGAAAGTCGTTTTCCAATAGCTGTTATTGTTCCAGAGATATTTTGAGTGGACAAGATAGCTGGGACACCCTGTATATGCCGTCCTTTTCGAATACGTAGTGTGTAAAGGTCAACTGAAGGACAGAATACAAATTTCAGTTGTGTCGGCCGTTTCGCCTTCAATATTGCTAGTACAGATTCGAAAGAATCGTACTGATACTATTGCTGGGAAACGAAAGAAGAACGACAGCTGCGAAATTCTGTTACGTACTGGACTACACGAAAACACGTATTGGCGTAATACAACAATGAAATATGTCGAAATAGTCAAATACAGTAAAAGAAGAAAATGAAAAAGTGAACTTAGCAGAGCGGTATAGGGCGCTGCAGTCAAGGACCGTGCGGCTGGTCACAGCGAAGGGTCGAGTACTCCCTCGGGCATGGGTGTCCTTAGGATAATTTAGGTTAAGTAGTGTGTAAGGTTAGGGACTGATGACCTTAGCAGTTAAGTCCCATAAGATTTCACGCACATTTGAACATTTTTGAATTGTGAACTTACCAGACAGGAGCTTCATAAAAGAACCGAAGCTCGCCTAGAAAGACATCAACAAAAAATCACATACCCCATACACAACATTACGAAAACAGTCACACACACACATTCACCCACCCCAACCCCCCATCCTAATGTGAAATTAGCTAACATATTTCGGATGGTACATTTGCCCAACATGTTTAATAAAACATTAAAAGGGGCATTATGTTTGGGGAATGCTATATCCATGAATTATTCGTCTAGATGACTGTGAAGTGTGGAAATCTGGTGTTTCCCTTTCCCTACAAGAGATTTCGCCGTACTCACGACATCGAACATACTCACCAATGAGACCACACATCTGCAAAAAAATAAATCGTGGCCGACCCGTCTTCGCCCATGTTGTTGTTGTTGTTGTTGTTGTTGTCTTCAGTCCTGAGACTGGTTTGATGCAGCTCACCACGCTACTCTATCCTGTGCAAGCTTTTTCATCTCCCAGTACTTACTGCAACCTACATCTTTCTGAATCTGCTTAGTGTATTCATCTCTTGGTCTCCCTCTACGATTTTTACCCTCCACGCTGCCGTCCAATGCTAAATTTGTGATCCCTTGATGCCTCAGAACATGTCCTACCAACCGGTCCCTTCTTCTTGTCAAGTTGTGCCACAAACTCCTCTTCTCCCCAATTCTATTCAGTACCTCCTCATTAGTTATGTGATCTACCCATATAATCTTCAGCATTCTTCTGTAGCAACACATTTCAAAAGCTTCTATTCTCTTCTTGTCCAAACTATTTATCATCCATGTTTCACTTCCATACATGGCTACACTCCATATAAGTACTTTCAGAAACGACTTCCTGACACTTAAATCTATACTCGATGTTAACAAATTTCTCTTCTTCAGAAACGCTTTCCTTGCCATTACCAGTTTACATTTTGTATCCTCTCTACTTCGACCATCATCAGTTATTTTGCTCCCCAAATAGCAAAACTCCTTTACTACTTTAAGCGTCTCATTTCCTAATCTAATTCCCTCAGCATCATCCGACTTAATTCGACTACATTCCATTATCCTCGTTTTGCTTTTGTTGATGTTCATCTTATATCCTCCTTTCAAGACACCGTCCATTCCGTTCAACTGCTCTTCCAGGTCCTTTGCTGTCTCTGACAGAATTACAATGTCATCGGCGAACCTCACAGCTTTTATTTCTTCTGCATGGATTTTAATTCCTACTCTGAATCTTTCTTTTGTTTCCTTTACTGCATGCTCCATATACAGATTGAAAACATCGGGGAAAGGCTACAACCCTGTCATACTCCCTTCTCAACCGCTGCTTCCCTTTCATGCCCCTCGACTCTTATAACTGCCATCTGGTTTCTGTAAAAATTGTAAATAGCCTTTCGCTCCCTGTATTTTACCCCTGCCACCTTTAGAATTTGAAAGAGAGTATTCCAGTCAACATTGTCAAAAGCTTTCTCTAAGTCCACAAATACTAGACATGTAGGTTTGCCTTTCCTTAATCCATTTTCTAAGATAAGTCGTAGAGTCAGTATTGCCTCACATGTTCCAACATTTCTGCAGAATCCTAACTGATCTTCGCCGAGGTCGGCTTCTACTGATAGTTCGGTAATTTTCACATCTGTCAACACCTGCTTTCTTTGGGATTTGAATTATTATATTCTTCTTGAAGTCTGAGGGCATTTCGCCTGTCTCATACATCTTGCTCACCAGATGGTAGAGTTTTGTCAGAACTGATACTCGCAAGGCCGTCAGTAGTTCCAATGGAATGTTGTCTACTCCCGGGGCCTTGTTTCGACTCAGGTCTTTCAGTGCTCTGTCAAACTCTTCACGCAGTATCATATCTCCCATTTCATCTTCATCTACGTCCTCTTCCATTTCCATAATATTGTCCTCAAGTACATCGCCCTTGTATAGACCCTCTATATACTCCTTCCACCTTTCTGCTTTCCCTTCTTTGCTTAGAACTGGGTTTCCATCTGAGCTCTTGATATTCATACAAGTGGTTCTCTTATCTCAAAAGGTCTCTTTAATTTTCCTGTAGGCAGTATCTATCTTACCCCTAGTAAGATAAGCCTCTACATCCTTACATTTGTCCTCTAGCCATCCCTGACTAGCCATTTTGCATTTCCTGTCGATCTCATTTTTGAGACGTTTGTATTTCCTTTTGTCTGCTTCATTTACTGTGTTTTTATATTTTTTCCTTTCATCAATTAAATTCAATATTTCTTCTGTTACCCAAGGATTTCTATTAGCCCTCGTCTTTTTACCTACTTGATTCTCTGCTGCCTTCACTACTTCATCCCTCAGAGCTACCCATTCTTCTTCTACTGGATTTCTTTCCCCCATTCCTGTCAACTGTTCCCTTATGCTCTTCCTGAAACACTGTACAACCTCTGATTCTTTCAGTTTATCCAGGTCCCATCTCCTTAAATTCCCACCTTTTTGCAGTTTCTTAGGTTTTAATATACAGTTCATACCCAATAGATTGTGGTCAGAGTCCACTTGTACCCTTGGAAATGTCTTACGATTTAAAACCTGATTCCTAAATCTCTGTCTTACTATTATATAATCTATCTGATACCTTCTAGTATCTCCAGGATTCTTCCATGTATACAACCTTCTTTTATGATTCTTGAACCAAGTGTTAGCTATGATTAAGTTATGCTCTGTGCAAAATTCTACCAGGTGGGTTCATCTTTCATTTCTCTCCCCCAATCCATATTCACCCACTATGTATCCTTCTCTCCCTTTTCCTACTCTCGTGTTCCCGTCACCCATGATAATTAAATTTTCGTCTCCCTTCACTACCTGAATAATTTATTTTATGTCATCATACATTTCATCAATTTCTTCATCATCTGCAGAGCTAGTTGGCATATAAACTTGTACTACTGTAGTAGGCATGGGCTTTGTGTCTATCTTTGCCACAATAATGCGTTCACTATGCTGTTGGTAGTAGCTTACCCACACTCCTATTTTTTTATTCATTATTAAACCTACTCCTGCATTACCCCTATTTGATTTTTTATTTATAATCCTGTATTCACCTGACAAAAAGTCTTGTTCCTCCTTCCACCGAACTTCACTAATTCCCACTATATCGAACTTCAACCTATCCATTTCCGTTTTCAAATTTTCCAACCTACCTGCCTGATTAAGGGATCTGACATTCCACGCTCCGATCCGTAGGACGCCAGTTTTCTTTCTCCTGATAACGACGTCCTCATGAGTAGTCCCCACCCAGATATCCGAATGGGGGACTATTTTACCTCCGGAATATTTTACCCAAGAGGACGCTGTCATCATTTAACCATACAGTAAAGCTTCGCCCATAGCCTGTCGTAAATCATCAAGGTTCATCGGAACAGATAAATCCATACCTACAAATGAAAATAAGATACTAAAAATTGTTCTAAAATAAGAAATTAATAATCCAAATTGCCTCAATATCACTAAGAGTGAAATTAAGTACGGTATGAATTAGAAACAACCAATTAATTTAATAAATGAACACGAAGAATATTTTCAGCAATATATAGCGATCTCTTTTAAAATCACATTCAATTATTTTAATGTACAATGATAGCGCATATCCGGTACACAGAACTGTTTTATTATCTATTGCTCGATGTGAGGACATTATTATTTATGAGTAATGTATGACGTCATTGGTCAAAGCTGACGGGTTGCATCCCCTGCTTCACTAGACCCTAATTTTCTTATCTTGTACGCAGTTCACGTAACATGTCACAGAAACAATTGGTTGTAGCCACAATAACGGTTGGAAAAATTATTCACATATTTCAACTTAAAATTTGTACTATTTTGTCTTTGAAACAAAGTTCATGGAGCCGGCCGCGGTGGTCTAGCGGTTCTAGGCGCTCAGTCCAGAGCCGTGCGACTGCTACGGTCGCAGGTTTGAATCCTGCCTCGGGCATGGATGTGTGTGATGTCCATAGGTTGGTTAGGTTTAAGTAGTTCTAAGTTCTAGGGGACTGATGACCATAGATGTTAAGTCCCATAGTGGTCAGAGCCATTTGAACTATTTTTTTAAAGTTCATGGAACTCGGCCACCATTGTAACCTCCTGTTAAGTAGTTAGAAACTTAGTCAGCCGGTGTCGTAATTTTGAAATGAGAGTTAGTATTAATGTCGTGTGATAAACATTTCATATGAAGCGGCGTTGGGACACAGGCAAAGGTCAATTGTGAAAACTAATCCACTGAATACTATAAGTAACGTTATTAAGGAATACACCCGACAGACTACACAAAATAAGAGGGCACGTGGTTCAAAGTGAGTAGTTCAAAATGAGAATTAATGCTGTGAAGGAAATGGGTCATAAGTATAGTTACGTCGGTACACACTCAGTTGTATGCGAACGTACAATCGGGATAGAGGCATGTACGTTCTAATTACTATCATTTCCCGTGGCCTGGGTAAAAAAGAATTGTGGTTAAGATGCATTTTGTTACCCGAGAAAGAAAATAATCGGACATCGTAATTAAATGAAAAGAAAAATTGCAGGTTCTGAATGTCGTGGCAAATATGACCTCAATATTGAAATTGACATTGGTGACCACGAAGGGAAAGAGATGAAGACATTCACATTCCTTTATTGTTGAGCAGCGCTGTCTTGAAGATCATCGCCTCTATCTAAATTCTCCATACAAAATTAAAATAATAATAATCTTCCAGAGTTACAGAATCTGGCACACATGGTATCTATCATAAATGAGGAAATCGTGTTGTTACAGAAGTTTCTTTCATTGATCAATTTGTTATTTCCGATCATGGTATTGCTAGCATGCATCTGCCCAGCCCCTCCCGCAAATTGTACATGGACATAGCATGCAACTGAGCCGAAATCTGAATTTTTAAGTACTTCCAACGTAATAGACTTCCTACCAAATGACCAGCTCTGCCAGAATCGGCCAATAGGAGGCAAGGGAAAAAATCCAGAAGGGAGAAGAGTATCTTTTGGAAACCGGGCAGTTTTAGGATCGAATCCCGCCAAGTTAAATATTTCTATTATCCACCAATAGGATGTAAGGGGAATCCACATTTCGCGTGAGAAAATCCAGGTCTATGGTCAATAACATCCCTGTCTCAGATTTTTTAAACTGAGGAGTCTATGTCAGGGATGGAACTACTTTATACATACAAGCCGCAGGTTCTTGACCCGCATTGTGCTGCAGTCAGCGGCAGTAGTCGTGAGGGGGCCAGGCATGAGGAAGCCGCAAATTAGCCTGGCCTCGGGCGACCGGCGGTTTTTTGGCTAGCCGGCTCTTCAGATAAACAATAGACATGGTATATGAAGCTGGACAAAACTGGAGGTGACTGGTCAGTTATCTTTTTCGTCTTGAGACATCAAATTCAAGTGAGACACTGAGCACTAGTTTCGTAAAAAATGTCGTACAACATAGTTGCTAAGTTTGTGTTGGCTAGGATACGACTTGAGACTATTATTATCCATCCTTATGTTCCTCCCAGCAGCAGCTAATCACATGTAGATCTACAAGGGGCTACGCCCCTGGTAGATCTACAAGGGGCTACGCCCCTGTACGTCAGCGATAGCTTGCTGTCCTATTATTATTACCACCCATCCTTTCCATGTAGGTCTACTGCATAGACTGGCCAGAGCAAGTCTCCAGTGCTACTAGATTAATAGCGAAAATATGCACTCAACATGTAGCAGTTATTGATGAAACTGGATGGAGCTACTGTCTAGTGCTCGAGCAATGCCAACTCTGTTTATTTAAATAATGATATTCTGCACTGTGTACATAATAATAAAGATTACATTTGTTGTATCCAGAAGCCGAGCACAGAATGAGTCCTTTTCCCACCAGTCTTTCCGGATGGGGGAGGGGTGAGAAGGGGAGTTAATTGGGGGAGGACCAACAGCACCCTCTGGTGTTGGTGTTGGTGTTGTGAAGTCGGTCACTTAGTCTCCAAACCTTAAAGTGAATTCACAGATTTGATGTACCTGCCAATAAATTTGAGTTTCCCGCAATTTTTGGAATTTCCCGCCAAAATTTAAATTTTCCACCCATGGACCAGATGGGGAAAACCCATAATGTCATCAGTAGATTGGGGTAACTAATTAATTAATTAGTTTGTATCACTTTGATATAAAGTGGTGTATGACAATAGGTTATGGACCTGTCGATCAAAAGAGAACAGTAGTTCAAGGGCTGACATAGAGCAGAACAATAGGTTTGCCCCTGAATGTATGCTTTCCCCTGATGTAGACAACCAACCATAACAAAAAGGCCTGATACCCCCTTTGCCTGTTACGTTTGTTACTGATATTAATCAGTATTTACAACCACTAAGTGCATCATTACAAGGAAGAGAGAAAACTTATTTCCGATTTGGCACAGTATGTGTTCATCTTCCATAACAAATTAAGACACTTTTAGATGGACCTGGACACTAAAACATTTTCTCATTTCATATGTTTGAAGAAGATATTACTGCAAGCCTTTAGTTCAGGTGCAAATACAGGATTATCTAAGCAGAATGTTTGCCCTTGTTGAAGAAATAAATGTCAGGTTAGTGATGTGAGGGCACTTAAGAGGTTCATTTTCATTCTCTAATGTTGTGGAAAGTGTCTGTCCTGTTTCACCATCAATTACTAAGAATTCAACAGCTGTACAGTTGGAGCTACTGGAACTTCAAGAGGACAAAGAACTAAATGGCCTGAAATGTAGTGGTCGTTAAAATGCTGAATTTTAGAAGAAGGTTCCAGAAGAAAAATATCCACTAACAAGAGGGTGTGCCAAGAGACTTATCTCTGTTTTTGGGACCAACAGGAAACAAATATACCAACAAAAATACGTTTGCACAGAAAACTTGAAATGCCAAACGGCCGGCCGTTGTGGCCGAGTGGTTCAAGGCGCTTCAGTCTGGAACCGCGCGACCGCCACAGTCGCAGGTTCGAATCCTGCCGTGGGCATGGATGTGTGTGATGTCCTTAGGTTAGTTAGGTTTAAGTAGTTCTAAGTTCTAGGGGACTAATGACCTCAGATGTTAAGTCCCATAGTGCTCAGAGTCATTTGAACCATTTTTGAAATGCGAAAAAATGGAAACAAGAGCTTCAAGAACGGCACTAAAGTTGCCACTGCTCTTCAGCATTGTTGATTTGCGTAGTCGGCAACAGTGGTAACTCGAAGTTTAACTTTTGTCGATTTATCTATAAGGGGATGAAGAAGAGTGGCCGTGCGGTTTGAGGCGCCATGTCACGTGTTGTGCGGCCCCTCCCGCCGGAGGTTCGAGTCCTCCCTCGGGCATGGGTGTATGTGTTGTTCTTAGCATAAGTTAAGTTTAAGTAGTGTGTAAGTCTAGGGACCGATGACCTCAGCACTTTGATTCCTTCGGAATTCACACACATGTGAACATTTGAAACACGCCCCACCTTGAATTCTGATTAATAATGAGCATTTGCGGCCGAAAATTTCCGGCACAAGAAGTCACCGTCTTCCTGCCAACGGCCTTATGAAAGAGGGTGAAGGAGCAGACAGAAGTTCAGGGCACTCTGTTGTCCTTGGGGCGGGAAACTACTCCTAAAGGTGGAAGAATCAACAATGATCAACGGCATGAACAAGCAGAAACCACTGCATTAAAGACACATGACGTGTATCCACAGGACTTGTGGCCTGAAAAAGTGTCATGATGATCTCTTCACTGGCAAAAGATATCGGAATAACCCCCTTTCGGATCTTCGGGAGGGACTACCAAGATGGAGGTTACCATGAGAAAGATATTGAGTAACCAACGAAAGGATAACGTTCTACAAATCGGAGCGCGTAATATCAGAAGCTGGAATGTGATAGGGAAGTTAGAAAATCTGAAAAGGGAAACGCAAAGGCTCAATCTAGAGATAGCAGGGGTCAGTGAAGTGAAATAGAAAGAAGACAAAGATCTCTGGTCAGATGAGTATAGTGTAATATCAACAGCAACACAAAATGATACAATGGGAGTAGGATTCGTTATGAATAGGAAGGTAGGGCAGAGTGTGTGTTACTGTGAACAGTTCGGTGACAGATTTGTTCTTATCAGAATCGACAGTAAACCAACATCCATAGTTCAGGTACACATGCCGACATCGCAAGCTGAAAATGAAGAGATATGAGGATATTGAAAGGGTAAGCCAGTACGTAAGGGGAGATGAAAATCTAACAGTAATGGGGAACGCAATTGTAGAGGAAAGAGTAGAAGAAAAAGTTACAGGAGAATGTTGGACTGGGGCAAGGAATGAGAGAGGGGAAAGATTGAGTTCTGTGATAGCTTTCAGCTAGTGACAGCGAATACTCTGTTCAGCAATCACAAGAGAAGGCGGTGTACTTGGAAAAGACCAGGAGGTACGGGAAAATTTCATTTAGATTAGATCATGGTCCGGCAGAGACTCAGAAATCAGATACTGGATTGTAAGGCGTACCCAGGAGCAGATACAGACTCAGATCAAAACGTAGTGGTGACTAAGAGTAGACTGAAGTTCAAGAGATTAGTCAAGAAGAATCAATACGCAAGCATGTGGGATATGGAACTACTAAGGGATGACGAGACAAGCTTGAAGTTCTCTAAGGCTATAGATACAGCAGTTAGGAATAGCTCAGTAGGCAGTACACCTGAAGAGTAATGGTCATCTCTAAAAAGGGCAATCACAAAAATTTGAAAGAAAAACATAAGTACAAACGCAGTAACTGCGAAGAAACCATGGGTAACAGAAGAAATACTTCAGTTGATCTAAGAAAGAAGTAAGTACAAAAGTGTTCAGGGTAATTCAGGAATATTTGGTAACGTGAGGTTACTTGGACTACTGTCAAAAAAAAAAAAAATAAATAAATAAATAAAAATAAAGGAGTTCACATGTCGTTTCTAGGCTTAGCACAAAAAATCTATTTATAGCTGGGAATTCAAACTTCTTAGTACCTACACTTTCTTCACAATCACAAGTAGTCTTAGTAGAGACTCTTGAAAACTTGTTCAGAATTGTCTTTACAAAACGAAATTATTCAACCGAGAATCCACGAAGTATACACAGGAAGACCCAATATTTTGATTCTTATTGCTCATAAATTTGTATGGTTTTATTATCTGTCCCCTTTGTTTGAATCTAGCACGCATTGCTAACTTTATTAAACTGCATTATTTACATTGTTCAACCAGTGTCAACATCATCATCATCATCATCATCATCTACGGTGCTTAAAGGTTGTTGAAATTTCTTCGGTTAGATTATGTTCGATTCCGACACAGGGTCTGCATTTAACGATACGCATAGAGTAACACCAAGAAATAAACAAGTTTCGTGATCGACAGATTCACAGACGCAGCTGCAGAGCTCCACAGTTTCCTGCTTCACTCGCGACAACAGACACTAACGATGAACTAGACAAGCTGCCGCTACTACTAAAATGTGTCATCGGCGGTGTCTTTATGAAGGAGGTGGGGGGGGGGGGGCTGACAATCGTAGGCAGCTATTGGCTGTACGTTGCTAACCGTAGAGGAATTTGCTACGCATAGCGGAATTTTTGGACCTTGGCAGCATAGCGGAGGAATTGTAAAATTGTTAAAAATTTAGCACAGTTTAACTTACACTGAATGTAAAACCATCACAAATTTCCTTCCCAAAGCACAAAAAAAATAACCAACTCAGTATTACTTCAGGTTTATAATGTTAGAATTTACAGACTAATACATATTTAATATTTACTGTGAATGTTATCTACAGTTTACTATGCAGGCTTTCATGTTCTCTCGTATATGAATGACCTGATGACAACTGAGACGATAACATTGTATCACATAGACTGAGTGAGGCCGCTGACAGCTGGCAACCGCCAATAATTACAGGAAGTATGAATTAAAGCCCCAACTGACACACGAGACGGTAACGATATACTATTAAATCAATTCATTACTCATAGTAGATTGACCAATTCATACAGTATAACAGTTGTTTTATATAAAGGTGTTAAAACTTTTAAAATATCAAACTAGATGAAAGGTCCAATAGTCCACAGTAGGTGATTTTGTTGAAGTCGGTTAGAGACTCACACAAACGGTTTTGCAACTTTTAAGTTGTATCTTCTGGTGTGTATAACGCTATGCCATATTATTATTACAGAATGCTGCAGAGTAACAGTTGTTATGGCTAGGCAAAGATCTCAGCCTTCTTCAAATGGAAAAGTCATCATATTTTAACAGTTTCAACACATGTATATAAACACCTGTTATATTGTTGGAAATGGTCTATAAGTTATGTGTAATTACTTAAGCTGTGGCTGCCCCAGTTTTAAAATTACCTGCAATTCATTACAACAAGTCGTGTGAATTGGACATGTGTGATTTGGATATAGAAACGTTAATGTAAAAACTGCTAAATAAGGTGTGCTAAAGGTGGCTGCTTAACACCAGAAAAGTGAATATAGTAGTGGGCTTGAGCGAGAAGAGAAAAAAATCGAGAAAACAATTGCTTTTTCCAAAATCGTTACATTAAGACATTTCTGAAAAGTGGTTAGGAGCAGTAAGTGATGACAACACGTAAGCGAAGTACAAAGTGTGTAATATAGGGCTAGGATCAAAACGAAGTGTCTTAGTGAATCACATTGAAAGCCAGACACACAAGACGAACGTTGAAGCTAAGGACCACACAAGAAGTATTTCTCACGTAAGAATTTTCTTTTTTTTTTCAGTTCATACGAATTAGACAATGGGAATGGTACAGAGTACCCTCCGCACCACATGGTTGCTTACAGAGTATGTATGTAGGTGTAGATGAGTATTATTACTAACATTATTACTACTATTATACTACATTCTAAGACAAAAAATGACATTCACGAAGGAATTATCCGAATGGGACGTAAATCAGAAGACGAAACGTGTATGTATAACAAACAAATAATTACAATTTCAGAAAAATTGGGCGATTTATTAAAGAGGAAGAGTATCAAAAAAATGGTTCAAATGGCTCTGAGCACTATGCGACTTAACTTCTGAGGTCATCAGTCGCCTAGAACTTAGAACTAATTAAACCTAACTAACCTAAGGACATCACACACATCCATGCCCGAGGCAGGATTCGAACCTGCGACCGTAGCGGTCACGCGGTTCCAGACTGAAGCGCCTTTAACCGCACGGCCACACCGGCCGGC
Organism: Schistocerca americana; assembly: GCF_021461395.2. Lineage (NCBI taxonomy): Eukaryota > Metazoa > Arthropoda > Insecta > Orthoptera > Acrididae > Schistocerca > Schistocerca americana. The sequence goes on from NC_060122.1 coordinate 633,145,922, forward strand.
GGAAGAGTATCAGAAATTGAGAAATTTAGTCCACTTCTGCCCTTTATGCCAGCAGTTATTCGGCTTGGCGTTGATTGATAGAGTTATTGGATGCCCCCCTGAGGGATATTTTGCCAAATTCTGTCCAATTGGCGCGATAGATGGTCAAAATTACGACGTGGTCGTAGGATCCTGCCCATAATGCTCGAAACGTTCTCAATTAGGGAGAGATCTGGCGACCTTGCTGGCCAAGGTAGGATTTGGTAAGCACGAAGACAAGCAGTAGAAACTCTCGCCAAGTGCAGGCGGGCATTATCTTGCTGAAATGTAAGCCCAGGATAGCTTGCCATGAAGGGCAACAAAACAGGGCGTAGAATGTCGTCGACGTACTGCTGTGCTGTAAGAGTGACGCGAGTGACAACCAAAGAGATCGTACGACGAAATGAAATTGCATCTCAGACCATCTCTCCTGGTTATCGGGCCAAATGACGGGCGACAGTCAGGTTGGTATCCCAGCGCTGTCAGGGGTGTCTCCAAACACGTATTCGTTGGTCGTTTGGGATCAGTTTGAAGTAGGTCTCATCACTGAAGACAATTCTACCACAGTCAATGAGATTACAGGCTGAATACGTGCCTGGAAACGCCCTGGACAGCAATGGGACACCAAACAGACTGTCGCCCGCCATGCTGCCAGAAGTGATGCGCTGGGGGGTCATTCCTTTGTTTGTCATCCACGGCACCAGTACAGCACAGCCTCGTTTTGTTGCCCTTCATGGAAAGCCACCCTAGGGCTTACATTTAAGCAAGATACTGCCCAGCTGCATATGGCGAGACTTTCTACCGCTTGTCTTTGTGCTTGCCAACCCTACCCTGACCAGGAGGGTAGTCTGATCTTTCCTCACTTGAGAACGTTTTTAGCATTGTTGGCAGAGCCCTCAAACCAGGTCAGAATTTTGACAATGTCACTCGCCAATTGGACAGAATTTGGCATGGTATCACTAGGGAGGACTTCCAGCAGCTCAGTCAATTAATGCCAAGCCGAATAATTAATTGCATAAGGGCCATATGTGGACCTACATGTTATTGACTTGCTCAGTTTGTGAAACTTGCTGAAAACACCCAGTGTGGACCCACTTGCTGAAAGAATTGCAACGTGCCTGCTATAATTTCCTTAGGGCACTCCGCGACTGCTGCTTGAGAGCGGAATAGAGAATACTCACAAGATTTGGGAACAGTGTGTAACAATTTCGCGGGGCAGATGGTAACTGGACCTGTTCGACAATGCAGCAAGTCTTGTGCAGTGAGGAACGCATGAGCTTGTCTGTTACGTGCCACTAACAGTATTTCCTGTACGGTTAATTGTACGAATTTCTGCAAAATTTCCCACTTCACTGGATACGTATGCAAGGCGTAACACTCAAATTTACAATCCTTACATGTTAATGGCATTATGATATGAATTCTCAGCAGGGTACCCGTCCGCATACTGGTAACAGTGACCATTTTGTAGTACAGAGATAAATGTTCGTCTGTTAATGTCGTCAGTAGCTCCAGGGATGCGGGCAATTCCGATTGAACTTTCCGTAATCCTTCCCGAAGTTGTTCCATATGTAACAGTACCGGGGTTAGTTGCCTGCGCATTGCCTGCAACAAAGCCTCCTGTAGTTCCGTGGCTTCTATGCATGCTTCCGTAATACTATCAGCAAGAAAACGGAGCAGTTTAGCGATTGTCAGCTGTGAATCGATGTTATCCAACCGGTACTTGATTATACCCAAGTCGTGATTGGTTGTGTCAGCTGTGGCCTTAATGTGGGACATCTTTCTCCAAACTCTCTAATTGGGTTGTGTGAAGATCTAGCATTCCCTGGTTGCTACTCAAATTATCATGTACCTGCCGTAGCGTTTCATTAATGCTTTTAATATCTTCCCCATCAGTGGTCCCAAAAACAGTTTTTAGGATACAGCCACCTGTGTCTAACCATATTCTTTTCCTACAGATGTGCGGGATTAACCCTGTAACTGAGCTTGGAAGTGTGCAAAAGCTGATCGTAGTAGCTGATATTCCCCCTGTGTGTCATTAAACCTTGACTGATTAGCAACCATGGAATGAAATTCATTAAATGTATCCTCTAATTTACAGATTTCGTCTTCAACTGCGCAAATATTACAGTCCACCCTTAAGGTCCATTGATGTCCGGACATAATTACGTCCGCTTGTCGTGAGAACAAAACACCACTTGATATAGGACGTACCTTCAAGGCTTCAGCTAAGTGGCAACAGCAAAACAGAATAACTATGCTGAGAGATAGTGCACACCTTCCCGCTTGCCTCTTCAGCGCAACCCATGATGCTGGAACTGCTGGTCTTCGCAGAACGTCACTCCTCCTGAGAAACAAAAGAAAAACAACTCACATTAGATATTCCTTTTTATGCATGGCCTAAGAGCATAATAGCATGTCTGATCGCTTCCACAATTAACTTGGTTCTCTTGTTTATCTACTCCTTTCTTATTCTTTTTCTTAGATTCATCTTGCTCTCCACTAGAAGTTACTGCAGACAATGAAGAAGTTCCTCAATATTCCCCTTGAAAGGCCTAATTCGGCTCACATGCACAATTGTAGGGCGATCTGGAAGCTGTAATTTTACATTCACTGGCAATGTCGTCTCGATCACCTGGAAAGGACCTTGATAACGGGATACAGTTTTTTTCGTTTTGCCTTTTGGGATGTACGGGTTAGTCATCATCACCCATTTTCCTACATGATATTTGGGTAAAGCTGCCTTTCTATTGTGAACTTTGTCCCGTCTCTCGAACCCTTTAGTGTTCATTTTTTTCACCTGCTGCCAGATTGTTTTCAACTTTGTGGATGAATCCTTAACAGCCGAAATATAGGTTCGTGGTGGGGTCTTGAGCAATTCAAACGGAGATGGCATCTTCCAACCGAACAGTACTTCATACGGAGACAACCCTCTACTTTCATGCACTTTTGAGTTACACGCCATGGTTATAAACGCCAATAGGGTATCTCAATTGTTGTGTTGCGAATTTACATAATAACTTAACATCTTAGCTATTGTGCGATGAACTCTCTCAGTCCGACCATTAGCCTGTGGGTGTAACACACTTGTTCTCAATTTATTTACATGCAACAACTTGCATAACTGTTTCATCAAATCAGACATAAAGCTTGCCCCTTTATCTGTAATTATAGTTTCACGTGTTCCGAATTTCAATATCTATTGATGTACCATGGCGTGAGCCACTGTTTCGGCTCGCTGGTACGGAATAGCTGTCGTAGACACATAGCGCGAAAAATGATCTATTATCATTAAAACATAGCGATTACCCTCTGGTGTTTGCACAAGCGGTCCCAAGACGTATAAGCCAAGTAATTGAAAAGGTCTATCCACTTCTGGTAGTCATTGCAAACAATTTGCTGGTGACTCAATTCTGCCTGTTGAGCACACGGAATGCAATTCTTTACATGCTGATCGACATCTGGCCTATGCGTTGACCACCAATAACTCTGTGCTACCCTCCTTTCCATTGCTCTTCGACCTGAATGACCAGAAAACATTGAATCATGTGCTTGCCTTAAAATTCCGCTTCGCAATTTTTCTGGTATGACTATGCATGGGCCGTTCCTAGTTTTACGATACAATATCCCATCTTCCACGATGAACTGTTGCTGCGAGGTAAATAGTTGACAATCTGTGTCGGCGGTTTGTGCCTCCTCCCATTCGTTCTCATTTATTCCTGTGCATTCCATGGCGCATACTTTACGACTTAGACCATCCGCGTTTCCGTGCGGTTTACCCAGTCGATGAATCAATTCAAAATTGTACTCACTAAGATGCAAAGCCCACTTAGTTAATCTACTCGTTGGGTCTTTAAGCGCTAACAACCACTTAAGTGGTGCATGGTCAATAATCACCTTGAAACGTCGTCCATACAAATAACACCGGAAATAGGTTATTCCGAAAATTAATGCCAATAACTCCTTCTCGGTTGCTGAGTAATTTTTTTCTGCATTGTTTAGCTGCCTGGAAGTGTATGCTATCGGGTGTTCCTGCCCATCTATTTCCTGAGATAATACAATACCCAAAGCAAAATTGCTAGAGTCACAAGATAATATAAACTGTTTACTAAAATCTGGAAAAGCCAAAACCGGACTAGATGTTAACAAATTTTTTTACTTTTGCAAAGCCTTTTCGCATTCTGCTGACCAGTGAAATTTTACTCCCTTCTTCAACAACTGCATGAGGGGCCTTGAAATTTCCGAAAATTTTGGAATATACCTCCTGTAAAAATTGGTGAGACCTAAATAAGACTGCAACTCTTTTACTTTTGTGGGTGTCGGAAAATTCATTACCGCCTCTACAAGTTTTGGATCCATGCGGATATGCTCCTGTCCTATAATATGACCTAAATAACAGACTTCTTGCGACAAAAAATGACATTTTTTCCATATGAAGAGTTAACCGAACTGCTTTCAGACGATCTAAAACTTCGCGCAAACGGCGCAAATGTTCTTGCACGTCCTTTGAGAAAAAAATTATGTCGTCCAAATATACCACACACTGATTAGGTTTCAGCCCTCATAACATGCTATCTAGTAACCTTTGGAAGGTTGCCGGAACATTTTTGAATCTGAAAGGCATTCGCCGATACTGAAAATGACCTGTAGGTGTTGCAAAAGCTGTCTTCTGTCGGTCTTCTGGAGCGACCTCCAAGTGGTGGTACCCGCTTCGAAGATCCAAGGTCGTGAAGTACCGACACTGACCCAAATTATCCAGAATTTCAGTGATATTTGGCTTTGGGTATGCATCCAATACAGTTGTTTGATTCAGGAAATGATAATCACAACAAAAACGATATGCCTTGCCCCCATCAGGTGATTTTTTTACCCACTATTACGACAGGAGCGGATCAGGGACTACTACTGGTTTCTGTTATACCATCCCTAAGCTGTTGATTAATAAATTCTTCCATGACAGGCTGTAAACTTTTTGGAACACGATATGGATTTTTATACAACAGTGCTTCATTCCCAGTAGGTATGTAATGCTGAACTAAAGTGCGCGTCATTTACGACGATGGCCGAGTTTAGGTTCGTTCTGCGCATCTGATGTCACAAAACACAGTCAGACAATGAACAGAGAACGACGTTGCCAAAGCTCAACTGTAGTGCAGAGCACGGACGAGTGGCTTCAGTTTTAGAAACGTTCAGTCACAAATAAAGTAATTGAACAAAAGCAATGTCTTGATAGCAGACTTCCTTTTATAGAAAGTTTGGAAAAGCATTATTTATACCAATTGCTTCATATTCTATTAATTAATTAAACCAAACAAGCAATAAGCGTCCTAATTCAGGCGATAGCAAGGAAAGGTGTTTGTATCATTCTCACGAATCGCTGCTTCGCAATAAAGAACAGCGGTAAATGTTTATTTATCGAAATCCCTTAGCTCACAGGTATTAACATTAATTTTTCGAATTCGATCTACAAAAGCTTCTATTGATTCCCCATTCCTTTGATACATTCTATTCAATTGTTCCCCTATAATATCTAGATGCATTTTTCCTCCGATATCTTTCCAGCAACCCTTTTTTGAATACTTCAAATGTCCGAGCATCCCTTAATTCTTCATGGCATGTAACGTACGCTCTGGCATCCCCAGTTACTTTCAAATTAGCCGCATGCAAAAGTGTTTCTGCACCCCAGTTTCCCAATTTAGCGGGCGTGCTAAGGTTCTAAAAAAAAAAATCATAACATCCTCCCCAGCTTTTCCCGAGAAAGAGGTGACCAAAGACGCAGCGTTAGTGTCAAGAATTACTGCATTAACAGGAAACTGTTCCTTGCTCGCTTCTTTAGACCAAGCAAGCTCTATCTCTAATTCCGACACTCGCTCAAGTAGCCGCTGAATAGCCACCTCGGCTGACACAGACTGCTCTATCACTACCAGCTATCGAATCAAGACTACAGTAAGCCCAGAAAGAAGAACACGAAGAGAAGACAGACTATGCTACAGGTTCAGACAAACCACCAAACGAAAAATTGGCACTTACTTGTCATGTTGCAGGAGTTGCTGATCCATTGTTGCCCTTCTCAGTTGCCACATATCCTCATCGATTACCAGCCACAATTTCTTCCAAATCCAGGGAGAAGTCCACTACTGTCACCAATTGTAACAGGAGTGTGTGATGCGCATGTTGCCCGACTCACACCACTAGTAATAGGATGACCAGAGTGGGTGACGTGGTCGGGGTTGTAGGGTGTGGCTGGGTAGAAGAAGGTGTCAGTTTTTAGCAATCTTCCTCTTTACTGTTGTTTCTTCCAATACATTTTCCGGTAGCTCAGCCCCACCGCTTGTGTCGTGGTGGAGACATGCTGAAGTGCACAACCCGGGGAATGTGACGCCATGCTCGGTCAGCGGATGTGCAGATGGTAGGAGGTTAGCAGCATGAGGCCCGGCCTAGCACGTCTCCTGCAGATGCGGTGGCTCATGACGATGCCAGGAGTAGCCGGTGCAGCAGCGGGCAATGCCCTCCGCTGGCTGGTCCTCGGGCACAGCGTCACTGATGACGACAACGTAACAGCAACCGAACGCCCAATCGGTAGAACCACTGCCGACGCCCGCCTCTGATGCCCTTAAATAGTGCAGACCGCTGCTGAATCCACCGGTTACACGGCTCTGTGTTTATTGGAATGTTCACGGTGAGTTTGCTAATGCAGCCGCGCCACGCGTGGCCTGCGCCTGCGTAATTCTGCTAATGCTGCATTCTGGCTGTTGATGGCGCACATACACACATACCGACTCTTGTTGCAAAACTGTGTCACCTGCATAACGTGCCGGCCAGCTTTTGTCTGCCGTCTGCCATGAGGCTGGGCATCGCACGCTGAAACACACTGAATCACAATTTCGCACCATATTTCCTAAAAATAAGCCCTAGTCCTCTACACTGGGCTTACATTTAAGGAAGATACTGCCCAGTTGCATATGAAGAGACTTTCTACTGCTTGTCTTTGTGCTTGCCAACCCTACCCTGACCTGCAAAGTCGTCTGATCTTTCCTCACTTGAGAACGTTTTGAGGATTGTGGGCAGAGCCCTCAAACCAGGTCAGGATTTTGACGATGTCACTCGCCAATTGGTCAAAATTTGGCACGGTATCACTAGGGAGATCTTCCAGCAGCTCAGTCAATTAATGCCAAGCCGAATAATTACTTGCATAGGGGCCATATGTGGGCCAACATGTTATTGACTTGCTCAGTTTGTGAAAAGCTTTCTCTTGAAGTAATCATCTAATTTTTCTAAAATTGTGATCATTTGTTTGTCTGTACATGTACATCACATCTGCCGGTTTCCGTCTCATTTGGATAGTTCCTTCATTGTGTGTCGATGTATTATTATTGTTATTAAAGGTGTTTTATATGAATTGGAATTTAAAGCTAGAGTAACGAACTGCAACATAAAAATTTCTATGGGAATACAGAATACATTAATATTATTGACGTCAATATAGCAGGAGCTCTCTGCTATGATATTACTCGTTTCCGAATATTTAAACCAGAGAAAGACCAAAATCATGCCACAGTCACTGATATAAAATTCAGTTCGTTAGTTGCAGCTTATAATTTCAGTTTCAATTCAGTGCAAAATATTTTAGAGATAGTCAAATCCAATTTTAAGGATTAAACAATTGCAAAAACAAAAAGTCAAGTGTTGCACAAAATGCACAGGCATTATTAAGAATGTACTGGCCGCAAATATTAAGAACGTGTTAAATAATGATTCAAGAAACAACGCATTTTCCATCCTTATAGATGAGAGTTCAGATACGAGCAATATCGGTTAATGTATATGTTAGGGAGACAATTCTGAAGTCAAAACGAAACTTATTGGTCTAATTCCCATAGGTTGTATGGAGAAGTCTAAGTTAATTGGTAATAATGTTGTGTTTTGCACTGATATTGTCCTCAATATGTTAGTTAAGAGTGAATCATTCAGGACCTATCTCTTAAGAGTAAACTCCAAGATAACTCTGAAGGTTGTTTTTGTCATTCGGTACATTTAGTTGCCATAGCTGGTTCACAAGAAATCCCTAGCTGCGCTGAAGCACTGATGGAAAACAGTTACGGCCATTTTCCCCCTTAGAAGAAATTACTGGAGTTAATGCATTCTTCTCAATTAAAAAATATTAAGTTCAATTAAACAAGATGCTGTGTTAATCGTGTCCTGCAACAATGGAACGTTTTTATTTAGGGAAGCAACATTCGAGGATAAGAACCGTGTAAGGAATACGATCATTTCTGAATTTCGAAATCCCTATATAATGCCTTATCTTCCTCTTTTAAACCATGTACTGCCATTAAATAATCGTTTCAGCGTGATGCTTCGGTCACGAGATGTTATTGTACAAGATCTTTATCCAGAGAGTAAAGTGCATGGAAAATACCATGGCCTCTAGATGCGCAGCCATCTGGGAAAGCATGGGGTGAGCGGCAGTGGTGGGGGTTCGCTCAGAGCGGTGTCGGGGAAATACCGCACGCTGGAGGGGAGCGCAGTTCTAAACTGAAGCGTACGCCATATTTTTGTCAGTATTAAGTGGGTCCCCTCCACGCTCACAGTTGCGTGGTGCAAGATATACTGCCATCTCTGCTTTCGTTAGTATGTAAAAAGATTTCTGCCGAAAATGCAGAAATTTATTTTCGCCTGCATTGTTAACCATTTGTAACTTTCAGAGATGTATCATGAATGGCGAATTTTGAATAAAACGTACACATTTCTCTGTTTGCCATGTCAAAATTCGCTTCTTTTGCCAGACAACAGCGGAGTTTACACTTTCTCACCTCACTAACATGTTGTGCAGACACAATTGCGAGAGAATTCTGAAAGAGTGGTTTATTAAGTTTCTTATGTGAGGAACTGAGGAAAAGCAAAGTCAGTAGCTTATGGAAAAACACATCCGCAGTCCAAAAAAATTATAATATTTTCACACATGTTGTTCCAAAACCCATAGCATTTCCCGTTTCACCAACTATCGATGGCGCTTAAAAAATACATTCTTTCACCGAAAAAGTCTGTAGCTATTGCAATAACATGGTAGATAATGACGTTTTACATAATAAACAATTATGGAATAATACTCTCATCTTTGCATGTTATCATTTGTCAAAATCTAATTTCAGTACCTGAAACTGGTTACGAAATATGATAAATGTTGTGGATATTTCATTCTGGCTTTATCACAGGCGCGGCGCAATAGCAAATGAGTGTGCTACATCGGATTAGTTTTCTCAAGATCGGGGACAGATAGATAACGTCACCCAAGTCTAAAGAGAAATTCAATATGCTAGCTAAATTTCATACGCAACAATATATTATGTCATATGCGCCAAACGCAAAATCATAGCGACCTCTATTTTTTTGTTGCACACTTTTCTGAATTACTTTCGCGTAAGTATCACAATAACTATGACCATTAATGAAACGATGGGTACATCATCATGAACCCAACGTATAAAGCTATCAGTAAAGCAAAAATGAAACATTTTTACAATATAGTTTCTGTAAAATCGTTTGAGAAAGATTACAGTGTGAGCGCCTCGATTCTTTCATCACTGAGCAGCCGAAAGATGGAAAACACTTATTGGCCTCCCCTTCCGAACAAACGAATGAACTCACCCAGCGCTTTGGCTGAATACTGGGCACTGCACATCAGCCACCGTATCGTGTGCGAGTGTGCGAGCTATAGAAGATTTATCAGAATTCTGACAGTCAGTTTTATAAAACCTCCATTCCTCAACAAGGACGAGAAGTTAGTCAGTTTAAATTTACATGCTCCTAATGTGTAGCTCAGTACTGAAGAAGTTAATTTTGGGGAATAAGCCATAGAAGCGCTAATAGACTGTAGAGCGCGTGGAAAAGAGCAGTCCACCTCTAGTATGTGTGAAATTTTACCAAAAGTTTGTGAGTGATGCCTACAAGAGCTTTCCAGTAAAAAACAATTTATATAATAACATGGCATATGTGAGTCGAAAAAGTGCCCTGAGTCTCAGTACAGCCCAAGTATGCGATATATTGAAACTTGCCGAGATGCACGAAAGGAAGGATGGTAAACACGAAGCTGCGAGAAGAAAACAAACTTTTCTGGTACAGAAAAAGAGGCGTTAGGTTCAAAGAATAGCATCGAATTTCTGAGTGCATTAAGTGAAATAAAAAATTTTGATGAACAGTATGTGTTCTCGAATATTGCCAAACTGGCAAAAATAATACCTATATTGCCGCATGGGACTGCAGATGTCAAATGGCCTTTTCCGTGACGACGGATATTAAACTAAGAAAATATAATAAGCCAAACCCAGAAACACTAAATGCCTACTTAAGAATATCACTTGACATGTAAAACGAGCATTATCGTTGTATTTCATATCCAACTAAACAGGAACATATCCTTCAGCCTGGAAAAAGTGAATCAGCTCTCTAAGAAAGACGAACAGGTGTTTAAATCGTCTGAAGGTGAATTATAATGATAGGATTAGTAAACAAATGAGAAAATTGAAATTGTCTTCGCATCGCTAAATTGTGCAATTTACTCGTTCATTACAGTCTTAAATTACGAAAACCTGAATAACAAAACATTTCACAACAGATTGCATTTTATTAAATCTAATTCGTAATGGCAGCTAAAAATAATAAAATATTGTGTTGGATAAAATATATACAGTATCTATCTACACTGATCAGCCAGAACATCATGACCACGTACCCAATAGCTGGTATGTCGACCTTCGGCATGGATAACAGTGGCGATACGTCTTGGCATGGAAGCAATGAGGCCTTGTTTGGTTGATGAAGGGGGTCGGCACCACATCTGCATACACAAGTCACCTAATTTCCTTAAATTCTGGGGAGGGGGCGATGAGCTCTGCCGCCAACAGTTGCTATGTTCAGAAGAACACTGCTGCTGTTGCTGCTGCTGCTGAGTCCCACTGAGAACTAATGCCAAGGCTGCATATTGACAATAGTATGGCAACAAGGACATGAAGACGATTTGTTAGCGTGGGTTGCCTGCATCAGGGGCAATTATATATTCAGGGGCAAACTTACTCGCCTCTTTTGATTGGCAGCTCCTTAATCTATTGTTCTGCTAGGAGGATTATGACCCTCTTTGGATAATTTTTCCTTTTATTATTCGGTTAAGTGGTTTCAAAGAAACCCCCACAAATCCCCCTCCGCATCCTCCCCCTCCTCTGCCCCCATATCCCTATGGGAATATCCACACCGATACAAGCACACTTTTGATATCAATTTGATTGACTAATAAATTAAGTTGTTCAATTAATTAACCTATCCCCCTCCATCCCCAACCTGGAAATCAGTGAGAATAAAACTCAGTTGATTAGATATTAGGCAGAAAGACGATTGCAAAAGAATGGTTCAAATGGCTCTGAGCACAATGGGACTTAACATCTATGGTCATCAGTCCCCTAGAACTTAGAACTACTTATACCTAACTAACCTAAGGACAGCACACAACACCCAGTCATCACGAGGCAGAGAAAATCCCTGACCCCACCGGGAATCGAACCCAGGAACCCGGGCGCGGGAAGCGAGAATGCTACCGCACGAACACGAGCTGCGGGCAAAGACGATTGCAGTGTATGAAATATTTATTAAACAGTTTAGAAAATGTGTGGAATATTGCTTATTTGAACATAGTTTATTTATTTAGTTAAACAACTTGTAGGGAAACTGACTGCAGTATATGGAATATTGTTTGTGTGAGCGACAAGGCGACATGAAATATGTAAGCAATTGTGGCACTTTTTTCTTCTGATTGCGCATGGAAATGCTGAGTGCGTTTACTTTATATTTGTTGCCAGAGCCAGGGACGTTAAAGCACTTATGTTTTATTTTCCTCACGTCTCAAAGCACACTGGTGTCTAAGCACAAAAGAGAAAATCAGAACAATTAAATATCTAAAACTTCGTAAACCTACTGCCACTTTCTGCAGACAGACGAATTACTAGAATCTCAGTGGCAAACTATTTGGTACAGTTCGAGAAATATACAGCAGACATATTGCACTGACAGTTAAACCCTGCAAAAGTGGTTTACACATCATGAAGGGAATGGAGAGTGGTATAGAAGCCACTGTTTGGGGAGTCCCGCATGTGTGCCTATCGTCAGGACGCCGTCACAACGGTCAGAAACACACTACATCCTGATTACAGATCACGTTGCTAAATACCACTGACGACGATCTCATGGCCCCCAAACAAAGCATCAAGTGGCTGTATTCTGTTGATCAGGAAATACCAGACGCACTACCTGTTCTGTCTTTCTCAAGAAGCCACTCCCTGTTTGTCCGTATGAACTGATGTCTCGAAACACACAGACGGATTTTTTCAACTCTCCTCAGAATACAGTGTTCCTATTGGATAATGCTGGAGACAAAGGGAGAGCTGACGACATTTTGATGTCAAAAATAGAGCGAAATAATCAATTTGCACTAACCTATCAAATTAATTGTTTAGCAGTTAACAAGAGTCAAATAGATCGCTTAAACCACTCACCCACACCTTACGATGATCCTTCTTTGTAATAAAACATATTTTCGAAGTTTGAGTATCACACATAATCATTATGCAAATCAAGACCAAAAAACTCATACTGATCACACAAGCTAGTGATAGTGAGGAGCACACGTTGCACTGACTACATAGTAGCCCCATCCCCCCCTGGTTAGGGGAGAGAGACCCACAGCCAAGCAGGCCATGCCTGCCCATACCGAACACTTCTGTTTTGCAATACATGTAACGGAAATAATAAATTGATAAATCTGGAATTTGATGTTGCGATTGGGTTTTTAAAGCACTATACATTTCTTCTCCAGTACATTTGAAAGGAGGGAGGAAACGGTCTACTGTGTGATAGGATAGTAACAACAAGTACTGCTGCGACTCTTACATCACACATACTCACCTTCAGGAGGTCCACATTCAGCACACTGTGCCGGAAACGTGGCGCATGGCCGCAGCCAAGACAGTGCATGTCAGCAAGAGAGAGGTCCGCCAGCTGTGGAGAGTCCTCTCCGGGAGGAGAGGGATCCGAATGCTATCAGTACCCCAGCGCCAACACTCGTCAAATTGAATCTTGTCAAATATCCATATACTTGCAACACATGCGGTCTGAAGGCTACTCAGTGCAAACTGGTATACAAAGGATGGGCCACCCCCATCCCAGAACAAAGGCATCAGCTGAGATACTGTTTCTAGCCAAGATCTGACTGCTTCCTACTACGCTTTCTACGGCCATCTCGAGAGGCGCAAGAATACTGGGACCCAAACACATATTTAAATATCAGTGTAAGTACAATTAAATATTACACCGAGCGACGTACTGGAAATGTCTCCTCTTGATTACTTTTGTTCTGGAAGGAATCTCACGCTGAAATTTCAATCTCTATACCACATGTAAAATCTCTCTCATACCCTTACAGTTATACCTCCATCATGATAGGGCGCACAGTCATTTTCTCTGCACATGCACTGCATAAGCCACAGTAACTGTACACTGCAACATATACACATTATATACAAGCACTGCAGCTACCGTTTATATGTGTACATCACCTGAAAAAATTATGGTGTACCCACACTTATAACGGCAAGGTGTCTCGATTCTCCTCAGTTCTAGAAATTTTTTTTACATTTAAGCCTTCCAGTCAGCACGTCAGAAAGATGCTGCATCCTGCTAAGACTCTCTCAAATAAGTATTGTACAAGCACAGGCGTCTGGCAACATGTGATAATCAATAGCGATCCCGCGGACGAAAGGGTTGGAAAGACGACACCAATATGGGTTGGTGTACCGTAATCAACCTCGCAAACGATAGCGCAACAAGGAAAATGTGAGGATATGGTTAGGGAGGACGACGAGGGGACGTCCTGTGTCTCCATTTTGTTACAGCCATATTGCCCTTCCTGTTTGTACACTATAGCAGATCCAGTTGAACCCTCACATTGCTATATTGTGAAGCTGTTTATGAAAGGAATCTGTCACAGCTTGCGTCCAGACATAGTCCTCAATGCGTTGAAATCACAACTCACCACGTGAAATCTATCCTCCCCTTACGACTAGACATACATAATTCTGTTTTGTTTTTAGATGAATGTTGGAATATAAGCCACAGTACCTTTACGTTCAAGCAGCAGCACAACATTTCTGAATATCATTGACAGGTGTATGAAAAAATTATTATTTTATGGCTTTCACCACTTCCACGAAACCTTTTCATATTTTTCTTGCTTGTAAATCCAGCCAACACAGTGGTGTCTTTTATATATCCAGACCGCCAAGTCAGGATTTGTGTCAGTGAATTCCATTCATAGCTACCATAGACCTATCTTCTATCATGCAGACCATACAAGTTTCCCCTGACTAAGAAATCATTGTGAATGCATTATACACTAGAGTAGTCCATTCAGAGTTCATTTTCAGGGGTCATGCGAATGAGTGGAGTAACCGCAAAATTGTTCTAGTCGAAGCGCATTTTTAAGTTCCTGTTGCTAAGCGCCGTACCTGTTCAACATTTTGGAGCAGCAGGAGGGCATACAATAGACTTCTGTTTGTCCCTTTCAACGTACCAACTGTATGTAACTGAATAATCACTATGAATCCCTCACCATCCAGTTATTCAGCTTCAAGTGTGTGGAGGATGTCTGTAAATAAGGTAATGCCATAATTCTAATAGTGAATTTGAGGAATGGTAGTGAGTATATTGTGCAAATTACGTTCACGCTTTAGTTGTCGCTATTAAAATTGGAAAGTGACTGCACAGTTCTGCTTATTCAAGAACAGAGCTGTAGTCACACGTTAGAAAAAAAATAATTCTAAATGTTTTCCCTCCTCAGTATGTTAAGACAATTAGCCTTGGAGATTGCGGATTCGCTGGGAAAACAGAATGTTACTGCTAACTACGTGTTTGAGTGGGTGGAATCAAGAAATGCATTCAATGTGCTCTCGGATATTTATATGAAACTGATTAAGAGTCATTGCCATGTGAATGTTTTTCTTACTACTGTACATGTTCCCTACATAACTTGTACCATTACTATGTGATATATACAGCACAGATTTAATTTGCTACCTGACGTGTTTAAAAGGGATGAACTCATTTCAAAGTATGAGCCCTGCTTTAAGCACTATGATTCGGATGTGCGATGCCAGATTGATGGGCCACCATCAATTAAAATATGTTGTATTGGGTGTATTGCTTGAAAGATCAACAACAACAATAATAATAATAATAATAATAATGTCTGTTCCATAGCCGAGCAAGATGCTATTACTTCTTCAATGGCTTATTTCTTTACTTCATGTTTTCTGTAATGATGAGCATAGACAGTTCATATTTAAATATTCCTGGAAGATACTGGGATAATTGAAAGATTCCCAGCAACCATTGCATCGGCGAGGTCTTTCAAGAATTTGGAGTATACTAAAATACAGAAGAGTCGTTAACACATTTCTACTATGGAGTTCACTGGGATGATCGTCACACACTCTATACAGATATGATGACATCGCTTTGATCATTCGACAACACGGATACCATCACCCACGTCAAGGGGAAGGAGAAGATCTCATGGATGCATGGAATCTTCAAGTTTGCTGCTACTCAAGATTTGGAATTCTCCATCGACTCAAGAAGAAGAAGAAGAAGTGAAAATGGTGTCATTGTTATATCTGCTAATGAAAATGTAAAATTACTTTGAGAAATAAATGAAATTTTACTTCGTAATATTTGTATGATTTCTCTTCATCCTGTTCACGCTTTGATAGTACACAGTTTCATCCAGATACTATGTCTTTGGCTTTCCTAGATATAATTTTTACAGACATGTTTGCTATATTCCTTTGGTAGCAGACGTGGCCACGCAGCTTCTACTCCCATAACCCAATGCATACTGCACGATAGAGGTAATTCCATGCCGCGCGGGATTAGCCGAGCAGTCTAGGGCGCTGCAGTCATGGACTGTGTGGTCGATCCCGGCGGAGGTTCGAGTCCTCCCTTGGGCATGGGTGTGTGTGTTTGTCCTTAGGATAAAATGGCTCTGAGCACTATGGGACCTAACTTCTGAGGTCATCAGTCACCTAGAACTTAGAACTACTTAAACCTAACTAACCTAAGGACATCACTCACATTCACGCCCACGGCAGGATTCGAACCTGCGTCCGTAGCGGTCGCACGGCTCCAGACTGTAGCGCCTAGAACCGCTCGGCCACTCCGGCCGGCTGTCCTTAGGATAATTTAGTTTAAGTACTGCGTAAGCTTAGGGACTGATGTTTTTTGTAGTTCCATGCAAGCATTCTATATATTTTGTCTTAAACTTCACGTCCTTCATAGCAATCATCTTCAGAAAAATGAATGACATTAATTTGTCCCTCTCTCTCTCTCTCTCTCTCTCTCTCTATATATATATATATATATATATATATATATATATATATATATATATAATGCAGTAGGGGATAGGCTCGTTTTGTAAATAACAACAACAAAGACGTATGAAAACGAATTTTTTCGTTTATTCAGTTCACAAAGATACAGTATAGTTCTTGAGATTACAGCTCAGTTCTTAAGATTACAATTCAGTTCTTGATGTACAGTTCATTTCTTGAGGTACAATATAGTTCTTGAGTTACAGTATAGTTCTTCAGGTACAAACTGAATCTGCTATTCCAAAGCAGAGATACTTTTATCTTACAGTAATTGGTTGACAATTTTTTTTCCAGTAGCATTGGACGAGAATGTTTACAATTTTTCCAGAAATAATGCAGAGATACTTCTACTACAACTAACTTCCACAGTCCCAGTATCATACATTTTACAATGTCCGCCCTGGTAGCTGAGTGGTCAGTGCGACAGAATGTCAATCCTAAGGGCCTGGGTTCGATTCCCGGCTGGGTCAGAGATTTTCTCTGCTCAGGGAATTGGTGTTGCGTTGCCCTAATCATCATCATTTCATCCCATTGACGCGCAAGTCACCAAAGTGGCGTCAAATCGAAAGACTTGCACCCGGCGAAGGGTCTACCCGACAGGAGGCCTTAGTCATAAGACATTTAAATTTACCTTTTACAATTATTCTGGTGGACAGTGGACACTTAGAACCTAATTTTCGCAGTCCCAATAGCAAAGGTTTTTACAATAATAGTTCTGATGGGCTGTGTACATTTAAAAAAATGGCTCTGAGCACTATGGGACTTAACTTCTGAGATCATCAGTCCCCTAGGACTTAGAACTACTTAAACTTAACGAACCTAAGGACATCACACACATCCATGCCAGAGGCAGGATTCGAAGCTGCGACTATAGCGGTCGCGCGGTTCCAGACTGTAGCACCTAGAACCGTTCAGCCACATAGGCCGGCTGTGTACATTTAAAAACTAATCTCAATCAATCATCTAATCAATGGCTAACGGCAGGTGAAAATTTAAAAACTATTCTATTTACAAGACACACATGGTATATATATATTTTCCTTGCTTCTTTTATCATTTTTTCGACACATGGTGTGTGTATATACACACATACATAGTACACATAAATAAATAAATTTTACACTACACTACACTACACACACACACACACACACACACACACACACACACACACAAACACACACACAAAATTACTTACAATAGGATAAAAGGGTCATACTACTACTCAGCAGAGTCTCTCTCTCTCTCTCTCTCTCTCTCTCTCTCTCACTGATTCTCTCCCTCTCACTCAATCAGAGCCCCCCCTATCTCTTATGTTGTTACGAGTGAGTAGTGTGAGTATGGGACAGTTTCAATCCTGTCACCACAAGTGACCCTTTTACCATCGTGAGGAAACAGGCCAATTTTAGACAGCAGCACAGTGTACATCTCATATCCTCTTGATCAAATACTAGTTTGCCGTACCATATGCGGTGGCTGCGATGCAGCACCGCAAACACCGCTACACGGTACCGCAAATAGTCTTCAATAGAGAGGGCCCTCAATGCCATATGATGCACATCCTTAGCCTGCCTGTGAACGGCACCTTACAATATGCGATACTCATACAGTTTTGATCTCAGTCCTACAAACTCCACAATTGACAATCCAGTCACCACGTCTTTCATAAGGCCAATAATGTTCTTATTCTGTGGAACAATACTGTAAGGATTATCAGCCGCGTATGAGAACATGTAGAATTCATTACCATGGCACCTCATTACTTCACATGAACTGCAGTTCTTCACCCATTAGATGTAATCATATATTTATAATTTATGATCTGCAAAACGAGTTTTAGGAAACACTTAATGAAAGCAGTAAATGTGAAGTTTGGATAGGTCTAGCGTACACATAAATAGGTTTCATAAACTCTACTGCGGCCTTTGTCATCTCCACAGCAACCCACTTTAAATTTGGTCTGGCAATGCATTTTCTTACGCCATAACGTTCACCCCATTCGGTTCTATCAGAATCTCACGTTGTTCCCTCAAATTTTCCACTGTTTTGCTGAAAATGAATTATTCATTAATTTATAAAAATCTTTCTCAAAGTCACACATCATGGAGGCCCTCTGTCTCGTCTTCAGATCAATACACTCCTTCAGCCAGGGGGACTGTCTGAAGGAGATATCCCGGGTGATTCTAACCAGCTCCATTCCCAAGCTGAGACACTGCTGGAGATTATGATAACGAATAGTGTATCTCCACTTATTCTCCAGTGTTGTCATCTGTTTTGGGGTGGAGTCTCCTCATGGAATAGATGCTCTGGACACAGTGACAAATGGACATGCGCTTCATGCAGACTATTAGGGTATGTGAGTTCTGGGTCCACCACATACCACATACCCTACATCAGAGTCAGCTGCCATACTGCTCATGATTTTTCCACCTAATCCCTTGCATTCGTCTTTGGGCACCCATCGAAACTCAACAATCGGCAGTGGTTGTTGTACTGCGTCGCCTTATAAGTTATTTCCAACCAAGTGTGAGTTAACGAGCATCGCACTCTTATTTAAATATATGGCCGAAAGAGTCAGCCTTCAGGAATTGTGAAACGAACCCTGTTGTCCAGGGCCGCGTGCCATAAAGGGCACAGATTCACCACGAGGTGGGGAAACTCACAGTCGTCTATTGTCTATTTAGGCCTATGCGCTGTAGGGTGCGAGTGAGACAGACAAGGACCTATGTCACAGGGAAAGCCAGTAGAAGGCTTTTGAGGCCAAGGAGATGTATTAGTGTTAAATATGGCGGACCTAAGATCGGCATAAAGGGAAACATTTATGAAAACTATTTAATTCTGTAGTAATGCAGGGAATCAAGCTACAGTATTTTTATTCTGCCTCCTCCATAAATTTTCATCGTGATACCAATAGAACTTGAATATTGGTAACATCTATAATAGTTTAGGATTTACTCTTAAAGTGAAATTAACATGTTTTGTAGCAAAGACCTGAATGCTAAAATCTGAACCCTTTGGTCGATCTTAACGATCAACATTTCATATAGAAGCGCGTCATTATAATGACAAACATTGTAAATTTCAACTCTGTAACTTTATTTGTTTAAAACATACAGTAAATTTAAATTATCAGTATTTTCAGTCAAGCATCAGATCATAATTTCCTCCACACAAAACGCATTGAATGATGACAGCATGACACCTTATTGAATCATTAGGTAATAGAATATTTGTTGTAAAGTTTAGTGCATAGTAGTTACTTTTGTTCTTTGTTTATTTATCAGAAAGCATATTGGTGCAAGGCTACTGGCGGTGACATTCAAGGTTAAGAAGGAAATTGTATTGGTTTTATGTAAAAGAATTTAACGTTTATTATGTAATGGATATTATTGTTAATTTATTTAGAACGTAAAAGTGGTCAAGCTTTGATCATTTAAGTATGTTAAAATGTAAAGTAATGCATAATAAGCTGTAGCCAATCAGATGGACGTCTTCAGGAAAGGGAACTGCGCTAGGCAGTTGAGTGAAGATGTTCGGCGCGCGGGAAATGCCGTCGGAGATGGGCAGAGGGCAGTGCTGGTCGAGGCAGACACCAAAGGTTACAGTTCGGATTGAGACGCGAAAACGGAGAGTCGGTCTTTAGGCAGCTAGGAAGTGATAAGTGATTTCGCTATGTGTGGTATCCGGGACTTAGTCTCCGAGCGGCGAGCAGCCGTGCGCCTGTTGTGAACTCTAACTTTTCGCATAGTTAATGAGATGGACTATTGGACTGGTAATTCGCGATGCGATAGTGAATAATCTTCCTGTGTCAAATAGATATGTGTTCGAGTGTAACAATAACTCTAAATACGACCACTTTCGCTATTAGTTTGCTTTTTGAATGAAAATTACTCTAACCAAGTCGCAACTGTGTGGCTTACATCAATTATGAGTCGTTAATTCAGTTCCTGATATTATTATTATCGTTATTATGTGTTACATTAACTTCGTATTTCGCAAACTTGCCATCAGCTATACAATTTAACCAAAGGGTCACAAGTGTCTAATTTATGGCATGTAAAACGACACGTGTGGTTCAACCCATAGACGAGTTTGAGCCAAGACATTTTGATGAAGGAGAACCACATGTGAGCCCGAACAACTTTGGGATGTTAGCTCACAAAGTACAGTATGTAACTCGAATCAAGAGATGTGTTGAACCTGTCATCCATCTGTGGGTTATTTTCCTTCACATGCCTATGGCCAAATTGGCAGGGTTCCCCAGGGATCCCTCGCTCAAAGAAAAGAGGCATGTCAGCATCGGTCAATAGTTTGATGCTGCGCTTTGTTTTCTTGTGCATTGCATCCCAAGGCACTCAAGGTGCCATGTCGTAAAAGGTGGGATACAGAGAATTAGTGGTCATGCATAGCCTCCGGAATTTCTCGAAAACTTCCTCAAGCAAACGGCCATCTGTGTAACTGTGGCTATGTAAAGCCGCGTGTACTCTACTAAAGTGGAGATGTTGAATTCTCGCCTGACATTCACGGGATGCTCATACTCTGAATTCATGGCATCGCCTGTAAGGTTGCTGGAGAATGCAGTTATGTTAGGTAGCCTGGTTCGCTCAGTTTTGCCATACTATACACATACTCGTATGGGAAAACCTCTTCCTAGTCACAAGTTGAAACTTCTCCTCATTGGGAAATGCAGATCGAGTGATATCCATATCCTCCCAAGGCAGAGTTTCAATGAGTTTCTGGAATGGCGTCTGCATAAAATGTAACGTGTCAAGGAAGCGGAGCGTAATGAAATGTATTTCTTGACGCTCTTAGGTAGGGCACTGACCTGATATTTTCCTCAACCAAAATCAGCCAAGTCCTCAACTAGAAAATGAGTGTCATACCAACTTCAATTATGGAAGAAAACTGGTAGTGCCCATATGATGAAGTGGTCTTTATGAGGAGTTTCTGCTTTTCTATCTAAGGGAGCACACAAATATGACCGTCATTCATGTTAATGTACAAATCTTCGTTCTCCTCCAATCTGGTCATGGGAATGTTGTCATTGTGAACCTTATCAACCTCCATGATAGTTTTTCGAGTCAGTAAGCAGCGGAACTGCAGGATTATCCCTGACATAAGCTTTGTAGCGGTTAAGGCTGAATTAGAGGACGATACAATTTGGTATGTGGCCGTATATGGTACATGTTTTTCTATAAAGGTGGTATATGAGGTCGTGGGGTCACCTTCACAGCGGGTCACAGGAGTGAGGAGGCATTCAAAGTCGGTGTACACTACAAAAAGACATCACTCCTAGTTGTGAGCATTTTTAAGCTTTATGAATTTGTTTTCCTCAGTAGGCATAACAACACGTACAGGATCCTCGGAAGTGCAATCTACTATATGCTCTATCAGTAATTTGTCTGAGGGAAAGTAATTCGGGCACCTTAAGGTAATATGCTTTTTACACCTATCGTTATTCAGTTGAGAGAATAGGTGTTGGGACATGTCTTTGATCCAAACATTATAATAATTGCCTTAATCCATTTTTTTCTCATCAGAGAGTAAGAGCATGTCTACATACATCTTATGCTCACTGGTAAATTTTGAGAAATGGAGGAGCCGACGACTATACACTTCTCCTGCTCATCTGTCTTGCTTTTCTTCTCCAGGTCATAATTATGAACCGAAATTCAGGTATTCTGCACCTCAAATTTGGTATGTCCTGAATCTTGATGGGTAACTCGATACCATCACAGTTATAGCACTTTGTCAAGATGTGCACTCTGGATGTACCTTGTAATTTCTCTTGCAAACTATGATGGACCACGCAAAACAAGCCTCATCCTTTCTATTTTCGGCATTAATGCATGCCTGCTTATTAGCCATATTCTTAGTGATCTTGATATATCTAGACCTTCCTTTTACCAGATCATAGAAATGTGCATGGATGTCCAGGTGTAGTATTCAGCTGAATGCTTTAGCTGACCCTCTAACTTCCATCTCAGAAAACTGGGAAAATATAGCACTCGAGGTGGATTTACGAAATCATTCAGCAACTGACATGCTCCGTGTTATCACGTCTTCCCCTCCTCCCACCCCCTCCCCTGGGATAGTGAAGACTTGCCTCTTCAATGCCACAATCAACTTTGGGGGCAGGGAGTGCGGTAGTTGATGCAGAGCACCGCACTGCATTTAATGGTGGAATAACGCAGATCATCGACTTCTTTGAGAAGCTCCGTTTCCACAACAGGAAGGCACACTGTTAGAGACATGACAGAGTCATGGTACCCTCCTGCTGCATTCTCTATCCTTGTGAATGAGATTCACTCCTCAAAGGCGCATGCAATCACTGAATGTTCTAACTGCTGTATAGTGTCGCTGACCAGATGTCCTTCACTAAAAGGACGGGAGAGGGAACTGCCGCTAGTGATAGGATCATCTCTATTACTAATACTGTAACTACAACTAAGTGTAAAGCTGCTTGCAGTGATGTATTGAGGGCTATGTGAGTATTGGAACAACAGGGGTATGAGCACAATGTACCGTTATCCAAGATGGCGGCTGGGACATCACAGACACACCATCTGTGACGACATCCAAGATGGCGGCCATGACGTCACAGGCACACCCCCATTGACATCATACAAGATGCCGGCCGTGACGTCACAGACACACCCACTGTGACATCATCCAAATTGGCTGATTTTGGTGGAAGTTTGAATTTTGGTGGGAAGAAGGGCTACCTCCACTAACCTAACCCCCCCCCCCCCCCAAATGGCCGAAAGTTCAAATTACAACATCATAATGCATCACACCCCTGTTATCTCTGCTAATCAAGCAAAATGAAGGAGTGTACTTTATTTATTTTGGGAGGGGGGGGGCAATTTATTTAGGAATGGAGTATATGTATCACAGGACACACACTCTGACATGCCCCACAGCATACAAACCTGCAAACTACTCCTACATAACTCACTTATAAGGCTCTACACACACACACACTTGCTAAGTGTAAAGCGTAAAAAATAACGCATTGCACAGCCTACAGACATGCAAACCACTCTTAAATAATGCAATGCATTTTCGTCCAAATAGCCAAACAACTCGTAAATTGTCAAAATCAGAATCCATCTAAAACACCCTGCTTGCTAATCATCAACTGTCGAAATGATACACCAGCCTTTATTTAAAGAATTAGAGGTAGCACCACCACCCAGTGTATTCGCCACTGAGTCCAGAGCCCAACTTAGTCCATATCGATGCCACTAGAGGACGCTGTAGTGACGTCAGGTGATGATGCAAGCACCGTAATCTAAGATGGCGCCACCTAGTGGGTTCACCACTAGCTCCAGACCCCAACTGTCTTAGTACATTTCGTCGCCACCAGAGGATGCCTCCGTGACACCAGCTGATGATGCAAGTACAGTTATCCATGATGGTGGCAAACAGTCTGTTCTCCACAAGGTCTAGTACTCAGTACCACCAGCAGAGGACGCTGTCGTCCTTTTCATGACGTAAACCGAGATGGTGAGGGAAAATGGTGGGAAAATGACTCATCCTGGTCTCGGCTGCTGGGGAGATGGTTCAAATGGCTCTGAGCACTATGGGACTTAACTTCTGAGGTCATCAGTCCCCTAGAACTTATAACTACTTAAACATAACTAACCTGAGGACATCACACACATCCATGCCCGAGGCAGGATTTGAACCTGCGACCATAGCGCCTAGAACTGCTCGGCCACCACAGCCGGCTGTAGGGGAGAGTAAGGATGGAGTGCACTCTATTTTCAAACAACATATTGAAGGATGGAGTATATCTATCACACTCATACAAAACATCCACCCTGATGTGCCTTGGGTCATGTTGGACAGCCCACAGACGCAACCAACTCGTAATTTCAGTGCACAATAGCAAAATGCTCCTAAATAATTCTTCACACTGATGTGTAGACACGCTCAGCACTCGTAAACTGTCCAGATAGTGTATAGCAGGGCCTACGGAACCACTCACGAAATAATGCAATCAATGTGCGCAAGCACATCCACTGCCCCCTGTCCAGTAGAGTACTCAGGAGATAGCAATAAGCGACGCATCCATCAGATGTCAAACTGTGCACAACCCTCGCGCGGGTTCTACAAGCATGAGGTGGTGGTACCCCCATTTGTACGTAACACATGAGAAATTCCTATCTGCTAGACACTGATGATGACGCGATCGCATGTACAATCGATGCAGCCATCATCTGTCAAACCATGCACAGGCCCAACGCCAGGGTCCCGCAAGCATGAGATGGTGGCACCCCTATTCATACGTAACACCTGAGAAATTCCTATCCAAATAGATGTTCACCTACACACACGTGCTGACATGATCGGGCAGGAGTGCAACCGCGAGCTGCAGCTGAATGCAGGCCTAATTGTTTCTGTCACCAAGACTCTCCCTTCAACATAGTGCATGGGCACAGCAATGAAGCTGGTTCACTGCACGTTAATGACTGTAAGCGGTGATATCACACATCTCCGCTTCAATATTGCTATGTCCTAGTCCACTAGCGATCTTTTCAGCCGTGCCAACAAAGGCTTTTTTGTTTGTGGACACACTTTTCAGATGGGGTGGAATCGCTATCAAAGGTGTCAGCCTCAGCTCTCTCATATAATCTTTTTAGATCCTTATTGATACGTTTGTATTCTGTTTTAAAATAGTTTGTCCAAAAGTCAGAAATTCTACTTTTTTGCGTGAGTTTTGTTCATCATCTGGTAAATTTTCGCACGTGGACTTCATTTACGATACATGTTTTCGAATTGATACTACTTGAGCTAAGCTTTCATGTACGCTTCATAAACTACTGTGCCATTGTAAGTTCCCCAGCTCGGCGTTCTCTTTCACCTTCATTTTAACACAGTGTACAAAGTTTTTTGTCTAGCTGATTGTTCGTAACAGTAAATTCTGTATCTAATTTATTGGTTGCATCTGTCGACTACGTGTTCAAATTATTACCGTATGTATATTTTCGAATTCTTATAAAAGTGTCACGACTTTTTGGTACAAGGTACTGAGAGTTAGATCTAAATTCCCAAGGACAAAGGAACGTTAGTGATTTCTATACTCAAGTCTGCAGTATTCATTTGTTCTATGGTCGATACCTGTGAATAATGACTGTCAGATAAACGTACAGAATGTGCGTGTGTCTGTTCCATTCACTCAATATCGAGCTCGGAAAATTTCCTACGTCTGTTGCATACTTAGTTTAAAGAAATAAGATACGACAATTTTCTGCAGATATTTGAATACTACTTTAATTGCAATTTCCCAGAGAAAACAAAGACCATCACTAATAAAGAAACAGAATGCTTGGGGTCACAAAAGATATTAAAACTTCATCAGAAAAGATGAGGCTGTTGCACAGACTTAGCAAACTGGACAATGACAAATACGAAGAGTTCAAGGTAGACTAAAAATTACAAAACCACATACTGTAGAGTTGTCAAATCGGCTAAAAGAGCTTTTAATGAAAAAACAATTAGGTGATGTTCCAGCAAATGTAAGACTGTCTGGGGTATAGTAAATGAACAGACTGGTAGAAAGTTAAGGATAGAGGATAAAGGTTGGTTGGTTGGTTGGTTTGGGGAAGGAGACCAGACAGCGTTGTCATCGGTCTCATCGGATTAGGGAAGGATGGGGAAGGAAGTCGGCCGTGCCCTTTTCAGAGGAACCATCCCGGCATTTGCCTGGAGTGATTTAGGGAAATCACGGAAAACCTAAATCAGGATGGCCGGACGCGGGATTGAACCGTCGTCCTCCCGAATGCGAGTCCAGTGTCTAACCACTGCGCCACCTCGCTCGGTGATAGAGGATAAAATCACACTAAATATAGAAGGATAAAAGACTGAAAATGCACATAAAATTGCCAATAAATTCGACAGTTATTGTTTAGAAATTTCCACAAATCACCTAACCAATTCTTCAAATACTCTACACCCTCTCCCACAAGTCTCCTGACCAACTCCCCAAACACTGTATACTCTCTTCTCAAAAACAATACTCCTCTGAACTTCTTTTTCCTATCTCCTAGAACACTGTATGAAATTGAAGACATTATTAAAAAAAGTTGAAAAGATTTATTCTGCAGAGCATGATATGATATCCTGGTTCTTACTTCATAAGTGTTTAAATTACATCAGTGGACCCCTGTCAAATATCATAAATACCTCATTTCTGGAGTGAACAGTTCCAAACCAGCTAAAATTATACCTCTCTACAAAAAGGGAGAGAAAACGGACATATCAAACTATAGGCCAATTACTACACTATCTGCCTTCTCAAAAATATTTGAATACTGTATGTCAATTAGATTAGAAATATTTTTAAATTCTAACAACATAATCACATCTTCCCAATACAGATTTCGGAAAAATAGGTCCAAGTTTCGTTGACCATAAACAACCTGCTGTTGGTATATTTCTTGAGCAGTCGAAGGCATTTGACATGGTCGACCACAAGCTGCTTCTTGTGAAACTCCAGAAGTTTGGGATTAGAGGAGTAGCCCATAATTGGTTCCGTATGAAGAAATATGTAGAAATAAGAAAATCAAAAACAATGAGGCACTGCAGGTCAGACACACTACATACAACAAATGATGTCCCTCAGGGATCTGTTCTTGGCCCTGTTGTTTTCATATGTTCCTAAGTGATCTCCCAGAATATGTACCAAATGCCACCTCCTTTCCATACTCCGATGACACAAATATTCTGATAACCAGTAGAGGTGACACATTGTAGAATGCAGTCAATGAAACTACTTGTCAGTTACAATCTTTGGTTTGAAGCAAACAGACTACTTATAAATACTCAAAAAACTGTAAGTATGAAGTTCCACACTAGACACACAAGACCCCCTTCAATGCAGTTATAGTTATTGGCAAAGATGACATTACAAACAGGCAGGACACCAGATTTCTTGGACTTACCATCAGTAACACTCTAAACTGGAAACCACATATTAAGGCACTGTCACAGAAGCTTAATAAAATCTGTCATTTATTAAGATCATTAAAAGACACAGCCATTGTATATACCTTGAAGCTGGTGTACCATGCCCTGTTGGAGTCTGTCTTGAGATATGGCCTAATCTTCTAGGGAAATAGCTCTGAATTTCTCACAATTTTCAAGTCACAAAAACAAGTTGTAAGAGTAATGAAATGTAAAAAAGAACTGTTTCAACAGTTAAAAATCCTGTCACTGCCATGCCTCTATATAATGGAACTAGCTCGTTTTACAGTACGGCACTTGGAATCCCTACAGAGAAATGCAGACCACCACACATGACACCAGAAACAAACCCCAATTACAAATTATAGCTCACAATACAAAAGTATATGCTAATGGGGTTAAGTGTATGGTCATTAAAATATACAGACACTTCCCAACAGATATAAAAACAAGCAAAAAAAAAAAAAAATCCAAAAATAATGAGAATTAAATTAAAGGAATTGCTACTAAATCACTGTTTCTATTCCATACATAAATTTCTCGAAACAAAATTTTAATTATTCGTAATAAGCTGTTTATTCACTTTTAGGTATTTCTACTTAGCAAGATAATTTAATTATTGTATGTTATTTACATTCTGTCTGTATCTCTTACATGAACTCTGCTATGTACCACCGCTGCCATCTCTCATCACACACCACCTTTTTTATATTTTGTCTATATGCCCTCTATGTATTTTGCTATGTGAGTTACTTATCACTACTGTCATCTCTCATCATACACCGTCGTGACATAATTTTCAAATTGACTTGTCGTATATCATGATGTGCTTTGCTGTACAGGGCAACGGCCTTGTTGCAGTGGCTACACCAGTTCCCGTCAGATCACCGAAGTTAAGCACTGTCGGGCGTGGTCGGCACTTGGATGGGTGACCATCCGGACCGCCATGTGCTGTTGCCATTTTTCAAGGTGCACTCAGCCTCGTGATGCCAATTGAGGAGTTACTCGACTGAACAGTAGTGGCTCCGGTCAAAGAAAGCCATCCTAACGACCGGGAGAGCGGTGTGCTGACCACACGCCCCTCCTATCCGCATCCTCAGCCGAGGATGACATGGCGGTCAGATGGGCCTGATGGGCCACTTGTGGCCTGATGACGGAGTGCTCTTTGCTGTACAAAATGTATGTTCTAGAGGACTAACAAAAAATAAATAAATAGTTTCTATCCTAATAATTTTGAAAACAGAAATTTCCTACTGATGATTGTGAATTAACCTCATCGACTGTTGTATTGTATTGTATTTTATGGAACTGGGGACCTAGAAATGACGGAGAGGCTTCATCCCTGGCACAGCCCACAGTGGTACACAGTCCCACAACAGGCTACAGCAGTCCAGTCACCCCACCGCCACCCCACACTGATCCCAGGGTTATTCTGCAGTTTGGCCTCCAGTATTTGAGAATGGAAGGGAGACAGTTAGAATAGGAGATGGAAGTCATCGCCCATAATGTATGTACATACAATCATGCCACTCCTTAAAACTCATTAGCAGGAGAAGTTATAGCATTTCACTGAGTATGAACAGAGTCTTGA
Organism: Schistocerca americana; assembly: GCF_021461395.2. Taxonomy (NCBI): domain Eukaryota; kingdom Metazoa; phylum Arthropoda; class Insecta; order Orthoptera; family Acrididae; genus Schistocerca; species Schistocerca americana. The sequence continues at coordinate 633,174,974 of NC_060122.1, forward strand.
AATATGCTCACTATTTTTATATACTGTACTTAGCATATTTCGTGACAGTACCTCTTCCGTGAAATGTTTACAAGACGATATTTGACTTGGCTTCAGTCGTCTAGTGGAAGTATGATTCCACACAGTTTCGTCGGCTGCAGAAATGACCTGGTTCAATGCGTTTGCCTCATTTTTGGTGCTTCAAATACCATTTCTTCGAATGTGGTTTCTTCTTAAAGTTTATATAAAAAAGTAGTAACATAATTCATTTTTTCCTGTTCACTAGCAAATATTTATAACAGCGACCTGCACATTGTTCTACCATCAACACACACCAAGTGTTCACTGTCGACTGACTATGGTCAAAGATGTCTCCAGCGTCAAAGACGTTTTACACAACACACAAGCTTCCACTTGTAATCAGTCTCTTTGATATTCTTCATCACATCTACTAATAGTAATCAATATGCTGTCACTCTCAAAAATATAAGTAAATTAGCATAAAATAAGGCAAATTACAATTTAAAAAAATTCTGATAAAAATATAAGGAAACATTTACAACTTCCCTCGTTAAATTTGGTATCGACAAATCCAGTAGAAAATAACACATTGTTGAAATATGCTAACTATTTTTATATACTGTATTTAGCATATTTTGTGACAGTACCTTTTCCGTGAAATGTTTACAAGACGATATTTGACTTGGCTTCAGTCGTCTAGTGGAAGTATGATTCCACACAGTTTCACCGGCTGCAGAAATGACCTGGTTCATAAATAACACATCTCCCAGATCCATGACAGTCTGTTGTATCTAGTGTTAGATGAATTCAAGGAAAAAGCAATAACTGTGAGTTACTTACTCTGTCTACCTCAGAATTCACACCAGTGGTGCTAGAGCTAGACCAATACCATAGAAACTGTACAGAATCCTGTATTATTTACAGTCAGTTATGGAAGAAAGTATTCAGCAATAGGTCATTGCAGAAATTGTACAACCCTCTACTAGCCTCTGGGCATCACCAATAGTGATTATTGATTATACCCAAGAAATCTATTAATGGCAAGAAGAATTATCGCCTGTGTGTGGATATGATGATGGTAAATGAAGTCGCCACCCTGATGTGTGTCATTTGCCTCATACTGGTGAGACTTTGGGTAGACTGAGAAACTGTAAATTCTTCACAACTTTAGATATAAAAGCAGGATGTGATCAGATTCTGATTGCACTCCAAGACAGGCGAAAAACTGCCTTTGTATTGCCCTCTGGGCTGTACGAATTCTTGAGAATGACCTTTGGTATAAGAAACGTGCCTGCCACATTTCGAAAAATCTCAGACTTGTTGTTATGTGGGTTAAAGCCCAAGACATGTTGGTCTATTTAGATGACATCATTCTATTCTCTAGGACAACTGAGGAAAAGTTAAGCGATTAAGAAAAGTGCTGTGAAGGTTACAAGGCACTCACTTCAGTCTGAAACTGGAAAAATGCTTTTCTGCAGAATCACAGGTTCAGCATCTGGGACATTTTATTTGCTCTGCTGGAGTAACGTCTGATCCGTGGCAGATGGAAGAATAGGCAACTTTCCTGCACCCTCTAATATAATCAGTCCCTAATATTGATGTATTATTATTGTTGATTTGTAACTAAACCCTTAACAGAGTTGTTGAAGAAAGGACTAGCTTCTGAATAGACTGCAGAATGCAAAACTAATGTAACAGGTTAAAGATGTGTTAATTTATTTACCCTCACTGATACACCCTTTTATTCAGAAAGCATTTATATTGTCATGTCATGCTCAAGATAGTGCTATGGGTTGTATTCTGAGCTGGGCACAAGATGGCAATGAAAAACCGATTGACTAATCCTCTCACCAACGCATTGTATAATGCGGAAAAGAGCCTAAACAGTACTACTCTTTACATTCATTTGTTATTCATGACTCTACAAAGATGTTACAGTACTACTGTTTACATTCATTTGTTATTCACGACTCTACAAAGATGTTACTTTTAACACATCTGTTAAGTGGCGCAAAACCAAGAAAGGAGGTCCAGCATAGCGCGGCACTGCTGGCATGGACCTGAGGCCTGTTCAACAATGGGACACTGGTGATGGTCCCCAGCGATGGTCACCGAAAGAGATACATTCGTTTGGACTGGGCTGTTCACACCGGTACATTATACTGCCTCACCAAGCCACTGTGACCCAGCAGTGACTCACTCTCACCACATGTGGTGGGGAAGGTCACTGTGTTTACAGCAATCACCACCAGGCATGCATGAGTTTGATTTGAAGTGTTCATGCTGGAACACTGATCACAGACACAGCACTGCAGATTTGCCAACCAAGTGAGACAGTGACGTGAAATATTCATTGTACATTATACTGTACACACTGTACCCATGAATTTAGGTGGTCCTGTTATTTGGGATGTGAAAATGATGACTGTAGCAACAAAGTGATGAAAACGAATGTGTGGCAAGAAATTATAACGTAGTTTGTGCCTGAAAGAGCATGGATAAGAAAAACAAAACTGGTAATTTGTATGTTCTTTTTCCAAATTTAATACCTTATTTTTCGGACCATAAAAGGCTAGCAAAATTTAGTTGCTACCCCTGTATGAGTCCATTTCACTAACTAATCAGTTGGCTATACCTGCGGTGTCGGGCACCAGTGATCCGAGAGTGTTCACCAGTCACCGGTGACCATCACTGGTGACTGTCACCAGTGTCCCGATGCGAAACGGGCCTAAAATGGCATCGCTCTGCACAACAACGAATAAGTTACGCTTGGTGTTGGTACAATACATCAAAGGAAACGGTTCATTCGTCATCGGTCTACTTGTCAGATTTCTCGTTTCTCCTCGTTACTGACACATGCTGGCGCATACAGGAACATTGTTGTGAATCTTCCAACACACTGCTATGATGTGAAGTGAAAGAGGTGGGTATTGTTCCATTAAACAATGGTTTTACCTGGCAAGGTGATTATTTTCTGCCAGTTTCAGTTGACTGGTAGCACTTTAAGAGATATAGTAACATGATGTCGAACAAACGGATGTGTCGTTAACACTTAATCGAGGCGAATGAGAAAGACAAACTCTCTGAGCGTGAAATTATGTTGCATTTCAAATGCAGTAAAACACAAAATTTATGGGACTTTAAGAAACAAGGATAAGATTTGAGACGAATGGATGTAAGGGAACAGGCAGATGAAAAGAAGGGCGAGGAAGACAAGAAATGAAGAAATTAACAAAATAGTGTGAGAATGGTTTGTAAGTGCACAGGCTAAAAACTTACCTTTATCTGGACCCATGTTGTAGAGTGAGGCTCTGAAAGTCACTAAAGAGCTTGGAATCATGGAGTTTAAGGCATCCGCAGGATGGCTGGAGAGTTTCAAAGCTAGGAAAAACATCGTGTGGAGTGAAGAGTTTGGGGAAGCTAAGGATGTACAGGAAAGTGTAGTGACAGAATGGAAGACAATGATTTCCAACTTAATTGTGAATTATGACCCAGAGAGTTTTGTGTAATCCGGAAACTTGTTCACTTTGGAAAATTATTTTAGTCCCAGACGATTCCATTTTGAGCAAGTTTTATTGTATTTCAAAAGCTGTTCATATGGCAGGAAGTTCAGAGTGATAATTGACCATACCAGCCTTTTATGGCTCCTGAATTTGAAAGACTCCACCAGTCATTTAGCTTGTTGGGCAGTGAAATTAAGCGAGTATGAACATGACATACACCATAAGCTGGGAAAACTTTATCAGGATGCACATGCCTCAAGTAATAGGGCCTGTGTAATATAAGCAGATGAGGTAATTATTGCAGGTACAAATCAGTATGGGGTGCCTTCCTGCACACATTGTGTCCCTTAGTGCCATCTGCTTTGTGCTTGACTAGGACATCCAAAACATGGAGTTCACCATTCTCTTCCACATCCATGGCAAATTTGGTGCTGGGGTGCAGAGTGTTCAGACGTTGAAACGATTGAAGCCTTCCACACCCATGTGGCTATCAACAAATGTTCATCACCACATCTGAAGAAGCATGCTGGGTATCGGTGAAGCTTTTTCTAGAGCTTCTCTTCAATATATTCCATGAATATGTTTGCTACAACTAGTGATAGAGGATACTCTATGGCAACAACATCTGTTTGTTGATAAGAGACTGTAGATTTGTAAGAGGTTGGTCATTGTGGGGCTGGACTTCTCTCTGATCAGAATAAGGGAATCAGAGAGCAGCACTCTGGTCAAGAGAGAGACCTCATCAAAACTCTCCACAAAATCCTGGTAATGAGGGCTTCTAGCCAGCGGGTTGTGAGTGAAGGGGTGGACAATGATGTGAGTATAAAGGAGGTGTGATAAAGCAAAGATGCTCATTTGACTGTTATCACTCGCATATGGCAGCAAATATTATACTTCAAAAATGTCTGCACCCAGCTGGACATGAGAGAGGGCAATGCAGTCTAACTGTGTCTTTGTGGTCCCTACATGAGCAATGTTTATGATGGTCTTACATTTCTACATTCCTCAATTAATATTGATTCTGGAAACTTTGTAAGTATGTGTTCACAAGCAACATTATAGCATAACTTGATTAAATGAGGGGTTGGTTTATAGGACACATCCTAAGGCACCAAGAATTAGTTAATTTGGTATTGAAGTGTGGGATAACATTTTTAGAAGGAAACTGAGGCTTACCTACAGTAAGCGGATTCCAATGTAAGTAGGATTTAGTGGTTATGCAGATATGAGGGGATATTCCCAAGAGAGACTAGGGTGGACAGCTGCATGAAACCAGTTAAAGCCTGATGAGTACTGTTGGCACAGAAACAGCAGCAGCATCTGCAGCTGGTTTGTCAGGGTGAAGAACTAACGTTGGCATAATATTTTAATTCTTCTCAGATGTTCAAATCTTTGTTTGCTTTTTCAAAGATTTTCTCAGTGATACTTTGTCTAGAAGAAATTAGAATATTTTTAAAGACTTTCTCACTGTTCAAGCACCTTTGAAGCTAATGACACCTCAACAATATTCTTAGGGATTTTCTTAGCACATCTTTTGAAAATCATAATTTAGTTCATTCCTAGTGTGTTAATTTTCATTAGAATAATCTTTGTAGCTGGCAACTCTCATTGCAGCATGTTGTGGCTGCAAACTGCATTTCTGAGCACTCAACAACCATGATAGAAATCATGTCCAAATCACTTTTCAGATTGAGTGTGAGGATGGCTCTACTCTCCTTCACTACATGAAGCCTGTTAACAATTCTTATTTTCTAAAAGTGGGAAATGCCTGCAACAGTGTATAAAAACATTAACTTTCTTTACCAGTATGGTTACCTAGACATAAGGATAGGAATTATAAGCAAGGACAATTTGTGGTCTACTCCAGTATGATAACGGATGGTTGCCTTTGGACTTCAAGCTCTGCACTACTGTAAACAGTTTTTGGCAACTTCATAATTTTACTTCCTGCACCAATATGATAAGTAAATTCTGCATTGCCATCCTATTCTCATGCCGCTGCAGGTGATGTCTATACTCCATACAGCAACAGAAGAGCTCTGACAGCTGACGCAGCTGTGGCGCATGTGCTTCGTGCATCCACAACAGCCAATCAGATCATGATCTTTTGTTTACGTTACCGTGACAATGCCCCAGTGTTGCCGTAGTGCTGCCACATGCTACATTCAGGTATGTGTGGATACGTGTGCATTCTGCTACTTCTGTGAGTTTCTTGCAGTGTGTGTAAGTGAAAAATATTACATGTAACATTTGTGTAGTTTGCTTTACCTTGTTAACGTTGAAAATTTGATTGTGTGGAACCATATTCATGTTAATTTTTTTTAAAGATGTTACCACCATTTGATGGCAATAATTTTTATTTTATTGATTATACGATCCAGAGTTTGGCCATAGGCCATTTTCAAGCACAGTAACTTATTTATATGTCAAAAGATATCAGACTGGTATGAAATACAGTGAAATCTGAACCGCATAACAATAAAATAAAAATTATGCAGCCAAATGGCTGCAACATCAGAAAATATTTGTGTGTGTGTTCGTGTAAGGTGACAAACACTGGTAGTACATGTGAAAAAATACTCCATCAAGGAATACAGACACTGGTCAGCAGAATGCTGCCCATACAGGAATGCTGCAATGAATGACACGGCATTGTTAGGTTCTGAAGGAGTGCGAGTGTTGCCGCAGGCCAAAGGGTGGGACGGGAAGGTCTGTCACCCTGTTCTCCCTGCTGCTGGCTCGCTGCCTGTCTGTGTCAAATAGTAGCAAGAGTACTGCCAGCTGTCAGAGCTCTTCTCTCAGTGTAAGGAGTATAGTACAGAACAGGGCAAGTGTAAATCTATGATTGTGTGTAAAATTTGACAGTACACACTGCATATACTGGAAACAAGATACCAGTTTTCAGTAATGTGTAGGATTAACACTTGCTGGCTGATGTCTTGATGGAAGAGTTTTCACTCTTTATTTTGTGAAATAAAATTTCATGCAAAAACATTGAATGGAAGCAACAAGGAAATTTATTTCATTAAAACGTTTGTACATGCATTGTAATTTAAAACTTCCTTTATTATTTCTTTTCTATCTTTTACATTAATCTACTTGAATTTTTTATAATATATACAAAAAAAAGTTACAAAGTGCTTTTAATTTTTTTATAAATTTATCCAGCCTTCTTCACAGTATATGGATCTTTTCATACTTTAGATTTAAGTGTAGATTAGCCACATCATGCCATATCTCTATACCTATGTTTCATCAACTTTAGCAATGGGCCCTGATTTAAACAATTTGTCTGTTTTCATGTGAAATATGAATATATGGTGTCCATTCTGGAAGTTATCAAAATGAATGTTCTTTAAGATCAGTAGCTATGAAGGAAATTGAAGTGACTTCAGCAGAATTCCTGGAAAACAAAAGTAAAGTTTTTCACATTTTTACAAAGATGGTATTTCAGAGTAGAATTCAGTCATTTGTTGAAAATTATTTGCAACTGATAACTGAATTCTATACATAAATTTATACTATAACTGCTGAAAAATAACAGCTATGACTAAAATAATAAAGTTGGAACTGCATGAGACCTTCTAAATGCTAGAAAAAGAGTAAAGAAGAATGTGTAATAAAACTGCTCACTAATCACAAACACATTTTTCATTTTATTTGGACATAAAGAGGAGACAGCTATTTGAACTTCTATATTCTTGACCTTAACTTACAACAATTTTGGGTTTGTGTGGCAATACTATTGTGTGCAGTATAGTGGATCATTAACTTATATGATAAATTAATGCATTATCAATTCTTAGGAAAAAGGCGTAATTTGGTAATTCAGTTTGGCAGGCAGTAGGATAATCAAAAGGTCTTGAGTCAGTCTGTGCTTGACATTAAGGATTCACTTCCTGGAAAAAGTTAAATAGCATGTCTGCATAGTGGTTTGAATTATGTGACGAACTGGATTTTCATATGCTTTTGGAAGGGTTAGTTCTCATGTTAGAGCAAATGCACAGTAAATGTATGGTCCTTATAGGTCTGCAGGGAATATATGTGTGTGCAAAATATCTGAACAGACACATGATTAGATCAGCACAAACATACATCAGTACGTTGTTCTTCTGAAGACAGAAGTCAGAAGCAAAAGTAACATCTGTTATGATCGAGATAGTCTAATGAGGCCACCTCTGGCGCTACTGTTCACAACATATGTAAATGATCTTGCAGATAACTGATGTATTTCTGTATTTGTTAGCCTTGTGGCATCATTAGCAACTTACTACAAAATGCAGTGACACATTCAGATGATCACTGCATGATGTGAGGACTGTTAGCCTACCCTCAGTGCCAAAAAGTAATGTAATGCACATAAATAGATGGAAGTATCTGTGTTAATAACATTTAAGTATCTGTATTAATAACATTTCATTGCACAATAGGTGATCAGTCATAATACACAAGTATCTACAAGTTTGTATGCAAAGATTTCATGTGGAATGAACACACAGATATAGCTACTGGGAAGGCAAATGCCAATCTTATTTATTGGAAGGATTATAAGGAAGAGTAATTCATGCACCTAAGACATTTCTTAAAAAACCGTCTCATAATTGCATTATTAGAGAAATTCTGGACCACACAGAAGGGTACTGATGATTTCTCTCTCCAAGAACCTACAGTGAAAAGAATAGAAAAGGGGTACAATGATATAGGTGAATTATGTTTTCCAATGTCGTACCCACAGGCGGGGAGTGCACAGTTTCTCTGGAAAACTGCAAGTGGCTGAAACAGCTGAGTGGATGGCATCCAATCTTACACAAATAAAAGAGAACACACAAGAGGAATTCAAGCATGAAGCTCAGAATCATTAACAATATACAAACAAAATCTGAATAGCAAACCAAGTGAAATAACTGAGAATAAGCATATTACTGTGTGCAAATAGTAATGTCAGCAACCAAAAAGCTTTGGATACATCAACACAACTGGCTGATGAATGAGCGTGCACTTTTCTAGTGGTCTATGCCACCCAAAAGTCTTGTTAACAGACCTGTGTGTGGCCATGACATCATAAATCTCTGGAGAGCCAATGCTGGTACATCCATCTGTATATCAGTGTCCAAATGCAATGAAGATACTAAATTATTCTCCACTTTAATAGGGTTGGAAGTGACCAGACCTATGTTTTAGCTACTGGGGCAATGGGGAGCATTGTTCCCTGGCAGTGACTCCAACAGCATCTCAATTTCCAAAGTTTCCATCCCTTTGGCATCTTATTCATTTTCTGTCTAGTTCAGTTGAGGCTGTAGTTGCTGCTGAGGCACTGAGACTGTTAGTGATTGTAGCATTGGAGGAAGTGACTCAAATTCCATGAGTTGCCAGATGTGTGCTGGTTCAGTCATCAACTGCTGCCACAGCTGGTAGTAATGGCATGGTGATACATGTTTGAAAGAGCTTGGTGTTGTCTTGCCGGAAAATGGAACCAATTACTCCACAGAACCACGGAGTGCCACTTCGGTAAGCAAACAAATCAGAGCTGACCAGGATGTCATTTCTTGCAAGTTCTAGTTTCTTCAGCTTCTCAATGAAATGTCCCAAGTCCATTATGTATGTATCAGTCTCTCAAACATGCAGCTGGAGTAAAGAGGCCAAGTGTTTTGCAAGTTTATACATTGGTGAACCAGAAACACTAACAGTCAGTCTTAATGGAACATTATTCTTACAGATCTTTGATAATCCATACAGCTGAGGTGTTGGTCTTAATGGAACATTATTCTTATGGTTCTTTGGTAATCCATACAGCTGAGGTGGTAGGGCTTCTGTGTTCTGGAGGGTCCTCTTTATGTCTGCTGAGAGGCCTTGATCAACTGATTCTTATCTAGTACTAAATGCAGATCCGCTACATCAGATCTGCACTTAGTTTTTGGTGCACATTGGATCTAATAGGTACTGGTTCTTCTGCTTGTAATCTTCAGTTTTCATTATGATGGTCACATTTTTCCTTATCCAAGAAGATCGAAGAGTGTCTTAGATCAGCAAAGGAGAAAAGAAACCCACTTGCAATGTCAGGAATATACTCCATACCATGTAAAGGTGAAAAAGTCTATGTTGGAATGACTGGGTGATAAGTCAACTCTAGAATCACTGAACATGAGTGGCATTGCTGGTTGGGCCAGGATGAAAAATCAGTCGTGGCAGAGCACACTCTGTGGAAGACCAACCACATAGTAAAATTTGTGAACATAGAAGTTCTTGGTGTAGAAAAGAGTTGTCACACCTGCTTATTCAGGGAAGATATAGAAATGCACAAACATGACAATAATTTCAACAAGCAAGAAGAAAGCCTCAAGTTGAACAGATGCTGAATTCCCATGTTGCAGCAAATGATCGTTGCAGGTAGCAAGGGGAGAACCTCTGCAGTAATTACCACAGAAAAGCTCTTGGGCACTGGTGTGCCATATACAGAGTGTCTCACCTAACTCTGCTTCCTCAAATATCTCTGGAACAACAATAGATATTCAAAAATGGTTTCCGCCAGCATGAATGTATGGCAGGGGCTTAGGAAACCAAATACTATGGGAAATTTTAAAATGTAAACAAATACTATTTTTAACACAAACTTGTGTATTTTTACATGGACACCCCCTATTATTTTGTATGCTATCAATAGCATGAAAAATTACAAACATAATGGTGTTGGTTGCATCGCAATACATCAGTTATATCCTGAAAAATTCTGAAGCGAAGTTAACGCTTGAAATAAATGAAACGCACAGCTAGCGCACGTCCTGAGACTCAAGCTGCCACTATTCGTGATGTGATTGATGTAATATGTCAGTGGAGTGTTAATGTATGGTGTAGTATTATGCGTTTTCTTGTGGCTTGTTACATTTGCCATCATCTGGTCGATATGGAGGCATTCAGTAATGAAGAAAAACTAGATATTATTTTAATTTATGACTAATGTCACAGAAATGCAACTGCAGCTGTGACACTGTATGCTGAATGCTACTCAGACCAACAGTGTCCATTGTGTTGAACCATTGGCAACATCTGCAAGACACTCAGGTATACAGGAAGCTGGGTTCCCACAAAACGTTGACATACAGTGCCAGTGACTGGATTTGCTGTTCTGGCTGGTGTAGTGCACAATCCTCAGGTGGGTGTATGAGAAATTGCTCGAGGTGTAGGAATAAGCCACAGTAGTGTGTGCAGAATCTTGCAACAGCATCAGTTTCATCCGTTCCATATCTCACTGCACCAAGAACTGTACAGGAATGACTTTGAATCCCACATTGCATTCTGTCATTTTTCACTTCAGCATTTTCAAGGCACTCCAGTATTCCTAAGCAATACATTGTTTATGGATGAGGCTTCATTTACAAATCATGGTAATGTGAATCTGTGGAACATGCACTACTGGTCCATGCAAAATCCCCACTGGATTCGCCAAGTTGCTCATCAGCGACAGTGGAGAGTCAATATGCATCATTTCTTCAACACACACTAGCACTCCTCATGGACGATCTAGGATTGGAAACTTGTCTATCATTGTGGTTCCAACAAGATGGATGTTCTGCACACAATGAAAAAGTTGCCAGAGATGTTCTAGATGCGACATATCCAATTAGGTGGATCATCCAAGGAGGTACTGTGTAGGCAGTCCCCCTGACTTGACATCATTAGACTTCTTTCTCTGGAGCACAGTGAGAGAAAGAGTGTATTGATAACCCCCAACAACAGTAGAGGATATGCAACATTGTACAGGGTGATTCAAAAAGAATACCACAACTTTAGGAATTTAAAACTCTGCAACGACAAAAGGCAGAGCTACGCACTATCTGTCGGTGAATTAAGGGAGCTATAAAGTTTCATTTAGTTGTACATTTGTTCGCTTGAGGTGCTGTTGACTAGGCGTCAGTGTCAGTTGATGCTAAGATGGCGACCGCTCAACAGAAAGCTTTTTGTGTTATTGAGTATGGCAGAAGTGAATCGACGACAGTTGTTCAGCGTGCATTTCGAACGAAGTATGGTGTTAAACCTCCTGATAGGTGGTGTATTAAACGTTGGTATAAACAGTTTACAGAGAATGGGTGTTCATGCAAAGGGAAAAGTTCTGGACGGCCGAGAACGAGTGATGAAAATGTAGCACGCATCCAGCAAGCATTTGTTCGCAGCCCAGGAAAATCGACTCGCAGAGCTAGCAGAGAGCTGCAAATTCCACAGTCAACTGTATGGAGAGTCCTACGAAAAAGGTTAGTTGTGAAACCTTATCGTCTGAAATTGGTTCAAGCACTGTCTGCAGCTGATAAGATTAAAAGAATCGATTTCTGTGATTTTATCCTTGCTCAAATGGAAACAGATGAATCTTTCATTTCAAAGATTGTGTTTAGTGATGAAGCAACTTTCCACACTAACGGGAAAGTCAACCGTCACAATGCCTGTATATGGGGCACTGAGAATCCGCGGGAAACAACTCAGTATGAACGTGACTCACCTAAGGTGAACGTTTTCTGTGCCATTTCAGCCAATAAAGTTTTTGGTCCCTTTTTCTTCGAAGGTGCTACTGTAACTGTACTACAGTATCTGGAGATGTTAGAGAATTGGCTGTTCCCTCAGCTCGATGGAGCAGGATGGAGCGCCACCACATTGGCACTTATCTGTGACAGAGCACTTCATCACTGGCCTCCAAGAAGCCCTGATCTTACCCCCTGCGATTTTTTCTTATGGGGGTATGTGAAGGATATGGTGTTTTGGCCACCTCTCCCAGCCACCATTGATGATTTGAAACGAGAAATAACAGCAGCTATCCAAACTGTTACGCCTGATATGCTACAAAGAGTGTGGAACGAGTTGGAGTATCGGGTTGATATTGCTCAAGTGTCTGGAGGGGGCCATATTGAACATCTCTGAACTTGTTTTTGAGTGAAAAAAAACCTTTTTAAATACTCTTTGTAATGATGTATAACAGAAGGTTATATTATGTTTCTTTCATTAAACACACATTTTTAAAGTTGTGGTATTCTTTTTGAATCACCCTGTATTACTGAGGCATGTAATGGCAATATCTGTAGAAACTCTACAATCCGTGCAACACTCTCTTGTTACCCATCTGCAAATGTGTATTGATGCAAACAGAGGGCACTACTAATATATGTTGACGTGACACAGTATCATTGGTCAAGATGTGGGTGTATTTTCTAAGCTGGATCTAATGCACAACAAGACAGTTCCTGTGGGCGACAGGGCACTAGTAAATGTGTTTATCAAAGTGAATTAAAGTGTAGCTCTAGTTGTCATTTTGCTAGAATAAAAATACATGTACAATATGAAAAATGTAACTTTGCATTGGATGTGTCACTTGCTTGGTTTTGTGGATTGTTCATACCTTCCCATTGTGTGAGCCCCTGACACAGGCAGCGTGAGGTGCATGCTTGAGCCTCAGGATGTGCACTATTTGTGCGCTTCATTTATTTCAAGCATCATCTTTGCTTTTCTCAGGATTTAATTGACATATTGTGGTGCAACCAATGCCATTATTTTTGTGATTTTTCATGGGATTGATTGCATATGAAATAACAGGAGGTGTCCATTTAAAAATACACAAGTTTGTGTTGAAAATAGTATTTGTTTACCTTTTAAAATTTCGCATAGTATTTGGTTTCAGAAGCCCCTGCTGGTGAAAACCATTTTTGAATATCTATTGTTGCTCCAGAGATATTTGAGGTGGCAGAGTTAGGTGAGACACCCTGTATATAAGCTGCAGCTGTGAGCTCGTCTCCACTCCACCATCAGCAATGCATGGTGAAACTTTGGCAGTGCCAGCCACTTGTGTTGGCAAAACATCACAAAAATCATCAAACATATGTCAACCTAAGACCCAGAGACAGAAGGGACATTCCGTGTAATGTAGGTCACACTTATAATATTAAAAAGTTTAAAATTTGGTACCTTCTATATATTTTTTGAAAAGTCTGGACTTTTTAGTGTATGGCAACAATGGTTTGTGGCCCATTATTGCTTTCCCTCCATTATTTGTAGCCATTTTTATAATGTCATATGTTTTTCATATGATGAGAGTGTGAATTATTGGCGATTTTGGACCTTCATTTCAACAAACTGACAGGTAAGAATTAGTGTATCATTATTTATATTACCATTACATACCCTAATGTATTGCATAAAGAGTATAAAACGGAAGTAGGTAAATTATAGGTTAGGATAAATAATATAATACAACAGCACGAACTTTCAAGTAACATGAGTCACTTTCATATAATTAAGTTTTTATACCAAGAAAGATATTAGAGATAACATTATCTTGATCAGTAATTTACTTCTTAGTGTGAATGTGTAACTAAAATCACTACTAAAAATTTCCCAATTTCCACCAATATTGTAAAAACAGAAAACTAAATGAGTAACGTGAGTCACATAATCTGAGCTACAGTTGTACTATTGTAAGGTTAGAGGAAGAGGATGCCTTCAGCAGCAGCAGGAAGACAGAGTAGGAGGAGGCAAAAGTTAAACAGTGAAGAAAAATATGAAGAATTTAAGAAGAAGCACCTGGAAGAATCTAGAAAAAGCCAGCAGAAGCAGAAACAAAAGGTTCTAGAGCTGAGTCAACATAGGCAATGACTGTTATTGGAAGAAAGAAGAGCTAAAACTAGGGTGAGAGTAAGAAAACATAGGCAACATAAGTTACAAAATCAGCAGCCTAGCAAAGCGGGTTTGTCATCATGTAAGTCACATGGTGCCCTGGATAAAGCCATGGCTCAAGTAGTGCAATTGCTTACATTAGCAAAGTACTGTCAACTATTCCTGAAAATGTGAAGGTAGTTTCAATCTGGTCAGATAGACTTGCCTCAAAAACTTAAAAACAAATATGTTACTGCTGCTGTGCCTCAGTTTCAGTCATTTCATAACATGAAAATCTATTGGAACTTATTTGCTACATCCTATGGTAAAGGAGTCGTAGATGGAATTGGTGCAGTTGCAGAATGGCTAGTGTGGAATGCAGTAAAAAAAACAAAAATTCATAGTAGGTGATCCACCAACTTTCGCTCAGGTAGCTGCAAGTACCACAACTATGCATCTTTTTCATGTGTCTGTAGAAATTCAAAGAATCAATGTGAAATCTAATCTGGCTCAAATTTTCAGCACCATCAGTACCAAACATGAAAAGCATTCACTGCTTTCACTACAAGAAAGAATTACTACAGACATATCTGCTGTTTCCAAAGAATTTCACTGCTGCAAACCAACACACTGAAGAAACTATAGAAAGTGTGAGAATTGGAGACTAGAATATGATAGTAAATTCACTGCTGGAGAAGTATGTGCAGCTTTTGGAAATTCTTACCCAACCAGTGCAATGGAGCATGCTGGTCATGATTGGAAATGGCCTGTAAAACTGATTAAATTACAAAAAAATTAATCTACTTGATGTTGTCAATGCAGGAGGATATTTTCAGTTCTGACTTTTAATTGAATTTACAGTTCATTTTCCCAGATGTCATGCTCCTATAATTTTTCATAGTGTTTGAAAAGTGTAATGTTAATGTTAAGTTTATCTTATTTGGTACATAACATCATATTTTCATTTCTGTGCTTGCTGGAAAACTTTTTTTCCAACAAGCAGTAGCAAGTAACAAGAGTCACGTAACACTGAGTCACACGCCTTTTTCAGTGTATTACACTATTTCACAAGGTATAAATATTTTTAGAAATCTGTAACTCTGTCATTTGAAGGCCAACCTAATATGCATTTTCTGTGATAAAAACCAGATCCATACTCTGAATAGTTTGAGGACACTTTTGACCTAAAATTCACATTAGGAATAGGATGTCCCAAATTTGTAACATAAGTCACAACGTAAGTTACATTCTTGTTCTTTAATTTTACTGCTCTTCCCTGCTTAAATAACACTTCAAAAACTTTGCCTGAATAACACAATCTTTAACAATGATTTACAAAAGAAAATATGCATTTATAAAGTGATAAAAAGTCAACATAATAAAACACTGATTTCAAAATGTAACAAGAGTCACCATGGAATCTCCCAGAAGCCAATAGGCAATTTTATAAAACAATCTGCCACTGCAGTGCAGGGGATCCTAAATCCTGCTAGGTTTCCTGATTAATCAGACAAATTACTGCCCTGGCATCCATGTGGAATTAAATATAAACACCACTGATGCACAACTCAATCAGGAATTTATTAGGCATGTGGGCGGGTTCTGCCAGGACTGGAGTTAAAGTGAACATTGATGCTTGGTCATGTTCTGCTGCCCACAGTTATTGGTGAACACTGGTGCATCTGCACACAGTACTGTTTTACTGCCCTGTCACCTTTTTTGTGACAGGCATAATATGTATCGAAAAGATGCAGCCACTGGAGACACTTGTGGCATATCCAACAGTCTGGACAATGGCTTAAGTAAGCATCATTGGGGGTGAATCCAATGCAGAGGGGGACACTCTGTGATCTACATCAAAATGCCTGACTAGGTAGCATTTTCTTACTACGTCCATTGAAATCTGCTTGGAAGCAAGAAACATTTCCTTGCACAGGATGCACATCTTGAGTATCAGCTCAGGAAATATCAGCATGTGGCAGAGAGCTGAACTATGTGCCAGTTATTGGAAAGTGCATTTTGAGCTGCTTCTGACACCTCAAACAAGTTGACAATAATTGTGATTGTGCTTAAGGTGAGGTCTTGTGTTTATGTGACAACTACACCTCCAATTTAAGAAACTGCATATGAGACACTGCAATTTGTACAATAAAATTTCAATTTATGGGTTAGGCCATGCACATCTACTCTCCAGGATGCTTAAGACTGATCACTGACCTGGGTGAAGGTTGCCCCACAGACTGCTCAAGTTTCAGATCTGCTCCACAATGTTTGATCATCTCCTGCATCTGCTCCTGCTGTAGTTGTCTCCACTATATCTGTTCCTTCTGCATTATTTTACACTGCCAAAACTCAGAAATTATTGGTACTTTGTGATGAGATATTTAGCCCAAGAGAGACAGCTTCGTTGTCACTTCTATAATGCACTACTTAGATGGGGGGAGTGCCACAAGGCAGTTTCTCTAATAAATGGCTAGTGGCTGAAGGACCAAGCGGACAATGTTAATCATACACATGTCTGAAAGGACAAACCTAGAGGTAATCAAATGTGAAGCCCAGAATCACCAACTGTGTTTGAACAAAACCTGAATAGCAAACAAAGAGAAAAAAGTGAGAACAAGCATGGCACTGATCGCAAACAGTAATGTCACTGACCAGGAAGATTTGGAAACATCACCACAACTGCCTGAGGAAAGCACATGCCACATCATTGGCTACACAGCTAGACAGTCTTGCTAACAGATGCAGCTGTGAAACTGTGCAACTCTGGATGGACATTGCAGTTGCTTTCATTTCAATATTGGTGCCCAAATCTGCAACGATGCTAAACTGTGTGCCATCCTCTGCACAGTGTATGCAGAGTTGCTTGAATAATGTGCACTTGTTTTTACGATGGCAACATTCTCTCTCACAGGTCTGAATGGGGAGATGACTGGACACCTGAAGCTATCAGTCTTTCAGAACAGTTTTCACCATTTATCACAACTACAGCATTTGGACATCCAAAAAACTTTTCACAGTCTAATGATAAATATTTGTTTACCAGGGAGTACTGTGTACTGGAATAGAATACTTAGACAGTAACATTGCATTTTTGAGGGGGGATGAGGATTGGTGTCAATGTCACTGAAGATTTACATATAACTAATTACTTCCCTGTAATTAATGATCACAAGACAGGCAAAAATAGAATCATGATGTGTTTGGATCTTGTACTCAAATTATGTGTGTTGATCACCACTGTGTGCAGGAAACTTATTTGTTTTACTTTTCACAAACAGTAAATAAAGCATGGTCTCTCTCTCTCTCTCTCTCTCTCTCTCTCTCTCTCTCTCTCTGTGCCAAATCCATAGTGCCAGCTGAGCACACAACCACTGTGTCTTCAGGTGATATAATGTAGTGGCACAGTGCACCTGTTTTAAAGACTTTCTTATTGATGTGTGCTGGGTAATATTACAATTTCTGAACCCATTTGAAGCACAGAGAAAAAAAAGTTATTCTAGCTATATAGCTTTTGGTCATTCTATGTCAAGTGGAGCAGCCTGACATGACTGCTGCCTGGCCATTCAAAATTCAATGAAAGTTTTTGAGCAGGTTCAACAAAGTATTGGATACACATGTACAAAGTTTAGATAGGGGTCCCAAGTTTGCACTGCTACGTGCACGCCCAAGTACCAACTTTGGATAACTATTATGAAAGCCCCTATTTCTGCATACTTGTGTCTGATAAGAATATATTACTGATTTGATTGTCAAATAAGTTTGGTGATAGCTGTAATTCTTCAAAGGTGGAAGAAAATTCATTGTGTAACTTAGAGAGCACATCTGTGATCAGCCATAAATTGTAATTTTCAGGATGGATTCAGCCAATAACTGGTAATATGATACACAGCCATGTTGTCTTCTTGAGATCTTTGTACAATAGCCTCTGTCCTTATCTATCCTCCTGCAAATCTGACAGAAAATTTTAAATGTGAATGTATGCTTTCCCAGTGTATACAGCTGGCGAAGAGTTCTTGTGCTTCCAGCCGGGTGGTGGTGTCTTCAAACTGCGACGTTTCGACAAGTGACATACTCGTCATCTTCGGGCGAAGTTCCGAGACTTTGCGGATGCCGGTCCCTTTATACCTGCGGCCTGCCCCCCACCACCTGGCCGCGGGAGGCTGGGTCCAGAGGAGCCGGCGGGCAGGGTGGAGGGGGAAGCGGGTGTGCTGTTCGTGTCTCTGTCAGAGCATTCTGGTCAGGTCTCGTGAGCTGGACGGTTCTTGGTGCATTCCTGGCATATTGTGGCTAATGCTGGATTCCAGGCTGCGCTCAGTTGATAACCTTCATCCCTGTTCACAAGATTCTCATGGACCCGTATTTCTATTGATTCTTTAATGACGCTGTCCCAATAGCTCCCGGCTTGGCACAGCACCCTGGTGTTCTCGAAAACAAAGGTGTGGTTTTCTTTGATGCTATGTTCAGCTATAGCAGATTTCTCTATCTGTCCAAGTCGGACATGCCTGGTGTGTTCCTTGCACCTTTTCGAGATTCAGTGCTGCGTTTGTCCAATGTACTGTACAGCACATTCGCAGGCAATGCTGTATATACCAGGTGTGTTGAGTTTGAGTGGGACTTTAGCTACTGAGAAAATCAAACATAAATACCATCTTCCGACCACCGCCGAAGGTGAAAGAGCTGCTGGGCTCAGTTTTTGATTAGGCCAATGTGCTTGCATTGGCGTTTTTCTCTTGTCCCAGAAATTGTGTGACCTTTAGCAAACCTTCTTTTCTGATCAAACAAAATTTGTTCTGTTTCTTTATGCGTAACATAAAAAAGATGATGCCTGAAATATTTTCATTGGAGAACTTATCAAGAGGCATGAATATTCGGTTATCCAAAGGTCTCTGTGAGCTAACATGAGCTGCCTTTCTAGCTTCTCCTCCAGTTCCATCACAAGGAGATTTTCCACAACTGATTCCAAAGAAATTTCAGTCATCAGAGCTACCAAATTCCATTTCATGCAGGCATAAATTGATAAAATTTTTGTATTTGGCAGCATATCCATCACTAAAGTAGTGAATGCACTTGATGTCTCCTATTGTTATCCTCAAATATTTAACCAGACTCATTATGAATGCATGAACTGCAGTGGCATCATGATGAAGGCACTAATAATACAGAAACTGATATTCTGTAGTGCCTTACCAGCAAAGTAAATCACAAAGGGTTCCAAATCAGATTTTCCAGGACACTGTTCATGGTGTTGCACCATGCTATCTTTTGATTCCAAACAGTAGACAGTATTCTAGGTTAGTTTCTTGTAGTCCTCATTCTTGATAGGTGTTGAAGCTAACATCAGTTTGGCATTTCAGTGCATCACGCATAAATACACTGAGTGTGTACCAGCAGGATCAACTGCAATACATCACTTTGGCCTGAGTTCACAAAATTTTGGGAACCCCAATTCACTGCGATATGCTTACAGTAGGCTATGAACATTTCTTTCATGTTACAAAGTAGGACACATTTCTGCTTATGACCTTTCTCACTGTCCACTCTTACTGGTATGTAATTGTTTTTGCCTGAGTACAGCTGAGAAAATTCATCATCTTTGAAGAACCTGAGGACTTTATCTTTGAGGCATTTTTGTGTATGCCTAGCAATGTAAGAGATTAAATTTTCCTGAGAAGAGGGGAACTAATGTATGAATTATGGAGGAGACAGGTAGATCCTAAAGGTACTGTCCAGGAGCTATGGAACAAGTATGCAACAATAGTTATTTGCAGGTTGTTCAACAGATTACTGAGCCCAGTGAGTTAAATCTGACTGTTGTCTTAATTCATGACACATTTAAAGAAATATTAGATCTCTTGGAATGTGAGGATAATTGTACTCTCAGTCAAGTACGAAGATTTCAGGCCCATTTGGATCACTGTGTCGACAGAATGAGTGACAATTTTTAGAAACCTATAGTAACACTACTAATACAGACCCATAACAGAAAAATGAGTAATTTTGGTAATGAAGTTAATTCGAGTGTTCATAATAGAGAGGCTGGGCAAACAATCATTGATACTCTGTTCACAAAGTTGCAGAACCACAGGATTTTTTGAAACAGTGTTGTCATTCATCATTGAATTCAGTGGGTCATATAGCTAAATTTTTGTATTTTATGATAGGTTTCAGAATAGAGCTCAGACCATGGAACTGGGTGATTTAAATGCTTTAAGATCAGCTGAGGTAAATGTGAAGAATAATGTAAATGATGAAGTATAGCACACCAAAGAGGAAAATAATACTTGGAAAGGCCTGCAGGGGCTACTGTATCATCAGTCTGGCTGTGAATATTAATAAACTGTGTACAGCAAGTCAGAAGGAAAGTGGTGACATTGAAACCTCCGTACACCAAGGAGCAAGTAGTAAGCCATATTTTACAGTGGCTAAGCCCTGAGAATAGTCAGAGAGCAGTATTTTGTCAGGTCTGCAAGATGTTGGCTCAATTAGACTAGGTAGTTCTGGAGAGCCAGGCTGTGGAATTTGTGGATATGCACAGGGATAGCCAATCTGTAAGAGCAAGAGATTGGGAGAGTAGAGATTTAGATGGGAGACAGGAGTTGGAGGAAGTACGGGGAGGAAGAGGAGGAGGAGGAGGAGGAGGAGGAGGAGGAGGAAGGTATTAGAGAAGGACATCTGGGGAACACTTCATCAAAAGTAGTTTGTCAGAATTGTGGCAAACCTAGACATGTATGAAGGGAATATGGGGAGAAGAGTAGAGAGCAAGAATTATGACACCTGCAACAAAGACAGGGGCAGATTCAGAGCCAGTTTAAGGCACAAGCGAGACAAGATGCCATTTGGGGCACCAAGCTGAGTGGGGTGTCAGAGGCACCACAGCTATAAGATTTCTATACAGCACATATCACAGTTTGTAGGAACCATTTAGGGTGCCAAGCCAAGAGGGATGCCAGGGACAACCAAGTGCAAGATTTGTATACAATGTGTATCACAATTAGTAGAGAAAACTGACATGGATGAAAGAGTATGAGAGAAGAAGGGGTTGAGGCTGGGAGGTGACACAACAAGTGGATTTTTCCTGTTTATTATGTTTTCCTTCTCCCATAAATAAACAATTATTTCTAATTATTATCTTATTTTCAATATATTTAACTACTGGCGAGTAACACCTGCATGAAAATCTGAAGTTCTTCTTTAGACTGGATTTCAATGGAATTTATTATTCAGATTATTATTTTTGCTGCTCTGATTCCATTGGTGTAATTAGATGTCATCACAACTCTCATAATTAAAACTTATAACTGACTGTAATATACTTTGCTACATGCAAAACTTCATGAGCTAATCAACATAGTTTGGAAAAGTGATCTACACCAATCAAAAGTTAAGCATTCCCACTTTTCAGTAATGGATTTTAAATTACCTAAAGCTAATTATCTTCAACAGTAGCTGAACTTTGAAGTTCATGAGCAGCCCCTTTTTCATTGCATATTTTCATGAGAAGCACTGTTAAATTCTGCACTTTGACCACATACTTTTTTTACCTTAACTTATCTATACAAAATGATATGCAACATTGATTAACTCATTAATTAATAATTTCATGTAATTTGCTATAATTGGCAATCACACTTATACGTATAAAGAATGGGACTCAAATTGCATAAAGACAGTAGTCTGCAGTAATTTTATAGGTTTCTGACTAGTAACATTTTATAAAAGCAAAAATCACCTTAGTTCTAATAGTTCATCAAAAATAGTAAATTCCAACCTAGTCAAATTTTTGAGCATTACGTACTTTTCAAAGTAACAGTCTGTTCTTACACCCATGCATAAGCTGTTGGACATCACCAAAAACTGACAGTTAACAATTTGAGAGCTAACAAGTAACATCTATGTCAGATGTGCTCTCGTTATTGACTCACGTCACAATTATGTATACTCTATATGCAAAAATTAAGTGCACCAGCAAACACCAGTGTTTAATTGAACTCTAATGTTTAATTGGTTTCAAGAAGATTCTGTAACCTAAATTAATTAATAGTGTAATTGAACTGTGTTGTGATCAACAAGTACTGTGGAAGGTAATTCTCATATGAGTGATTTATTGTTAAACTTAATAAATCATGTAATGGACTCACTTAAATTAACTACTGAAGAGTAAATAACCTTCAGTGGGCTAATTAATTGTGAACCATCACAATTTCATGTAAAGGTTAACTTTTTTTGTGTCACAATACAGCAATCAACATTGCCAGTGTAGCTGTGGGTGCTGGCCTGAAGACCTGCACTAATAATGTTCCATAGAGAAAAATCTGATCACTATAGTTAATAACTGAAGTTTGAAAGAAATAAAACGTGTTTGTTAATGTTGTGTGGTTTGTGAGGAACTTTCTGAAGCTATGGGAATTCCCCCAACATCAATATTCTATATTCTGACAAATGATTTCAAGTAGAGAAGAATTTCTGCAGGATGAGTTCCATACTGGTTGACTGCTGAAGAGAAGCAGAAATGCCTGGACATTGCAATCTTGCTCAAACAACGATTTGACCATGAAGGTCAAGGATTCTTGTGTAGAATTGTCACTATAGATGAAACACGAGTTAGAGACTTTAACCGGTGTTGAAATCACAGTCCAATGAGTGGAGGGCTTAATTCTCCATGTCCAAAAAAATTTCAACACGCTCAAGCAAATGATGATTTTTGGTTACTATCACCAAGAAATCATCATAACAAATAGAGTCCCATGTGGAACAAGTCTGACAGCAGTGTGTTATTGTAACTTCATACAAAATGTGCACAGAAAAATGCACAAAACCCAACCTCAGTTGCTCAAGTCTGAGCCACTCATTCTCTATAACAATGCTTACCCACATATCGGCAATGTTGTAGACTAAAAACCACTTGAATATGGATTGGAAGTGTTGGCACATCTTCCCCAAAACCTGAATACAAGTCCACCAGACTTCAATGTTCCTACAGTTGGAAAAACGTATGCACCGACATAATTATCTTTCGCTGGAAGAACTTTCTACCACCATTACCTGAGCTATTCAACAGGTGAACAGAAGTGACATTATGGATGAAATAATAAAGCTTCTGAGATGTTGAGATTCAGTCATAGAGAAGCAGGGAGATCATTTTGAAGGACTGTG
Source organism: Schistocerca americana (assembly GCF_021461395.2). Lineage (NCBI taxonomy): Eukaryota > Metazoa > Arthropoda > Insecta > Orthoptera > Acrididae > Schistocerca > Schistocerca americana. Next base: position 633,198,262 of record NC_060122.1, read on the forward strand.
AAGAGATAATTAAAAAATAAATAAACAGAAAATAAAAAATAAACCTGTAAGTAAACAAGAAATTAGTGTGCATTGTCTATGAAACATCTCTCGTAATATTGTCAGATCTTTCTGATTCTCTTTGCAATGCTGAAAGTGCTGTCTTACATCCACATGAAATTAAATATATCTAAAGAGAAAATGGCAGAAAGAAGCAAGATACTTCTTGGTACATATGGGTTTATATTTTAATTTGTTTCTAAGAAAAATGTTTTACAACTACATCTTGTACATATATCTATTAGACTATTGGGTGGGTAAATTTGAAAAATGAGAAACTGCAGGTCAGTGGCTTAATCCACTCTCTTTTATTGGGTAAATGACCAGCTGTGGAACACTTAAAGTTACCTTTTACTCTTTCCACACGGAACCTTTGGTTTCATGATGATTTTGGGATGAGGATGACCTCAGATGATTAAGTGATTCTATTTTTTACACAAGATAATGGAACTTTTAAGTGTTCTGAAAACACTGTGTACGTAATAAAGGATTGTGGATGATGCAACTGTCCAGTGGTTTCTTCACTTTTTAAAATGGACTTCTACAGTTGCGGCTGCCCCATAAGAAGAGCTCTTTGTGAGTAGGTAAACATATTTCACATGGACAGTTGTCTTATGTATTTCACTGGGTAGTGTGTCTGAATTATGTAGACAACATACTGTACATTGGTTGTCAATTGATTGTTGTCCCATGGCACTACAGTCATCCCAGTGGCGAAAAAAAACTACAGCACCCATCACCCCAAATCCCAAAACTAACAATTCTACAGCAAGTCAGGCACCTTTCACTTACAGTGAAAATAATACTTTAGTAGGAATAAGTCAAACAAGAAAATTCATTTACAAACATTTAGCCTTACACAACTGTATATAGACAAACTGCTAGTTCATATATGAGATTCTCTACGTCTGCTGTGGAGAAGAAAAAATAAAAGTTTTACAATAACCTGACTTTACTGTCTGTTCGTGGTTTTTGTGATAATAAGTGAAGAAAATGAAATATTTAATAATAAGATTAAAAAAATATACTCCTACATGTACTCACATTTACTGAGCAATCTGTACCAAACTAACTGTTATTATAATCTAAATAACTTACTTTACAAGAGCACAAAACTTGCTCATCTCGCTCAGTGCAGGGTTACTAAGCTATGCCACAGTACTTGGCTTTGTTGTCCTTGGAATGACATCTGTTACCATTACTTGACACCTGATTACTGTAAACATTTCCACAGCTGCACCTATTTTAAGGTCAGCTGCACCTGTTACTTATACAATAGCTAAAATATCAAATTTAATGGCACTTCAAAACTTTACTATCGTTTCATTGTCAGTGTTACCAACAAATGTACGGTACTGCACACCATTAACTAAAATATGCATGATCAAATGACAAAAGCATTTACAAAGGTGCTCTGATAACGTTTGATAATGGGAGGGCAAGGCTCGTCAAATTATATTTGCATTGCAAAAGGCTTAAGTTTCCCCGATATGTTGAAGCATTTGATACAGTATCGACATTGCTCGAGCGATTTTTTGACACTGACTCACGTGACACTAGTGCAAGAGATATGCAATAACCTATGACTGGCCACTGCAACAGCCTATTGCTTGGATTAAAATTTGATGATTTTGTGAAACACAGGAGGAAATAGCATTAAATTCTGTCATCATAAAAACTTGTATTGTATTTGAACAGGTTTGCAATAAACATTGTCAAACATGTTTGGTCAAGGTATACAAACATTAATGCTGATTTTTAAGTAAAGGTTACATTCAAGAACAGAAATGTTGTCCTTCAAAAAACATTAATTGATTATGAAACCAGACCAGTATTTGATTTGGTGTACGGGAGACTATAATGATTTACTAAGTAGGTTACAAATTAGATATTTGGTCACTGTTTGTGTATTAGAATACAGGATAAAAGTGTTACCAGCTTTTAATCACCTTTAGAAGATGATTGTGACATCCAGTTGAAACAAGAACAAAAATTAATCCAAAATGAAATATCTAACAAAGGAATTCAATCATATTAAACTGACTGTAATTGTTATCGCTAGAATAAATTACAGTGGCACAACCCGTCGTGGGGATAGTAACGACAGATGTCACTATAGATCGTGGGATGAGCAGAAGTTTTGGAACGGGGCGGAATTGTAATTGCAACCTTTCTTTCATATAACAGTTGGTGTTCTTACACGACCTGCTCTCTAGAAGATATTGCAGTCTTTTTTCACAGTTGCTCAAGCTGAGCAAGGATTGGAAGGGGAACAGTGACACCAGCTCAGCTGTGAGCTTTGATGATTGTCGTGAGGTGACTGATGAGGGAGCAGCAAATTTCCTCATGTTGCCAACCATGAGAATTATACAACCTGCTTTGGCTTTCTATGAACATCTACCACATTTAAACTGCAGTTTGCCTGAATCTGCTTGTAGTCTGAATTAAACTGACTTTAAAATTGGACAAATACTCAACAACAGTATCCATTTATGCAGAGGATGGTAAAAGTCTAGACAGGGGCCACAGGTGTACTTACGCACTTCTTGCTACAATGCTGTTGATGCTCACCATGACATATGACGGGAATGAAAGGGAGTGTGTCAGCTGGTTCTACACAGCCAATGAGAGAGCAGCAGGCTGTTGATATGTTTGGATGGAAGACACATTGTAATATTCTCATGTCAGTATAGAAATGAAATCTGATATGTATTCAGAAAAAAAACAGCTGTACTCTCAGGTCCCACTGTAATGACAACCACAGAAATAGCAACATATTTGGAAGAAGCAGCCAAATATTTGTGAGAACGAAAATATAAATTTCACAGCTGTGCTATTAGGCTCATGATGATGGTGATGATGATGATTATGATACCATGGACTACAGGGTCAGTAAGAAAAAAAGAGTAGAAAACAAAACAGCCCGAAAATTAACCTAAACCAGTCTTTTTTGTTTATTTTATTTCTTGTAGTATTTTCAAAATACAGGCCATACATGGCACAAGTTTAGAATGGGTATATGTTAACTTTTTGGCAGATACTTTACATCAGTAAAACAGATTGTAATTTTGATTAGTCAGAAGAAGTAAAAAATAAATTTTCTCAACAAGCCTCTCAAAAAGGGGTGGGGAGGAGGGGGGGGGGGGGGTCACCTTGTATTCAAGATCATCTTATACTTCAGTAAATAGGTAAACATTGTGAGGTAAAGAACAAACCTCTTATACTCACTGCTACTAGTTAACATAACCGCCTAAAAAAGTTTCATAATTCGTTGTTCAGAACACTTCACTCACCTCTCTTTTTCCGCCTTGAATTTATTGGAATGCAATTTACTTGTGTAACTTCACGTTTAGGCAGCCATGGTCTGTCCCACACCTGTACATCACACACTTGCTGGTTCTGAAATAACACCACAACATCACATGAAAATCTGTGGATTTAGTTTTAACACACGTATACACAAAGAGTCAAGTTGTATGAAATTGAGAAGTCTCCTGAGAAAATTTAACAACTACAAGGAGACAGAATGTCTGGCAAATGATTACTTTCAGGAGGTGAAACTGAAAGTACTGCTGATGGACACAATTAAAAGTAGAAAAAAACTACATGAAATTTTTGGAATTGTCAGTTAGTTCCATGACCAACAAAGATGTTAACAATTTTGAGATACTACGAAGACAGAAGTCACTAATTTTCAAAATAATTATGACAATTTGTGCTATTATGCAACCCAAAACACAACAACAAATCTTCAAATGATGCCTTTTGTGTAAAGGCAGCATTATTGTTAACACTATTAAAAAGCTCTATTCGAATATATATTGAAGTGTGGACATGGTTGTCACTACTTACAGTCATAAACATACAGTGAACTGGTTCTATTGCCGCATCCAAGCACTATGATCTAGGGAGAGGCTTTGTGATGGGAAATGTTGAGGGTCATTTTTGTTGGTGACTCACATTTGTTTTTCCATACCTTAAAAGATAGTACAAACAACGTTTATCATTAAAGTCCATACATACAGATTCATTGCACTGGCATTATGGTTCAATCACCTATCCTGGAGGGTATACACTCTGGTGATGAGCCGTGGCACGACCATGTAGACCATGCAAGACAAAGGCTGCGTCTCCAAAAGTTCAGTTTTTGGCATGATCTGTGGATCGTCATGACTTTCATGGGTGGGAGAAAAAGCTCTACAAAATGAATGGATGCACGTTGTGAAATGAGCAAATGTGCAAGATTTCACAGACATGTTTGTGGGGAATCACGTTAACTTGACCCTCGTGGTTTATGGCAAGAAAGATCAGAGATGGTGAGAAAGGTTGGAGACATGAGTTGCACCAGTTTGATCAGCTCACAATGCCTGCCTGCTTTGTCCCACGTGGGCCTGTGCATGATGCACCATTGCCAAAATTTGGTGTAACAGGAAAGCTGCATGCTTGGGCTGTGCGAATACCTGGCACCATTTGGTTGTGTCAGCTGTGCTGCAGCTCTGCTCTTCTCCCAGAGGTCAGAGCTCTATAGCCACGAAAAAATATGGCGATCAATCTGTGGCACTCATTTGTTTAAGTTCGCACACTGCATGATGACAGTGTGGGCGTGGCTGTGGTCGGTTGCTCAGCAGTTAAAGGGTCGTGGCCATAATGTCAGCACCCCAGACTGGTGTTGCTGGGCGTGTCCTCGCATGGTCAGCTAGTGGTAGTGCCGGCAGCATGCACTGGCTAGGAACCTTCCGCAGCAAAGTGTAGTGTACGCACATGGCTGCAAGTCAGCTGGGAAGATGTCTTAATAATTATCCAGAGCGTTTACTAGTGCTACAGTTAATGCACTACAGTAGAACAAATTTCACTTTTTAAATTGTTCAGAGTGACACCAAGAATGACAAGTCCAAGTGTTCACACTTGCATGTTCCGCAAGTTCATCAACTGACTCAGTTGCAGGAGCACAGTGCATTTCTTGATCCAGCCTCAACGTCAAGACAATGGAGGCCCAGAGAGTATACATGAGTATAGTGTCTTCACGACTTGAATGCAGGTCCTAGAGCTGCTAAGGACAAGTCCGGTGGCAGTGTGGGTGATGTGCAGAGCTCAATGACAATGCAAATACAGTAGCTGGCACAAATGCCACTCTGCCTTCAGCATCCAATGCAGTGGAAGCACAGGGGTGCAAACAAAGGTCCAGGAGCTGTGACAGACAGAGGAGGCATTGTCTGGAGCTCAACTGGAGCTACCAGCTGAAAGTGTGTTCAGCTGGAGACGAGGTCTCTACAGCACAAACATTTGAATCAGAGGCGGTGGCTGGTGCATGTGATATAGTCCGCTGGTGGCTGTGGTGGGGGTGACCAGTGCTCCTATGTTGGGTGGTCCAGGCGGCAGCACTGGCTACCTGGGTGGTGTATTGGGAGGTGTATGTGGTGCCGCAATGACAGCAGGCTGCTGCTGTGCATCACCAGTGGCTACAGGTGCGGGATCTGTCTGACTGCTGGTGGAAATAGTGTTGTCTGCTGTCAGATCTTCCTCCAGGTCTAAAAAGTGTGTGGCTGCTGGAGCAGGCAAGTTGAAAGCTGGATTGATATGGTTGGTTGAGACTGTAGACTGCTTCATGTTGCACTCAATGTCCAGCATTTTTTCCGTTGGTCGATCACATGGTGTGGTCCAGAGCAGGGCAGCTATAGGGGTGACTGTACTGCGTCGGTACGCAACATAACCCGCATGCAGTGCTGCAGGTTGGTGTGCACAAATACCTTCCCTGTGCCGTGCTGCATCGGCTTGTGCTCTCGGAGGCCAGCCATTTGAGTGCACAGGCATTTTGCCAGAGTGGGTGCCATGGCATCATGTGGAGGTGATACCTCTACAAAATCACCCAGGCTTGTCAGAAGCTGTCCATAAACGAGATCGGCAGGTGCCACATCAATCTCCTCCTTTGGCATTATTTGCAGGCCAAGCAGCACCAGTGGGAGTGCCTCAGTCCATGAGGTGTCATGGAAAGTTAGGGCAGCTTCCAGAGTCCTGTGGAGCCGTTCATCTGTGCCATTTGATGCCAGATGGTAGTGTGTTGTCCTGTGTAATAGGATGACACACTGTCTGGCGACATGCATGAACAATGTACAGTGAAATTGGCAGCTGTGGTCAGTTGTCACATTACTGGGACATCCAAAGCATGCCACCCAGGTGTCAATGAATGTGGTGGCAACGGTCTTGGCAGTGACGTCCATGATGGGTGTTGCCGCAGCCAGTGAGTGAAGCAGTCCACTATACTTATAAGCTACCACTTGCCTTAAGAGAGGGAGAGAGCAGGCCAATGAGGTCCACATGGATGTGCACAAATTGACTTGTTGCATTGGGGAAGGTGCCCATGGGTGCGTGGGTGTGCCTCACAGCTTTGGCAAGCTGACATGGCATACGAGAGCATGCCCATTCGCAATAGTCCTTCCAAAGCCTGCGCCAGACGAAATGCACAGCAATGAGGATCAAAATGCTCTTGGTGCCAGGGTATTACAGCATGTGCACACAGTTGAGGGCACTGCACCGCAATTTCTCTGGGAGGAACAGTCAGTGCGCACCGGTTGAGATGTCACACCAAATTTTCCATGTAGAGCTGCAGACAGGCACCAGCCCCTGTTGCAAGCTGCTGGAGGTGGCGTGACAGAAACTGTGCAGTTCTTCATCGTTCTCCTGTACTTTGCCAACATCCTCAAAGTTTTCACAAGGATGATATAATGGCACACGCTCAGGTCAAACAATCAGCAACTATGTTGTCTATCCCCAAAATATGATGGATGTCGGTAGTAAATTGCAACCTGTACTCTAATTGCTGGAGATGAGGCAGTGAGCAAAGTGACTGTTGTGAAACGCTTGAGTAATCAGTTTGTGGGCAGTGAAAATGATGAATTGTCGGGCTACTACTGACGGGTGAAAGTATTTTACTGCCGCATATACCGGAAGCAACTCTCAGCCATAAGCGCTCCAAGCACATTGCGATTCAGATAGCTTCTTAGAGAAAAATCTGAGCATGTGCCAGGTCCCATCAAGGTGCTGTTGTAATGCCGTGCTGACGTTGGTCTGGCTGGCATCCACCACTAAGACCGCACATTGTCCGGGTGCGCCAGCTGTGTTCCTTCTGTGAGATTCTGTCCTGAGCCTGTGGAGCTCTGCTCCACTGTGTCTGTCCAGTTAACAGGGTTCTTCCATTTTGAGTTGGGACTGTGGAGTGCCTTAGTCATGGGCTTTTGCATGGCTGCAGCATTGGACAGAGCAAGTTCAACATGCTGTGGTAATGGTGCAATTTCTTTTGCACCTGAGGGTGCAGCATGTTTAGAATGACTTGCACTTTCTGCGACAGTGGTGTCAATCTGGAAGGGGTAATTAAGTGCCCATGGAACTTGTTTTCCATCACACTAAATGCACACTTCACGCAGGTGCTGAAAGACGGTGATTAGGTGGTGGCAGTCGAGCTTGGGCAACTTGGACTGCAGTAGGACGTCGTTGAGGTACACAAAACAAAATGGCAAGCCTCACAATATGCCATCCAGGGACTGCTGCCAGATCTGGGCGGCATTCCAAAGACCAAACGTCACAGACAGGCTTTCAAAAAACCCAAAGGGTGTTACAATAGCTGTTTTCTCAATGACTTCGGGTGCCACTGGAATTTGGGTGTATGCCTTTGTGCAATTGATCTTACTAAATAATTCACAGCCTGCCAGTGCGTGGCTGAAGTCTTGAAGGTGTGGGGTCAGATCTGTCTGGCACTATTTGTGAATTAAGGGCATGATACTCCACACATGGGCACCATGAATTGTCTTTTTTTGGGACTAAATGTAGCACCAATGACCATGGGCTGCTTTACAGTCAAACGACACCTTCCCACAGCATGACCTCAAAATCTACCTTTGCTACTGCAAGTCTGTTGGGCGTGAGTTGACGTGGGTGGCTTGATATGGGAGGGCAGAATGTGGTTGTTATGTTGTGCAACATCAAATGTTTAATGTCCTTTGGTGCACGAGTTGGGCAAGTGAGGTCAGGGAATGTTTCGAGGATGTCAGCATAAGGTCTAGGGCACTTCACTGGTTTTGTACTGTAGAATGTGGCCTGTCAGTACTGTCCCACTATCTTTAAATTTGTTGTTGTGTCAATGAGCTGGCTGGTTGTTACGTTGCCTAGCAGCCTGTAGTGGCCAAGAAAGTCTGCACCCAGGATCAGCTCATTGACATCCACCACAGAAAATATCCATGAGTATGTGCATTGTAGTCCTAGGTCTAAATTGCTGTTGTGTATGCCGCAAGTTTTAATGGCCAAATTGTTCACTGCCTGTGAGGGAAAGTGCCTCAGCCTGCCTGTGGTCTCCTAATATAGAACGGGGGAATATTGCAAGGTCTGAACTCGTGTTAACAAGATATGTCACGCTGCCCACTCATTATGCTATGAAAAGACATCTTGATCCTGAATTGCAGCCAGGTGTGTGTCGTCCCAGTTGCTGTTGGCATATGGGAGCATGCAGGGAGGATGAAACTTTGTTGCTTCATTGACGAAGCATGCATGGTACCAGCAGAAGTTGCTAGCCGGCTGCTTTGCTATCCATGGAGTACTGTTGGAATGGCTGGTGCTGGACTGCCAGTTGCATGAGCCAGTTCATCAGTGGATGGGTCAGCTGCCACTGTGCTGCCTGCTGCCCTCTGCCCTTGAATGCACAACTAGTCGAATTGAGTGACAAGAGCTGCCACCTTTGCAGCCAAGTTATGCACTAACTGGGGCAGGTCAGTGTCTGAGGTAGTGGCTGCAGCAGGTCACACTGCCATGGAGGTGAGGGAAAAGTGTCATAAGCTGCTGTGGCTGTGGCGTTAGGTGCCATCGCCAGTGCATTGTGCACCCAGTCAGCCAAGTTTGCAGCAGCATCCAACAGCATCTCTGTCTGTTCTGTTATCACTGCCTGCACCTGAGCTGGTAGGCTGCACACCCAGATAATGCATAACAACAAGCCCGGCACCAAGTCAGACTGTGTGGTACTCTGCGAGTGGTGCAGGAACTGTGAGTGCCACAGGTCATTGCATTCCTCTCGTCGCAGTAGTTGGTGCTCCCCTTGTTCCTCGGATGATGAGATCTACTGAGTCAGCTCTTCCTTGAGGCATTTATATGATGACTGTGTCAATGAGGTGGTGATTATATCCTGCACATTGGCTGCATATATTTGGTCAAGCTGGCTCACTATATGCCCACATTTTGCAAGTTGGCAGGTTATGTGGTTGCTCATGTAGACTGCCTCCACTTGGCTGAACCACATTACGGGGTCATGGGGCCAAAAGGTAGGTAGCCTGACCAACACCTGTCCAGTGCTTGTGGCCACTCCAGCAATTGTAGGAGGTGTTGGTATCGCGGGACTTAGTACGTCAAAATTTTGCTGAGATGTCTGCAGTTGTGCAGAGTCCATGTGTGTAGGGCATGCTTGTAACTCACTCTCCAGCCTCTGGCTGCAGGTGAACAGGTATTTGATAATCTTTTGCAGCTTTTATAAAGTCGCTATCTTAATTAAGTCCTCACACAATGGGAAAGCACACAATGAAGATAACACAACACATGACAAAAAAGCACAAAAAATAACACTACGCAGTTCACGAGTGAAGCATACAAACACAAAAAGAAACACAAAAAACATGTTCATCCTAAAACCTCAGTAATTTGCACTATGGAATACTGTTCAGGTGCCAGTCAACTCACAGTTCCATGTCACTCATTCCAATGAATGTTCATTACCAAGTGTTAGCCTCAGATCACGTCGGGGTCACCAGTGATGCAGAGACATGGTTATCACTGCTTTCAGTCATAAACATGCAGTGAACTGGCTTTACTGCTGCGCCCATACACTGTGCTCAAGTAAGAGGCTTGTTGACAGGAAATGAGGAGGATAATTTTTGTTGGTGACACACATTTATTTTTCCACACATTGCAAGATGGTAAGAGCAGTGCTTATCATTAATGTCTGTCCCTACAGGACTGTTGCACTGGTGGTACTGCATGATCAACGATCCTGGAGAATATGTACTCTGATGATGAGCCATGGTGCAACCCCATGGACCACACGAGACAATGACCATGTCTCCAAAAGTTCAGTTTTTGGTGCGAACCATCATGCGTCATGACTCTTACAGATGGGAGAAAAAGCACTGCGAAAGGAATGGATGTGTGCCATGAAATGAGTGAGTGTGCAAGATTTTGCATACATGTTTGTGGGGAGCCATGTTAACTCGATTCATGTGAAGAAATGTAGGAGATTTGTGTCGCGTTGCATTCACCAGCTTGTACTGCCCATCTGCTCTGTCCTGTGTGGGCTGGGAAAGCTGCGCACATTGGCCACGTGAATGCAGGCATCATTTGCTTATGTTGGCTGTGCTGTAGTTCCACCCTTCATGCATTTCTATGGTGTGGCTGCCACAATATTATATATGTGGTAGGAGATTTATGCTTCATTTTACCTTCATATAATTAAAGAAACTATAAAATTCATTGTTTGTTCTGCATATTTCATGTAAACATGTGTAATAACATTATTTTTTGGCTGAATTGTACATTTGAAAGTAATAAGAGTGTTTGAAACAATTTTGCGCATATGTTGAAACAACTTACTGTGATGATTTTTAATTATGTTATCAAAAAATTGTACTGTTAACAATGGAGCATTTGTTCAAAGTCCTATGTAAAGATGGGGGTTGACCACTAGAGAGCATTGTTGATCAGAGCATTTGTGACAGACCACTTGCGTCACTTTGTACAATAAAAATGTAATGAAAAGTATAAAGGCATATCTGTTACTTAATCCATGTAGCACACTGAATAGGCTTTTGATCCAAATCCCATGCTTGGGAAGAATTCCTGTACAACAAATATGATACACCACCCATACAGACTGTTAACATTCTGTCAAATTTAAAATTGCAGCAAATTTATATATTTTTTTACTGTTAAGAACAAAAATATGTTTATTATAGAGGAATGAAAGATTATGTTGCATTACAGCATGATGAAGGAGCTGGAATCCACTGAAACTAGTCAGGATGGTCATATTAATTTCTTTCAAGTTGTTTGTATTAACCTCTTGTAAATTTCATGGGTATTCATATCACATATCATATTTCTCAAAAATCTAAGTGACACACAGCACTGAGGACCTAGAAGGGTGTAACAAATGTAAAACTGAGTGATGGTTTTGAAAGAAACTGAAGCTTGCTGCCTGCTGTTATCAAACACTGGAATGAAAATCTGGAATGATAAAGGTGCAATAGCAAACACAGTAGACATGGAACACCAAAACAGAAGAGTACAGTACAAAACTTTTATTTTACTTTTGTGGGTGCTATGCAGAAACATTGTTTGTGATGGAATGCTTTTGCGATATTTCAGACTATTAGTAAACCAAAAAAATGTCAAAATCAGACTATAGTCTGGGACAGAGAACAATGAGAAGGGACAAGTTTGGGCTAACATAAAAAGAAACAGAAAGCTATTCAATGTCAGGGTGTTGATTATTTCAAGAATTTCTAGACTGGCTTAAAGCACATGTTGTTAATGATGTAAGGGGACAGAGTGTCAAAATAGATGGAAAATGTGATGGACTGGGTCATAAATTATCTGAATAATGAAACAGTTCAGTTAAATAGTGAACCAATGATTCAAATTTTGCAGGCAGGAGGTGATTTGACAAGTGGCAATGTAAACAGTGTTCATCTTGCATAAGTTAAATGAGAAACACATGGACTTCTGATTACTGACAAATCTGAGGTAGAACAAGAAACTGATCAGGCATATCTTGACTTTCAGAATGAACTAAATGATATTACTAGGGTACTGCCAAAAATGTTAATGGGCCTAGTAAGAACCTACATCTTTAAATGATGCTCAAATTTCACAAATTAAGTCTGAAGTTCATGAGCTAACTCTCAAATCTGACATGAAACAATCATGTGAATATGCAGATTCAGTTTTAGAAAACAAACAAAATATTGTGACTAACGTGGAGAATAGTCATGCATCAGTTGCAGCCAATGACAATCTAATTATTCCATGCAGTGATAATTTAGAAACAGACATTTTGAGTGAAAGAGATGACGTTGGAAGTGTTGTAACTAGGCTGTCTGAATTAGTCAATTTATTTTCCAGCGGACTGTACAAAAAAAATTTTAAGCCTGTTGCACGGGGGAGGGGGGGTACACTCAGTACATGAAACTCAAAAATGATACTGCAAGTGGATTTACTAGAATTTTATGAGTATTTACAGCTTGACCGGTGGAAGGCATATACAAATATATTGGAAGGCATATACAAATATATGCTGCAAATAGTTTAGAAACAATGAAACATGAGTCTGTAGTAACACAGAGCACAATGTAGACTTGGGCAAGACACTTGAATCTGTAGATAAACTGTGTAACTTTGACACACCTACTTCTTGTTCTGTCCAAAACTTACAAGGTACTGTATTGATTCGTTTTGAGCTATCATTTGTTTCAAGTGAAAGAGTAACAGTGTTTTGTAAATACAGAACTGTATTTGCTTGTACTAAAAGGTCAAGTAGTTCGAAAGTAGATTTGAAGGAAAATAAATAATAAAGTTTAGAGACACAAACATGTTTATTATTGTTGGAAAGGTTCTACAAGAATGTACAAAAAGAGAAGCCATGGAGACCACCAGGTAGAACAAATGAAGTGCAAGACCAATAGCAATTTACAGAAGTTTGCCTTCATGAAGGAACAACATTAATTTTTAATCCCATTTTCAGTACTGACTGTAACTTTGGACACTGATAATGTTTATGTTTGGAATTTATATTGCACTGAGATTATGTCATCACTGTTTGATGCTTTTGATTGTTTTGTGTTAGGAGATATAATGTAATGCGAACACTGAGGACTACGTTAGACTTTGTTTATTTTCTACTTTCAGTTATTTAGTAGTAGGATTGAAACTGCATTCAGAATGATTAATAGTTTTACTTTTCTTTATGTCTTTTTCCACAAAATGGATTTACTATTTTCTATTTTCATAATACTTGCTGAAAGGTGTGATAAGTTGCACTTATTAATAGCACTATACAGTATTAATGCAAAAAATGTTGGGAAATTAATGATTATGATATATAGTAGCTGATACAGGAAGCTTCATCAACGTTTTACTGGAATAAATTACTGATTTTTTGATATGAAGAAAGAGATTATGTTGAGAAAGCTTTGTGTTATGCTGCTGGGGAGGATAATTTTGTAAATGGACTCATCCATCAGACACTTGTATATTTGCTATATGGTTCACCTTGCTGCATAGTGATTAACATTAAAGGCTAGATTGCATTATGATGTCTTCATGAACTAATAATTAAACCATGTTCATATTAATCAATAGTCAGTGAAATGTGTTCTAGTACACTAAGCTAATGGTTGATGGTAGGGAATGTCATCACAAATTGTGGAGATTCAATGAACTGTGTAGCACATCACGGACAGGATTTGAAACTCAAATACTTTGTCTTTGTGTATATTACACTGAAGAACCAAAGAAACTGGTATAGGCATGCATATTCAAATACAGAGATATGTAAATGGGCAGAATATAGCACTGTGGTTGGCAATGCTTATATAAGACAACAAGTGTCTGGCACAGTTGTTAGATCAGTTACTGCTGCTACAATGGCAGGTGATCATGATTTAAGTGAGTTTGAACATGGTGTTACAGTTGGTGCAAGAGCAATTGGACACAGCATCTCCGAGGTAGCAATGAAGTGGGGATTTTCCCACACGACCATTTCATGAGTGTACTGTGAATAACAGGAATCTGGTAAAACATCAAATCTCTGACATCGCTGTGGCCACCTGAAAGAATGGGACTAATGATGATGGAAGAGAATTGTTCAGCATGACAGAAGTGCAACATTTCCGCAAATTGCTGCAGATTTTTCAATGCTTGGCCATCAAAAAGTGTCAGCATGTGAACCATTTAATGAAACATCATCGATATGGGCTTTCAGAGCTGAAGGCCCACTTGTGTACCCTTGATGACTGCATGACACAAAGCTTTATGCCTTGCCTGGGCCCAGCATCACCAACATTGGACTCCTGATGGCTAGAAACATGTTGCCTGGTCAGACAAGTCTCATTTGAAATTGTATTGAGCGGATGGATGTGTACGGGTATGGAGATAACCTTATGACTCTGTGGACCTGCCAGCAGGGGACTGTTCAAGCCAGTGGAGGCTCTGTAATAGTGTGTGGTGTGTGCAGTTGGAGTGATATGTGATCCCTGATACATCTAGATACGACTATGACAGGTGACACATATGTAAACATCCTGTCTGATCATCTGCATCCATTCATGTTCACTGTGCTTTGTGACGGACCTGGGCAATTCCAAAAGGACAATGCAACATCCCACATGTCCAGAATTGCTACAGAGTGGCTCCAGGAACACTCTTCTTGGTTTAAACACTTCTGCTGGCCACCAAACTCACCAGACATGAGCATTATTGAGCATATCTGGGATGCCTTGCAATATGCTGTTCAGAAGAGACCTCCACCCCCTCATACTCTTATGGATTTTTGGACATCTACGATGTTAAAATCGCCATTCTTGAAGTGTTGAAACCACTCATGACACATTCTTTCACTAATAGCATCTGTACTGTACGTACTTCAGAGCATATATTTGCTGTGTTTAATTACTTTATCTGGAATACCATCTGCATCACATGAAAATTTGTTCTTACGTTGATTTCCTTAGGAGGGGATTGAATTTCAGAGTTATGTTTTTAACAAGATAAAAATGACTCAGACTTCATATCTGCATTGTCACATTTATCCAAATCCCAGTTTGAATTTTTTAACAATGAATTAAAAGCCCTAACATTGTCCTCATTTATAAATCTCACTTTTCCTGGAATTTGTGCTGTGTAGATTAATTACAGTAAATTTTGTTGCTTCATTATCTGAGAATCCAGTATCAACCACTTCTATATTATTACAAATGTTTGCACGTCAGAAAAGATTTGATCGATTGTAGATTTAGAGGTCTTTCCAGGTTTACTGTATTCGTGGCCAGTGGATGGTAAATTGTGTTAATACAACAAATTATTCAGTTTAGATACATTTTGATAGGTTATTTGAAAGTTACATTGAAATCTCCAACTAGAATAATGTTTTCTTTAAAATCCCTTAATTCACTAAAGAGTTTTTCTACACTGTTTAAAAATGCCATAAAGGTGCCTGATGGGGATTGGTATATGCACACAATGATTATTTTGGGTTCTTTACATTTGCAAACACAATGTTCAAAACTTTTTCAATGTTATTTATATTACTGAACTGAATTTCTCTGCATTCAATTCCTTGCTTTCAATATATGCATTTTCTCCACCTATAAAAGTCTCTCTACAGAAGTTACTAATAATTTCAAATTCTGTTATTCTAGTGGTACAAGCTCGGTTTTCCTTCAACCAGTGTTCACTCACACTTAAAACTTAAATATCCTTTAGCTGATCAAGCAAAAGTACTTCTAATTCAGCGGTCTTACTAGTTTAAATATTCTTTCTTAATCTGCATTTCATTAGTGGAAGTGAAGAGATTTTTTTCACTGTAATGTAACTTTATGTGGCTTTATCAGTTCAGTTCATTCTTACATACATTTTAGTTGAATTTCAATAATTATTGCAATTTATCCTAGAGTTTCAACTTTTCTTTTCGTAATATTGTACACTCCATGCTGGATTTTCCATTGTTTGGTTATTGACATGAAAACTGAAAAGTAATGGAAGAATACAGATGTAATTGTTACAATGGAAACAAGAGAGCTAAATGAAAACATTTGCCATGTGTATCAGATATCTTTGCTTTTCCCATTTATGTTTAATGACTTCTGTTGACCATGAGAGAAGAATAGTAATATGTCAGACTTTGTTATTTGATGAAAGTCTTCTAAGAAAGTTACTTGTCCTGATCTGAACGTAGCTGTTGCACCCTATGTGTCAGCTTCCATGTGCTTGCATGAAGTCCCGTGTTTTGCTGTGATGGTACAGTGTCGTGTTTGCACAGCAAGAGAATCACTATCAAGAGGGTTCTGCACTGGGCACCAGAAGAGCTGAGTTGCATGTGCAGTTCGTTTCTCCATGCACATGTTTATGCTAAGATTTAAATTTATTTTCTGTTTCAACTACACTCTGATACCATCCTATGAAGTTTTTCAGCACCCTTTCTGATTAAAAACTGTGATCCCGAAAGGGGCCTATACTTGAATTGAGTTATTCTTGAGTTACAATTGGAGAGTAGCCTAACATGATGGAATTAATAAAACCTGTTTTTCCATTCCTGTGGTTTTCCTCCTATAAACAGAACAATTCTGATAACTGTCAGGCAGCATTTCCCCTGTAAGCACTGACAAATGGTGATCCCAAGGTGGCCGGAAGGAAAAGTAATGTGTCAGAAACACAGTGAACCATGCAATAGTCAAAGAATGCACTGTTTCAGGATTAGCACTAAGCCTTTGCCACCGTTCTGGCCACACAATCCTGTTCTTTGGTTTGCACAAGCAGAAGCATATTTCTGCTGCATGGGAAAAATGGCTAATGTGACGAAGTTTGCCCTGGTCTTAAGTCCATTGGACCACAGATTTGCAGTCGAGGTACAGCCTCATACACTAAGCTCAAGACAGAATTGATACAACATGCGGCTGCCTCCCAGGAAGATCACATAATCACATTCGACAAGTGCTACCACAGGAAGAGATCAGCAATATCAAGCCATTGCAGTAACTGAGTCATCTACGCAGTAAAGTTGACATGGGCACAGTATCGGATACCTTGATATCAACATTATGGGATAGCTATTTGCCACTGTAGATCAAGGCAATCATTGCCTCACAGACAGACATACAGCTCAATTGAGCAACACATAGATATGTTGGTAAGATTGTTGGTTTGGTGATAAGGCAAAGAAGTGTTCACCATCTTCTTTGTTCCCAAATGTCGCTGACAGTTGGCAGTAGGTGCAACTTACTGCTGAACATCCTCAAAGTGCCTGTTTTTAACCGATTGAGGGTCCGGCATCAAATTCCTGGTAGACACTGGCTCAGACCTGAGTATATTGCCTTGTATGCCTCTGCGTGATTACCAGGCACCAATTGCTTTTTGCCTAACAGCTACTAACAACTGATCAATTGCAATGTATGCCACTCAACAGCTGGACCTTAACATTGGACTGTAACACCATATCACAGAGGCAGAGCAGACTTGGTGCACTACCAGCTACTAGCAAATGTTTTGAATGCCTGCTTGGTGGACAACGTCACCAGCCTTACTGTCACCGCCTTCCACTGCTGCATAGCAGTCCACAATGCCAAGCTGATGTCCAGTGGTGAGTATGCTGCATTACTGAGGGACTACCTGACTTTGACCAGGCCACCCAGTGCCGCAAGCTGAATACCCCATGATACATTGCACCATATTAAATCAATGGATGGACTCTCAATGGTGTGCATGTCTAGATGTTTGCTAAGTGTTTGGCTCCGGACTGTTTAGCAACTGCGAAGGCCAAATTTGATTTCATGTTACAGGAAGGCTTAACGTGACCATCTAAAAGTTTGTGGTCATCGGCATTATACTTAGTGCCAAAGAAAGGTGGCACCTGGCACCCATGCAGTGATTATTGTGGCTTAACTTTCAAACAGTTTCTGACAGATACCCTATACTGCTGTTAAGGGTCTTTTTACACACTACATGGTGCCACCATTTTCACTGTCTTGGACTGAGCAAAAGCTAACACCCTGATACCTGAAGCTGCAGGAGACATACCAAAGACCACCATAATCTCACCTTTTGGTTTATATGAGAGCATGATTATGACCTTCAGGTTATGCAGTGCAGCTCAAATGTGGTAGAGATTTATAGATTCTGTTCTTCACAGATTACCATTCTGCTTTGTTTATCTTGATGATGCCCTGTTGTTCTCCACCAATCTGGAACAACATCATCAGCACCTGCTTGAGGTCTTCAGATAACTAGAACAATATGGAGTCATACTGAAGACAGCCAAATGTGTTTTTGGGCCACCAGAAGTGACATTTCTTGGTCATAAAATCTCAGCTGTGGGCTTCCTTCCTCTAACTGAGAAGGTAGAAGCAATACTACAACCACTCAGGCCACCTACAGTCAAGGAATTATGACGTTTCTTGGGTGTACTTAATTTCTACAGATGACACCTTCCCAATGCAACAGAGATACAGGAACCTTCGACAGCAATATTGTCAGGTCATAATGTTAAGACAGGAAGTCTCTTGTGCACTGGACAGAATATATGTTCTCCGCATTTGAGGATGCAAAGTAGAGCATGGCTGAGTGCAGCATTTTAAGCATCCCCAAAACTTGGTGCACCACTAGCTACTGTCAAACTTGGTGCACCACTAGCTACTGTCATGGATATGAGCCAGATACCTATTGGTGTGGCACTCTAACAAAGCCTGGCAGCCACTGGCATATTACTCCCACAAACAAAATGGAGTATATATGACTGTGAGCTTCTGGCTGTGTACCAGGCAGTCAGATATCTTCATCTGCAAGTCAAAGTATGAGTCTTTACTTTCATGACTTCTCTTCTTCTACATTGATCTATAAATGTTTACCAACAACAGGTAATGTATGTGTGGTGAGAGGGCGGAGAGGGGGGGGGGGGGGGCTAGCGGTAAATAGAAAGCAGAGCCAAATCTTGTAAATAGGGTGGATAAATTTGGGCTCCAAATCCCTCAGCTTTCCTATAGCCAAAGGACACCTTATATGCAGATGCATTCTCCTGAAATGGGGTTACTTTGTTTTTTTCCTTCATCACCTTTTTCTAGAACATTTGTGTTGTATGTGCCAGTTATTGATTTGCCCTTAGTAACATAATTATCAAGAAGAACTCTTTTTGTATTCCAGATGAGACTTCCTATCATCTTTCTTACAGATGAGATCAACTTGACTTTTTGGTGCAAAATTAATAGCTGCCACTGACTGCAAATGGGTTTGTTTCTTACATTAGGTGTTATCCACAGTAAAAAAAAAACCAGTTCACAAGGTTTACTGCATTCTTTTTAAAATGATCCAAACATTCAGTCTTCATGATTTTCTTTTAGCAGCTTGTTCTTGCTCTTAACTGATAAAAGTGAGGTTGACAATTATCTTTGTGAGGCCATTGCTTTCCATTGCTTTTATTTCTTTGTGAATAGTGGGTATATCTTTCACAGTGTCCACAGGAGTGTGTGCGCGCACACGCTTGTGTGTGTATGTGTGTGTGTGTGTGTGTGTGTGTGTGTACACTTTTACAAGAAAAAAGCAAGAACTTGAAAGCTAGTGTGAATGCTGTTATTTCCTGTTATGTGTCTCTGTGCACTACATATTGGTCCGCTGTAGGTGAGAAAAGCATTTCTCATATTTTACATATACACTGTCTATCACTCAAGTGTATGATGGAGGATTCTTTTCATTCATATTAAGATTTCTTCCTCCTCCATTCATTGATGAAGTGTTGGATGTATGAGTGCTTGTTCACCTGTGCGTAAGTTATTATTTGCTTATATTTAATATGCTCAATCAGTTTGGGATAGATATGTAGAGGTCCAAAGAATATCCATACTGTATCTCCTGAAATATGGTTCACGAATTTTTATAAGCCAGTTCTTGTGATATATATATATATATATATATATATATATATATATATATATATATATATATATATATATATATATATAAAAAAACAAAGATGAGGTGACTTACCGAACAAAAGCGCTGGCAGGTCGATAGACACACAAACACAAACATACACACAAAATTCAAGCTTTCGCAACAAACTGTTGCCTCATCAGGAAAGAGGGAAGGAGAGGGGAAGACGAAAGGAAGTGGGTTTTAAGGGAGAGGGTCAGGAGTCATTCCAATCCCGGGAGCGGAAAGACTTACCTTAGGGGGAAAAAAGGACAGGTATACACTCGCACACACGCACATATCCATCCACACATACAGACACAAGCAGACATACCGGGATTGGAATGACTCCTGACCCTCTCCCTTAAAACCCACTTCCTTTCGTCTTCCCCTCTCCTTCCCTCTTTCCTGATGAGGCAACAGTTTGTTGCGAAAGCTTGAATTTTGTGTGTATGTGTGTCTATCGACCTGCCAGCGCTTTTGTTCGGTAAGTCACCTCATCTTTGTTTTTATATATAATTTTTCCCACGTGGAATGTTTCCTTCCATTATATATATATATATATATATATATATATATATATATATATATATATATATATATATATATATATTTCAGTGTCTCCCACCTGAGATTTTACACTATCTCAGTTGTACTCTTTCACAAATCAAACAAGACTATATGACAATTCATATACTTCTTTGTATATTCATATACTTCTTTGTATACACTCTATGTTTATGCAGTGACACAGGTTCCACCCTCTTAAGCAGCCTGCAAGAATGGGCTATATATATGTTTTGTGTGCAGATATTTGTAGACAAACTATACCCAGCATCCTATCAATGATTTGTAGCCTGTCATTTGTTTCACCTATTACTGAGGCTATATGGTTGTTCCACTTAACATCTCTATACATGGTTACTTACAAATATTTGCATGACATGACTGACTAGTTGTAACTAATTAATCCTGTAGTCAAAGGATATCACACTTATGTTTCATGAAGTGAAAAATTTAGCATTTCCCTACATTAAGAGCTACTTGTCAGCCTTTGCACAAGGCTGATATTTTGTCCACATCTAAACAAGTACTACCGCAATATGTACTGGATTGCATTTGTTCATATACAAGCCCATCATTTGAGAAAACCCTGAGATTGCAACTGATACTATCAATCAAAGCATTATGTATAGCTTGAACATCAATGATCTTACAACACTCCTCCGAGTCAAACCAAACCTCCTCTGGTGTCAGTAGATTATTCTCAGTCCAGGGTAATGTGCTGTGTCCTGTTTGTCATGAAATTCTCATGTGTCTGCCTTAGAAGGCAAGACAATCATCCCTATTGTCATTTTGCTCAGTAAGTTGGAGATGAGTGGGGTAGCAAATTAGGGGTGGAGTGGAGAAAAGTAAACAAAAGAGAAGTCAGGTTAGAGTCAACTCCATTAAATTCATATATATGAACCCACAGTACAGTGATGGTAACAAGATGTACAGCAAGGCCAGGTTTGGTATGAGATTTGAATGCACTAGACTACAGAGAACATTACAAATGGGAGAATACAAGGCATGAGAGGCAAGCCTCAGCTCGTTACATTCTTTACTATATGAAACTTAAATGTCTTACAAACTATACACAGTGGGAAAAAATGAGATTAAAGAGATACAATTTCAAACACAGGTGTCAGTGAACACAGGTATTATGAAGGGAAATGGAGATTCATTAAATATGAACTGTTTTTGTTTCATGTTTCTATGATATAACGCTTACCGATTCTCCTGTTATAATGCAAGGGGAACTGGCATCATCTTCTCCACTGTTGGTGTTGGTGCTACAAACTTCTAGCCGGATGTAATAAATTACACCTTCAACAACCTAAAACAAATGTACCTTTTTATATATCAGAACCACAATGAAGTCCAAATCTGAAGGCAGGTTCATAAATGAAGCATAACACTTACAAGAAAAAGCACATTTGGTACTGACTCCAATGTACAACCAGCACAGAACTGACCTCTTGGATGGAGAATGCAGCTATTTATACAAACACTGAATATTGCTGGATGCCAATATTTACATAATTATCAAGTATTCCTGAATGTACAGAAATTACAATCGTAAGATATTTCAACAACCTTCCAGATAAATATCAAATCTGTTAATGTAAACTTTCGTGTGTGTGTGTGTGTGTGTGTGTGTGTGTGTGTGTGTGTGTGTGTGTGTGTGTGTGTGTTTGTGATCTTCTCCCAAACCCCTGGATCAATTTCAACCAAATGTAGCCTTTGAGTATCAGCATCGTGGGATTTATATCCTCCTAGCTCCAATAGGAGTACAGATGCAGGCAAAAATGTCTTTTTCAACCCTTGGCATATTGTCTCCCTGTACAACAGACATGTTCCACTGGAATGATGGTGCCGAGTGTAAATTTTGGTTGTGTTCATTACCAGAATAAACTCGACATAAATGTTAAAAAGTGTTTAACATGTGAAAAAATTGATGTATATCATGATAATATGTGTATGGCAGGTTTTTTTAGAAAAAGTTTCGGAAGGAAGACATGGTGTGGCCCAAAATTGCGTAACTGAAATCATACATGGAGCTAGTACCACATCTTACAAATCGTGAGAGCCAATACAAAGACTTTGCTACTGCAAATCGCGTGCCATGAAGGGCATAATGTGCATAAACTGTAAAACTGTATACCATTTCACATGTGTAAAGGCAGATCCAAGATGAAAACTATAGTGTTGCAAAAGGTGTAATGAATATGCCCTAGACAAAGCACTACAGAAGAGTGACTGCAAAGTCGAAATTATTGCTATGCTGTTAGAAGAGGTACATTCCTTGAAATACAAATATACCAATAACAATCAATGTGAGTATAAAATAAACAGTGATTTTGTAATTGATAATGGTACTAGAACCAGCAGTAACAAATATGATACCAACTGCAAAAAATCTAGGAAAACCGCAAAAAGTGGTATAGCATGTGTAAAATGTGAAACAAAATTTCACTTTCGATGTGCAAAGGTGGACTGCACATTGAAAGGAAATGAGAAGTTTAGAAAAACATGGAAGTGTAATATGTGTAGGCCTACCGATATACTAAACAGGGCTGCAAATATCCCGCTAACAAACAGATTTGAAGTGCTCGATGTAGACAGTTACGATGAGACTCTTGAAGCTCAAACAGAACACTCTCAATCATCGAATGCTGCAGTAACTCTTCCTGAAAGCACTACAGTTTCTGAACTTCAACAAGGACATCAAATTCTGTGTGATGCTGCTGTTCCTGTTCTGAAAACCATCTGTCAACATGAATCTCTTTATAGTATTCCAAGGAAGCTTATCATTCTTGCCGACGGTCACGGTCAAGAGATTGCTTCTCATATAAATGAAGTTGCTGAAACTGTGAAGGCAACAGGATTCATCAAGCCTGGAGCATCTCTCTCTCAAATATGTATGTATATACATTCAGAAGAAATCAGTAAGTTGTCATCCAAGGATTTCATTGTACTACTTGGTGGCTCTAATGACATGTACCGTAATGAAACATCAGTAGCCTGCCAAGAACTAAAGAGGTGTCCTAGGACACACAAATGTAATATATGTAAACATTCCACAGAGGTACGACTTACATCAGTTGTCTTGTGTGAACAGAGAGATCAAACTTGCAAATGAACAGCTTTCAAACGTATGTAAACGGTTTAAAAATGTAAATGTTCTAGATGTAAGTAGTGTTGGTCGAAGATTCCATACCTCACATGGGCTTCATTTGAACAGTCTTGGGAAAAGGCTTTTAGCACAAAAACTAATTGAAAGAAGCACAGGCAATAGTTTTACTACAAATTCAACAGTAATGACAAAATGTGTTTCATCGCCAACCACAGAAAAGAAAAATAGTGATTTTTTCCCACAGCAACACATTCCAGTAATAGTCAACACTCCAATAAGACCTTTTTAGGCAGAACAGAAGAGAGCACAGTGTAAATGTTGTACATTTTGATAATTTAACTTGTGTGAAAGCTAACATTAAGGAACCAGTTAAAAATACAATTGATATGCTATATTGTTTAAAAATATTTCATCAGAATATAAGAAGTCTTTTGATTAAAAAAGAAGACCTGCTGCTTTCTCTGCAAGAAACAGCTGACACAGATGGAATTATTCCTGATGTGCTCTGCTTAACTGAACATCACTTGGAGGAAGCCACAGAAATTAATCAGCTACATTTAAATAGTTATAAAATTGGTTCTTCCTACTGTCACAACAACTTAAGACAAGGTGGAGTGGCATTTACACACACAATACTATTAAGTCACAAGTTATAGATGTTTCTAAATACTGTATTAAACAGCACTTTGAATGTTGTGCAGTCAAATTAGAGCTCAAAACACAGTTCCTGGTCATAGTAACAGTTTACAGGGCACCTATGGGAAACATTCAAAAATTTCTCTCTCAGGTAGAAACAGTTCTTACTAAATTTTATAGAAACAGTAGTAATGTCATCACATGTGGTGACTTTAACATAAACTTACTCACAAAAAATAACAACCAGAAACTATTAGAATCACTACTGTTAACCTTCAATCTGCTCCACATGATCTCATTCCCAACAAGAGTACATGGGCACAGCAAGACCCTGATTGATAATCTGTTCCTAGATCCCACAAATTACAATGAAGTGATGACATGGGCTGTAACAAATGGTCTGTCTGATCACGATGGTCAAATGACAACCCTAAAACTTGCCAGCAGAAAAACAGCACATGGCCATTGTAACCAAGTCAAACATGTTAGAACAATAAATGCCAAATCTACTTGCTTGTTCAGACATAGTTTATGCCATGAACAATGGGGGAAGTATACCAGGCTGACACAGTGAATGAGAAGTTCAACTCTTCCCTCAACTTATTCCTTAAACATTTTGAAGCTTCTTTCCCCCAAAGACAGATTAAAATCATACCAGCCTGTAGTAAAAGGAAAGAGTGGTTAACTACTGGCATAAAAATATCATGTAACAAAAAGAGATATCTGTATGTACAACAGAGGACTAGTACAGACCCAGCAGTAAAGTTACATTAGAAGAAATACTGTAAAATTCTAACAAGTCTAATCAAGAAGGCCAAACAGTTGCACTAAGAAAAAAAAATTAGCAACTCAAAAAATAAAATAAAAACCATATGGCACATCATAAAAAGTGAGACAAATAGGGACATAAAAGCTGACAATAATAAACACAAAGTTGCAGCCTCAGAGTTCAAAACAATTTTTCTCACTATAGCTGAAGAAACAGTGAACCATAATAAACAGTCTCACACAGAAGCTATTGAACTACTTAACCACATTGAAATAACAAGTAGCACTTCATTTCAGAAGTACAACCCCTAAAGAAATTGAAAAAAACCATAAAATTACTCAAAAACTCAGATTCCTGTGGATACGATGGCATGTCAAGTAGGTTTTTAAAATCATGTGCAGACTTAATCAGTTATATATTGTGCTATTTGTGCAACCAATCTATGGAAACTGGTGTGTTCCCAGATAGATTAAAACATGCAGTAGTTATGCCAATCCACAAAAATGAGGCAAGGGATGAAATAACCAATTATCGGCCCATCTCTCTGCTGCCAGTGTTCTCAAAGGTATTTGAGAGAAAAGTGTCTGATAGGATTTATAGTCACACTACACAAAATGGCTTACTGGCTCCTACACAGTTCGGCTTTCGTAAGGGCTCCTCCACAGACAGAGCTATATTTAACCTATCAGATGAAATTTTAGGTGAATTAAATTACAAAAGGTATCCAATGGGGATATTCTGTGACGTTGCCAAGGCATTTGATTGTGTAGATCACAACACACTCTTAAAAAAGCTTCCACATTATGGCATTAAAGAGAAATCTTTGACTTGGATAGAATCATACTTACAGAACAGGAAGCAAAGGGTTGTCTTAAGGGGGACAGGTACAGCATTAAAATCAGACTGGGGAAATATGAAGTATGGGGTCCTGCAGGGCTTGAGTCCTGGGCCACTAATTTTGATGATCTACATTAATGATCTATCAATCACAATTAATAACAGAGCAAAAATAGTAATGTTTGCCGACAATACAACTAGCCTCGTAGAAGGACCCAATTCCACAATGCAGGATACAGCCATGACAGTCTCTACTCAAGTACAGAAATGGTTCACTGTGAATAGCCTAACCTTAAATCTTTCAAAAACCATTATGATACAGTTTCTGACAAAAAATAAAAAAATGTAGTTCCTGAAATACATGTTAACAATCACAAAATTAATGAAACCACACATACAAAATTTCTAGGTATTCAGATAGACAGTCACCTAAGCTGGAAAGAACAAATTGATCAGCTGGTCAAGAAACTTAGCTCATCGTGCTTTGCACTAAGAGCTCTCCATCAGTTAGTGGACAGAGAAACAATGTTGTTGTCATATTTTGCATATTTCAATTCTATTCTCTCCTATGGCATAAACTTCTGGGGAAATGCTGCAGGTGTTGAAAAAGTTATTCAGAATACAAAAACGAGCAGTGAGGCTAAAATGTGGGGTCCCTAATGGGGCATCTTTCAGAGGACTCTTCAAATCTCTCAGGATACTTACCATCACAGGTCAGTATATATATACTCACTGATGTTATTTGTAGCCAACAATAGGGAATTGTTTCAGAAAAATTGTGACATCCACAACCAAGACACAAGACAGGTGAAAAATTTTCACCAAGGCTCTGCAACTCTCACTAAAGTACATAGGGGAGTTACTGAGTCAGGTATAAATGTCTTCAATAAGCTCCCTATCAATATAAAAAGGGAAGTAAATAATATACAGGTTTTCGAAAGGAAGCTAAAATCATTCCTCATCAAACAAACTTTCTATAAAATGAATGAATACTTAGAGTTATAGGGTGTAAGAATGGGAAAATTACCTAAGAAAAGCACTCCCTTAAAGATAAAGTGTGCTACTGTTACTTGTAGTTTAACTGAAATTGTGGTGATAAAATGTAAATTTATCTATGTTATTAGGAGAAAACGTGAACTCCCATGTATCCCACACTCTTGAGTATTCACTTAAACCCCTTCTCAAGGAATGCAGTTAAAATTTCTATTCAATCCAAACCATGACCATGAAGCAAATTTGCCTGCTTATATATGTCAGTAGCATAAAAATATGCACTATCACTTATTCTACAATTTTAAACAGCCACTTAAACTGTTTCTGGCATAATGCAATCTTTAATACTGCATGCAAGTAATTGTTCTTGTTAAATAAACAAATGTCTGTGCAATGTAATGGATAAATGTTCATGTACTACTGTAATTGTATCAATTGACTTGTCCTATATTACTTGTATGCTGGTTGTATAATATGTAATCAACAGGACCAAATAAATTAATAAAAATAAATAAATAAACAGTGTTGACCCTATGACATCCAAGTAGTGACAAAGGATATAACACCACCAAAAGCAGTGCTTTAGAACTTTTTTCATAGTCCTGTTGTCCACACAAGTGTAAAAATCCATACCAAGCCTCCTGGGCTCTATCTCAGTCACCAACGCTTAGCCTTACAGCACTTTTGTCTTTGTCCTGGACATCCAGTGTCCACATGCGAGCCAGCTGTCTTGCTTCTTTGGTGCTGGTGATTATGTACGAGAGTTGCCCAGAAAGTAATGCAGTGCACATTTTTTCGTCAGTAACTCTTTATTGAATATAATGATAATTACACACACAAAAGACTGGTGTTTTATCTACACACACTATTTTTCCACATAATCTTTATCCCATTTTAAGGTCTTCCTCCAGCACAAAACATGGGCGTGCATGCCTGTTGGTACTAATCCTTGTCCTGATGGTGGAGCCAGTGATTCACTGTGTAAATCACCTCCTCATCACACTCAAAATGCCGAGTCATAATGCGTCTGTCCTCATGAATGACAACATCAGCTTGCTGCAACATGTCAGGTGTGACAGCCGTGGATGGTCTCCCCGACCACTGCAAATCATAGAGGTTCATCATGCCCAGTAACTAACTCTACTTCTGTTGACAGCAGATGCTCCATAGACTTTCCACAAGTGTTTGTGAATATTTGTGAATATTGTGTTTCTTTCTCTGTAGTGAGAAATTCAGTGATGGCATGTTGCTTGTAACGCACATCACCTAAACTATTTTGAAACTGTCCTGCAGCTACGCTATCTGTTGGGTGTGACGGAAACTTGGCATGCACACTAAGGAGATTTCAAATAATACATATATAACATTTCATATTTGTAGCATTGTTTTCGGCTGATAAAAAAAATGCAGTTCATTATTTTCTGGGCAACACTCGTATTTCATGTAGAGATCCTGAGTATCATCTGACTGAACAAAGTATTTATTGTTGACTAGACCTCATGACAGTGAAGCAGAAAGAACAGTGTAAAGCGTACAGTGTCTTGGTTCACTGTGCTGTGTGTGAATGTTGTGACAGGCAGTACAGTACCCCATTCTCTCCATTTTACATTAACGTATATTGACAGCATATCTGCCAATGTTTTATTAAAGTGTTGTGTGGGACCACTAATCTGTGGATGGTAGACAGTTATCATTCTGTGTGTGATGTCAGAACATGGAATTATCTTTTGTACTAGTCTCAACTCGAAAATCTTTTCAGATGAGACATCATCACACAGGGTGATTTGTGCTTCCAAAAGATGTCTTCTACAAGGAACTCCAAAATTTATGGAGCTGCAGCAGTTGGCACTTTTGGTGATTGCATAGCAAGTGAGGTAGTCAGTGCAGACTATTATCCATCAATTCCTGTTTGTTGAGTTTGAGAACCTCCATTAGAGATCGATATCGATTCCTATACAGCACAATGGCACTGCTACAGTTGGGACTGGTACCAGATGCCCCAGAGGTAACTGCAGCATGTCCTTTTATTATTGGCATCCCTTATAGTGTCCCACAGCATAACGGGCCTGTCAAGACATGGACAGTGATTCCTGCATCTGTTTCTATCTCAGGGTGTATATGTGGACAAGGAAAAAAATTCCAGGATTTTTCCCGGATTTCCCGATTAAAAATACACTTCTTCCCAGGTGAAAATACACTTTTTCCTTGTTAAGTGACAGTATACTCTTCCCCGGCACTGTAAAACTCATCAGTCCTTTGAATGTTTATGGTTTTATATACCAATGTAGAATATCCCAGCACTTTAGAAAACAAATCTCATGGGGGAGGGGGGGGGGGGGGGGGGGTGGAGGAGCATGTCACGTTTTGAAAGACCTTTGATGTGCAGCAACATGTACACTGCATATTTTCGTATTACAAAGGTATAAATTTGAATTCCACCAAACACCACATGTCACTTTCCAAAGCATTGAAATCGAGTTTGCGATGCACTTTTGTAAGCCAGTCACAGCTCACGTCATGTGATCTCACCAGCTGATGACAGCATAGGACATGTGATGTAGTCAGTCAATAGCAAGATCACTCTTAAGTAGTGCGAACACGCAAATAAGAAAAATTAATGGTTTAAATTAATATACATAGCATTCACATATAATATTGGTCTTTAAGATAGATAAGCTGGAAGAAGAGCTAAGTGCCCACATATAATGTTGATCTTTTTTACATGTGTTACACTTTAAGATACATCACACAAATGTGCCAGTAAGATTTTTAATAACAACATAAATTTCTGATCTTCTGGGCTCGAAATTCTTCTAAATGGTCATCCTCAAAGAGTTGATTTTTAAATGAGTGTCAAATGCTTTGTGATTTAAGAAATTCATCATACATTCTTGCACGTAGTTCATCTTGCATAAAAGGAAATTTACTTTGAAAATAATGCTTCTCAAACTACCATTCGCAATATTTTCTCGTGACCTGTTGGAAATTGGTTTGTTTCAACAGTTGCCAGAGAGTGCCAGATAACAGGCCTCACTGTGCTTGTGCAGCTACTATGACATAGGAAGCCTGTATGTTCGTACGTTTAAAACATTTAAAGATCTTGCATTATGTCATAAAAGAAACAAGACAGAGGATAGAGGATACTTCAAGAGCATCAGAATTTTGCTAACCATTCTGAAATGCATAATTCGGCTTAAAGTGCACATTTGTATGTCCTGATTCAGATGTAAATTTTCTTGAGTGCCAGTATTGTATTAGCTCACGTTTGGTTCTTTATTATGGCATAATGCCATACGAGGTAGAAGATGTAAAACGTGCACTTGAAATGCAGCAAACAGTTGAAACTAGCAAACAGTGCGAAATTAAACACTTCATTTCAAATAAATTGACTGCCTCAGTGGAAATGATTAATAAAAGCCAAATCTCTTTAGCAAACTGACAAAAATAGCTTCATTATTCTGCAAGGTGATTAACGCTTGACTGTCATAAAGGTGGAAATAAAACCTGAAACTAATAACATATTTTAGCCTTCCATAATTATGCGAACGTATTTTAATTCATTTGATAGCTCCCGGCCACAGAAATCCGTTTTGTTTTCATTTAATGTGAGAGCAATAAATGAAGAGGAAACAGCTAAATTACTAAACGTAAAACACAGGTCATGTGGAGACTCCCCACCTCCCCACTACAACTCAGACTGCTCTTTGCATCAGCCCCGGATCTACAATATTTTTGAACAGGGGCAATACTGGATAAAGCCACACAGCTGTAGCCAGAAGCAGGAGAAGGTACTACTCATACGCAACTCAATTGCACATGCCCAAGAGCCCACCCACAACTGCTCAAACGAATCTAATTCAAACAGCTGTCACATCACGCACATTGAAGACAATTTGTTGTTAAGAAGCATTGCATTCACTTCCTAAAGCCTTTGACACACTTTTCTGTTGGCAGACGCTTGTATGAACACTGTTTTGTCATTGTATACAGCGCATTTCCTTTGCAACAAGTTTTATTTTCATTTTTTTTTTCTCTCGTTAATGTTTTGTTGCTGCAGTATTATTCTGCAGTAGTGTAATACAGCAATATCCTTTGTTAGAGTATCGGTTTTTACCAGTCAAAATCACAAAAATTTAACTGAATATGAAAACAATGAAAAATTCCCAGAATTCTAAACAATTCCCGGGTTTTTCCTGGTTTTCTTCCGGATGAAAAAATTCCCGGGTTGTTCCTGGATCTCCCGGTTGTCCCAGGTCATATACACCCTGTGTCTGGAGTTGTCATGAATCCCAGGTCCCCTGATGTTGGAGTGCCATGGAAATACTTGAAGACAGCTGGCTGTAGATGAGCTGGGATGACTAGCACCATTTCAATCCAACTGGATCGCAGTTCCCCTTATACAATGCACCATTTATTAATTAGAACTCTCCTTTGGTCAGTTCCCGATCCTTCAAGATGTCTACGGTTTTCAGCAGTGCTGGATCTTCCCTCTGTTCAATAGTAATGCCATTTAATGAGGCAATGACAGATTTCATGCATACTTCTGTGTTCCACTACAGTATTACTTGAAAGGCAATTGGCATCTTTGTTTTTGCATCCACTTTTGTATACCACTGTGACATTGTACCCTCAAAAGCCTCAGTGCCCATCTTTGTAGTCAACCAAATGGATCCTTCAAGCTAATAAGCCAGCATAGAGAATGGTGGTGTATCACAACAAAGAATGATTGGCTAAACAAATTAATCCAGAACATGTATATGCCCCAAACAGCTGCAAGGCACTCTTTCTCATGTGTAGAGTATTTCACCTCTGACTTATAGAGTACTCTGAAAACATAAACTATCACCTTTTAGTCACCTTCTTGAATTTTCACTAGAACTGCACTTATATCATAACTGACAATGTCAGTTTAAAGTTCTGCCTCAACAATCTCTTACTACAATGCTAGGACTGAAAAGTTATTGCCTCCTTAATGACAAGTAGAGAGCTTTCTTGCACCTCATTCCAGGAAAATTTCTCATCTTGCAACAATAGTTACTGTAATGTACATGCCTTGGTACAAAAGCCCAATCGCTGGTAGCATGTGCACTTTCCAAGAAAAATTCTCAGAACACAAATGTACTGGGAAGTCAGAAACTATGTGATTTTTTTGGTGGGTGGGGGGGTTGGGAATGACACCTTCACACTAAGTGCCCAATATTTTTATTTCTTGGATGGTGAAGAGGGACTTTCTTGGACTGGGATACAGGCCTGCAGTCTGAATACATTTTGCCATGGTTGCCATGTGGCTGAGATGTAGTTCAAATATTTTCAAAAAATGACAATGTGAACCATATGGCACAGAGATGTCAAACATTTAAGATTTTGCAGCAGGTTGTGCTTCATATTCTGGTGCACTACACAGTCTAAATGAAATAACTTTAAAGTTGCAGAGGCTGTCAAGAGTTATGAAGGCAAGCTTTTCCCAGTCAGCCTCATAAACCCTGATTTACCAGTATCCTCTTTCCACATCCACAGTTGAGAAATATGTACTTTGCCCCTTTCAGGCAGTCTATGATGTTAGCAATGTGTGGCAATGGATAGACATCTTTCTTCACTTTAGAGCACTTGCCCGCAAAAGGAAAAGGTCCTGAGTTTGAGTCTCGGTCCGGCACACAGTTTTAATCTGCCAGGAAGTTTCATATCAGCACACACTTTGCTGCACAGTGAAAATCTCATTCTGGAAACATCCCCCAGGCTGTGGCTAAGCCATGTCTCCGCAATATCCTTTCTTTCAGGAGTGCTAGTTCTGCAAGGTTCGCAGGAGAGCTTCTGTAAAGTTTGGAAGGTAGGAGATGGGATACTGGCAGAAGTAAAGCTGTGAGGACGGGGCATGAGTCGTACTTGGGTAGCTCAGTTGGTAGAGCACTTGTCTGCGAAAGGCAAAGGTCCCAAGTTCGAGTCTCGGTCGGGCACACAGTTTTAATCTGCCAGGAAGTTTCATCTTTCTTCATGATTTTGTTCAGTTGTTGGTAGTCAACACAGGAACATCATGTGCTGTCTTTGTTCACCATGACCACATGAGATGACCAGAAACAATCTCAAGGTTGAGTGATGTGATTTTGCAGCATCTTCTCCCCATCCTACCAGATTATCTGTAGTTCAGTCAGTGACACTATATGAGCACTGGCTAATTTGAGTACACTGAACAGCCAGAACATTTGACCCCTGAATTATTGTTGATATAAACACATCCCAGCAATATCAGTGTCACCTGGTGAGAAATGACTGCTGATCAAACACACACACAGTGCATGTAGTATCAGTGAGGGCGCCATCCATGTACAGAATGGGGAAGGTGCACAGTCTATCTGAGTTTTCCAAGAGCAGACTGTAATGGCCCAGAAGCTCAACACAAGTATGTTGGAAATTGTATGGCTTGTCACATCTTCAAGGAGTGCTGTGGTGAGTGTCTGCAACATGTGACAAAATCAAGGTGAAACCACATCCTGACATTGTTGGTTTCAGTGGCCACCCCTCATTACAGATGTCAGACTTCATAGGCTGGGCATGCTAGTAAAACAGGACAGGCAATGAACTGTGGTGAAACTAACATCAGACTTTAATGCTGGGCAGAGAAAAGAGTGTCTGAAAACACAGTGCACAAAATACCCCTAATGAAGGGCCTCTGCGGCTGACAACCCATGCACATGCCAATGTTAACACCATGACATTGACAACTATTACTCAAATGGGCACATGACCATTGGCACTGGACATTGGCATAGTGGCAGAGCGTTGCATGATATGATGAATTCTGATACCTCCTTCATCATGAAGATGACAGGGGAACAGCTCCTTGACAACTGTACTGCAGGACAGAGACAAGCTGGCAGGACAGAGACAATGTGTTGTCCTCTGGCCTTCGAATATCTATTTCCCTGTGGGGCATTGTACTTGGTGGAGAAGTTACACATGCACTGGTCAGGAGATGGGTCTTCATTTGACAGCTGCAGCATAAGTCTGAGTTGCTCAATCCATTTTGTGGATTGATACACCTATTCTTTCACGTTCTCCATTACCTCCCGACTTATGCATGGACAGTCATGGCAGGTAACTCTTGTGGGCATGGTCCAACATCTCTGGCCATCATATTCTGCTGTACCTATTCTTTTCATAGCTAGCATATGAGAGAGGCATGCTCATGGTGGTCTTCCATAACTTCAGCAGCTGGTCATACCTCTGTCATTCAACTCCTCTGTTGCATTTCCTTGATTCAATGGCTTCTGATGAGTTCCTCTATCATCATGATATCCCCTACCAGAAGAGCTGGTATATACCACCTGTGACCCTTTTTATCAAATGTGTGATTTTGTCAACTTCTGTCCTGTTTTGATTAAAGATGTTGCATGGCGCCAAAATGTTCTGTATGTATGATTGTGTTGTTTTCCCTGACAAGTGGCCTTGTTCTTCAATTGTTTGTCCACTAAGAAGACTCGCTGTTCATTATCACCAATCATTTTCTTCAGCTTGACCTAAAATTTGGCTCAACCACTGGGCTTCTCTTTGTTGTTCTCGAATGACTATTGGGCTGCTCTGTTCAAGTAAAAGTACACATCTACTGATCACAAAATGCAAATCCAACTGTTGTAACTGGTGAATTGGTCAATCTCTTAGAGCAATTTCATCAGGTTCTGAGCAACATTTTCTCAAAACACCGATGGGTGCCTGCTGTGCAGCTGACTGGCACTGCTGTCTCTCTTCCAATATTATCTGGTGTGTGAGTATCTCCTGAATATATGGATCTTAGGAACCATGTACTGTTTTTGTAACACTGTGACTTTGTCAAGCACAAAATGCATGTGGCAAGGCCACAGCATCTGTCCAGACCAGACCTCATCACAACAGAAGAGAGAGTAATAAAATTAATTCTTTAATTCTGATCACAGATTTGAACCCCAAAAAAATTCTGTGTAAACTGATACATAACTGAAACCATTTGATTAATTAATTAACAATTCATCAAACCTAATTACTGAACTGATACTGCTAAATTAATTTTGCCAAGTCCACAGAAAGTACCCACGTAATGTCTACAAAGAGGACCGTCGTTTGAAGAAGGCATGGCAAATTTAACATTTCTTGTCTAATTAACATAGATAATGCCCAAAATCTCGAAATCTGGTTTTCTGGCCATTATTTCAAAGTATCACTGAAGCCACATGGTGATAGAGGCACACACAATTCTGAGAATTTGTGCCAGGTCATATCACCCAACTTGAGGGCTGGAACTTGGCCAATCCAGGCAGCCAGGACAGTAGGAATCGTTCCATCTCTCAACCACTGTTAGGTTGGCTATAAGGAGATGCACAGTAGCCCATTGACAGAGTATTTAATTAACCTGGGGAGCAGCTCTCCAGACCATTCCATTACAATTTCTAGAGGCATCAACATCGCAAGGTTCAGTGTATGGTACTTAGTTTCTTTAGTGGCTACTGCTTGTCATCACTTTTGGAATGTTAGTCATCTGCAAATCACTTGTGATCTTTAGGGTTAGTAAACACATTGGAATTACAATGACTGCCACTTTACTACCACTTCATATGTACCAGATTGACATGTACAGTAGTGTGGTAAGCTGTTTTGACCCTGTTACTGTTACAAAAAGCATGACCCATGGTTAGTTTCTTCTGTTATTGTGATACGTGCTATTTTAGTTCTCTGGTCTCTCTGGGGACCAATCTTTATTGTAAAGCTGGTTTTGTTGTACAAACGTGTGTACTTTCAACTTGTCCTATAGGAAATCTATTGCTCATCCAGCGGCTACATTTTGTGAGTGATAGTTTATGGAAACTTGTGACAGGGCTACCTGTCATTTATGTGTTCATTTTTGAATATATGTTTCTCCAGATTCTCCTGACCTTCATTGTCAGTAGCTACCCTACAGCCCCTTTTGTAAATCAATTACTTACTAGGCAATAAAACACCTGTAGTAAGAAACCAAGAGCGATGCCTGGGACCAAATATCTGCAGGTAAGTGATATGCTGGGAAACAATGATAGTTGGAGCTTCTTTCCTAATCTGCTACAGTTACATCCACCAACAACTGCAGGCTACAGACATGATGACTGTGACAGGACCAACTAGGTTTCCCAGCCTGGTCGCAAGTTTCAGTCACTGCTGTTGTTGACTGCTCTTTGCCGAGTAACAGTGACAGTAATGTGACTTGTTTTCTGCTACCCTTATTCTGTAGGTGGCGACCTAGGTTTATTTTTAAATTCAGAGAGAGAGTGGGTCTTATTATTCTTTTCTTGTTGCAAGCAGCAGCAATTTCACCATGAAGGAATGCTTGCAGTACAGAACAGGTGGTTTGGCAGACAGAGAAGAACAAAGGCAGGATGACTTGCAAGATCTACATCTACATCTACATTTATACTCCGCAAGCCACCCAACAGTGTGTGGCGGAGGGCACTTTACGTGCCACTGTCATTACCTCCCTTTTCTGTTCCAGTCGTGTATGGTTCGTGGGAAGAACGACTGCTGGAAAGCCTCCATGCACGCTCTAGTCTCTCTAATTTTACATTCATGATCTCCTCGGGAGGCATAAGAAGGGGGAAGCAATATATTCAATACCTCATCCAAAAACGCACCCTCTCGAAACCTGGACAGCAAGCTACACCGCGATGCAGAGCGCCTCTCTTGCAGAGTCTGCCACTTGAGTTTGATAAACATTTCCGTAACGCTATCATGCTTACCAAATAACCCTAGGACGAAACGCGCCGCTCTTCTTTGGATCTTCTCTATCTCCTCCATCAACCGGATCTGGTACGGATCCCACACTGATGAGCAATACTCAAGTACAGGTCGAACGAGTGTTTTGTAAGCTACCTCCTTTGTTGATGGACTACATTTTCTAAGGACTCTCCCAATGAACCCGCCTTACCAACAATTAATTTTATCTTATCATTCCACTTCAAATCGTTCCGCATGCACACCCCCAGATACATTACAGAAGTAACTGCTACCAGTGTTTGTTCCGCTATCATATAATCATACAATAAAGGATCCTTCTTTCTACGTATTCGCAATACATTACATTTGTCTATGTTAAGCGTCAGTTGCCACTCCCTGCACCAAGTGCCTATCCGCTGCAGATCTTCCTGCATTTCGCTACAATTTTCTAATGCTGCAACTTCTCTGTATACTACAGCATCATCTGCAAAAGCCGCATGGAACTTCCGACACTATCTACTAGGTCATGCACAGCACCTTCCCCCAGAAGCAGCAGAACCCAGCCTTTGTATGGGGTTTCCCTTGCTAATAGACAATGCTCAGCAACCAAGGTGGGTGAGCTGGCAGACCACCCTGGCTCCTTGCCCCGGGAATGAGAACTGCTGGCCACAGCTATGACTGACACTGCTACAACTAAGCCGCCACCAGTGTGGCAGTGCCGACCAATGCAGTTGTGGCCCACAGTGCCACCAGTGACACTGACACTGACATCACTGCCCTCAGCATGCTGACATCAAGGAGACCCCCATGCCTCCATCAACACCGCAGTTTGCAGTTGCAAATCACAACCTGGCAAGTGACGCTTTTTTTGACGAGCTGTTGTTGCAGATGTGATGGAGGCTATGTTGGACCAGTTGCTGGCAGTAATTACAACTCAAAGCACTGGAACTGTGAGCACAATTACAGGAGTTACATGTACGAAGTGCAGAATTGTGCACCTTTTTCAGTGCGGATTTGTGTGCACAACGTGAGAAACTAAGCTCAGAGTTAAAAAGCAGGTTTTAGCCGCAATTGCTGATGTGCAGGCTGTTGATCTGCAGAAGCATGGTGATGTGCTAGACCAGGTCTGAGTTGAAAATAAGGTAGCATGGAATAAGATGAAGGAAAAGCCCTGTTCATAGGTGTTAGGTTTAAAGGGGTTGATGAGCAAGTAGTAAATGTCACTTGTGAAATTGAAGAGTGAAAAAATTAAGCTTGAAGTGCTGAGTAGATGGGTAGGAGAGTCCAGTACAGTCATTTCTGTTCACAGCAAAATGTTCAGTACTCTGGAATTCTGGCTTGAGTCAGCAGAGGAAAAATTGGGAGAATTTTAAACAAAGATTGTGGACAAGGTTGCCACGTAATACATGGTATTTCAGTTAGAATCAAAAATAGGTGATAAGATTGCCAGTGCAGTGCCTGTCCAGCAAATTTCTGGGTCTGGGATGGGACAGCTGTTGTCTCCAAAAATTGCAGGAGAGGGGAACGTTATGAGTGGCTGCTCTGAGTATGCACATCACAGAGAATGGCAGGCTGTCAGAAGGATTAGATTTGGTTGCTGCCCTTTTGTCAGCTGATGAAGGGACTTTGGTGAGCACCAGTGGCTGCACCCATAGGAATCGCTACTGAGGCAGACCAATGAAATAATATTATATCTAAAACTTCTATCAAGAGAGCCACTACTGTTCTGGTTTGAACAAGCATTTTGAATTAGATGAAAAAAGAATTACCCCACTTGCTTGGAAGCTACACTCACCTGTTTGCACAACAGACAATTCCTTACATTTCCCCTAACTGGGAGTGTTTTAGGGGAATGAATTCGAAAGTTCATCCCATGCACCTCTCCAAAAGTTTCCAAGATTGGCACAAGTCTGGTAAAATCAGTCAACAGCAATTACTGAACCGTTTGGACAACACCTCATATCCAAGGCATGCCTGTGGTGGAAATAGCTGGATGGTATGGTGCAGATCTTGTGCAGCTGAGCCGTGAGTCCCTGGCTCACTACTAGAACTGTGCACATCAGGAGAGAGTTATATGATGTCTGATGACGGAGCCGCATTTCAGACGTAGTGGCAGGAGTCTGCAGGAGATTTTTCTCTGTGAAGATTTGGCTGTATAGCGGAGCTAGAGCCACCCATAGATCCCAAGGAAATGATTCCATTAAGATATAATAGGATACCAGAATGGGTGAGGTAACAATTATTAATTGTCAGTATACAATAGTCTTTGGAAATACTGTCAGCACTAAACAACTTTCAAGAGGAGAGAAACTATTGCTCTGTACCTATCTTAGGAATGGGTCACGGCAATGCACAACCACTGAATCAAACTTCTAGAGCCAATAGGTCCAGACAAGACAATGGTCAGACAGGTCAAGACAAGGCAAAAACTCCCATCTGAATAATCAGGATGACAGCAATGTTCTGTCAGTGCAGCATTTTAATTTGAAAGGAAGGAAATGCAAGGACAATTGGTGCTGTGTGGCATCTCAGAACAATAATGACATACAACTGACAGCTTTTGCTTCTATTATGGGAGTTGTGACAGAAAACTGACAAGCACAGTCGCATTACTCCTGCTGGCTTTGTGTAGTTATTCAGCAAGGGTGGTGAACTCCTCACTGAATTCTTTGGAGGACTTATGGGTGGGACAGTGAGAAGTATGAAGGGCGCCACTGGTGCACAATCCAAGCTGGTAAAACAAGCAGGTGTTATTGTAATTGTCACTGCAAAGGATATACATCACACCAGCTTGCTCTGGTTGTGGCATGACTGTCAGTACCTGTAATCCTGGGTGCTTATTGACTGAGTTGCATCAATGTCATAATTGATTGTGAGCATGAAAAAGTCAGCATTTGAGTGAACAAGAGCAGACATACTCTGCAATTCTGTGAGCCACTGAACGGGTGCTCCTCAGCAGTGTGGCTTACCCAGCTGCTGGCAGCTTAGGTGGATTCCCTGGTACAGCCTCGCAGTCCTGCAGGAAACAGATGGCCCTGCCAAGTGAGAGTGTCCCCCATCGCCTGGTTGCCTGAGGAAAAGCTTGAGAAAAGGATTAGGGAAGGGAGCCATCTGACCTTGATGCATCAGGCCACCTCATTTGTGGAAATGCAAGACAGGCCAAGCTCATGGAGTGGACCCACCTGTTATTTAGACAGGTGGCAAAGTGTCTCGCTATGCTGAAACAGGATGTGCACTCCAAGAAGATGGAATCAGTTACTGTCAAACAATTAACTAAGTGTCTTCTGTGCCAGAGGGCTAAGCCAGCAAGAGAAAGAATTATGAGATTAATGCAGCATGTTTTTGTATCTGCAATGTGAGAACTATTGTCAGTAGATATGTAGTGGGAAGTCTCCCTATAGGCAGAGGTGGAACTCAGTTTCTTTTTGCCATCCTAGATTAATTTACAAAGTACAGGGTGTATCAAAAAAGAATCATCCAATTTTCCATGCCTGTATTCCTGAAACTAGTAAACATAAACAATGATTTTTGTTTTTTGGTGAATGGGAAATTCAAAAAGAGTTTTTTTTCATACCTTTTCATAGGTATTTAATATTCACCCTTGAGATGCACAGCACATGTCAATGCGGTATTCAAATTGTTCCCACACTGCAGGGAGCATGTCTTGAGTTACAGCTTCCACAGCTGCTGTTATGTGAGATCTCAGTTCATTCATTGTTGTTGGTAACGGAGGCATATAAACAGAGTCTTTTATAAACCCTCCACAAGAAATAATCACATACAGTAAGGTCCAGTGACCTTGGAGACCAGTAACATAAGGTTGAATCATTTGTTCCAGTGTGACAGATTCAATGTTCAGTAATCCTTTGATTTAAAAATACATGCATTTCCAGATGCCAGTGAGCGGTGTCACATCCTGTTGATGGATGAAGTCAATCAAATCAGTCTCCGGCTGTGGGAAAAGAAAGTTCTCAGGCATATCAAGATACGTGCTTCCTGTATCAGAACAAAATTACAGAACTCCACATGTTGTTGTTTGTTGCTTGTCACCTTCATGAAGAGTTTGCAGTAGCTGAATTTTGTATAGTTTCATGTGTAAACATTAACACAACACATGCTAGATGGACATCGGGGGCACGTTGAGCTGCATGGCAAACTGGTTTCTGCAGCCTCTCCGTGAAACTATGGTGGATGCAGTCGAAGTCTGTCAGGCACTTGAGGATGGCCCAGCGATTTGCCGTTACACAAATAACCTGTTTCTTGGAACTGTTCATGACATTATCTAATGTTCTGTGCTATAGGAGGATCCGCACCATACCCAGTACGAAAGTCATGCTGAACTGTGCAAAATGTAGAACACAAAACACTTTCTGTTGTCCCGACACCATTTTTACTAGACCTGAAGTGGGCACACACTGCTGCTACCTATCAGGAACCATGTAAAACTTGAAAGTCTGCTCTTTCCAACAGTACATTGTTCACGCACATATCTCAAGTAACATAATAGTTATGCTTTTTTTAAACCAGATGATTCTATTTGATACACCCTGTATATTATGTTCTATTCCATGAGAATCACATCAGCTATTGTTCTTTTGAGGTGTTTGTGGCATTACATTGATAAGTTTGGTAACCCCAAAGTGATCTTGTTGGACAATTGACCACAGTTCATATCTTGGGCCTTGATCACTACAATGCAGCAGTGAGGAATCACCATTCACCTGAGGCCTATGTGAAAGACAGGCCGCAATGCGTACATCATGAAGGTAGGCCGAGCTTGCTCACTAGCTTGCTCTACTCAGCAGAAAAACTTGCTCGCTCTACTCAGCAGAAAAACTGCATTTCTACACCGGTTAGCTCATAACTGGATGTATATGTACAAACGAGAATTGCATCTTCTTCTGGAATCCACTATTATGGTGATAGAAAGTGCTTAGGCCCACTAATTATTGGTTAAGGCTGCATTGGGGTACAATAAAATTAAAATCATGTCAAAATGATAAACACTTGCATAAGACAACACATGTCGTATGAAATGAGGACTGTTATGCAGCAGAGATTAAATGCTACAAACAAGCTGTTATACCATTTATGTCGAGAATTGATCTCAAATTTTGTTGTATGACCAGTAGTCAATAAGACTTCACAATACCAGATTCCAGTAGAAGATGTAATTTTCATTGGCACATACACACCCAGTTGTGATTTAACAGGTTTAGAAGTGCATTTTGTCTGCTTAGTTAAGCAAGCGAGTGAGCTCAGGCCTGCCTTCATGATGTACATGCTGCGACCTGTCTTTCTTGTGGGCCCTGTATTCACCAGACAAGCATTTGCCATGCAGCCATGAAAGCAGTTTAATGGGTTTTCACAAAATGGGGAACCTGGCAAGGATTCACTGTTCAGCTCGAAATACCAAATAGGTTCCGTATTTCCTGCAGTTCAAAGAGATCATTAACAGTTTAATTCACGATGCTAAAAGCTGTTCCCCAGCTGAACTTATGTTTGGGGGGCCAGTAATTATGCCCCTCAGAGCCACAGTGCAATTACCTCCTTCCCCAGAAGAGGAACTACAAACAAAATTGTCAAATGCTCTAGCAAGAATGAGGAGGAATGAAGCTCGCAGGAAGGTCACTATGACTGCATAGCCAAGAGCCCTATGATTAAGGTAGGTGATTTGGTTCTAGTCTGAAACTATCACTGGTCTGGTCTCTTAGAAAAGAAAGCCAAGTTCTATCAACTGTATGACTGTCCCTACTGAGTTGAAAAAGTTCTATGTGATCACTCCTATAGCTCCTACGTAGTTGTCGGCCGAAATATCAGTGCTGAAAACGGCATACAGAGCATTGCAAATATAAAGCTGTTGATCAGCCAGACCCATTCATGCCCATAAATAATTTCAAACTCCAGTTTACCATTCATGAAATCGAAATTGTGATAATATTGTAGGCCATTTAATTTTCATTTGCTTAGAAATAAAGGGTGATTAAGACAATTTTGTCCTTTATGCTGTGTGTGCCTAAAGTAATGTTTTCATATGGGCTAATATAACAATGAAAATAATCAGTTTTTGACAAAGTAATTTAATAGGATAGAAAAAAAAGCCACTCATCAAACAGTGACAGAACACATTCCCCAGTTATAAGTTACGTTGTGATTCACATAACTGTGTAATGATTAGCAAGTATTAAGAAGGAAATTGAGGAGAAATTTACAGAGTTCAAGAAGGACAAATGGCTGATACTGTTGGGAAAGGCTTGGGTGGATTGGAATAGTGGAACCTAGAAATATAGAGCACATGTCTTGCAGTGGGTGTACGTGGAAAGGGTAGTAATGAAGTAGAGTTTGTTGCCCTTGAGGCAGTAGGAGGCACCGGGAATGGGAAAGTGAATGCTATGTATGACAGGCATGACTGGGTGCAATCATAACCCATCTCCCCCTCCTTATTATTTGCCAAAGACAGATAATGTTTGCAAACCAATCTCTAATACCAAGGACTTCACAACAGCACAACAGTGTCAAGAAGTTAGATTGAACAACATGACAAAAACACACATATACATACACACACACACACACACACACACACACACACACACACACACACATGCATGCACGCACACTTCTGTCACTCGGGCTACTATCTAGAATTGAATCATAAGATTTATATAATGCTAACATTCCACTAAGGAAATAGGATGGAGGGGGGTTAAATGAGTTATTAAGTGTCAAGTTCTTATATTTTTTATGTCAAGGGAGGTCAAACCCTACTATCAGGAGGCATCTCCAGGAATACATTGCAAAAAATGGATAATAAGAGGAGTATCACTTAATGTGGGGAAGAAAATTAGTTAAGAAAAAGTGGTAGCTGGAGATGAACAATCACAATACCATTATCATTGTGTTGGTCTCAACTCACAGTTCTTTCGGCACTTCTAGAAAGCAGATAGTATGGGAAACATGGATCTTAAAGGAAAAATCTGTCTTCTGTTGAGACTAGTATCTATCTAGCAACCTCATCCAGGCATAGTGATTTCAACGGGAAAATAAATGTGTAAGAGAAGAGAAAAACAATAAATGTATTTTAGAATATACAAACATAATATATTTCAAGAACCTTCCAGAAATGATAAATACTAAATAACAATTAACTGTAGGGGGTATGGTTTGAACTAGCAACCCACATCAGCTAACAATGATAAATGCTGCACTACAATGCGTGCACCAAAGCTCGTGGCTAAGTCTAAGTGTGTCTAAAAGAGCTTTTGATTTTTTAAAGTAATCTGAAATTTTCCTTTGGTAACTGCAAAGTGGAATACAAACGTCTCAAAAATGAGATTGACAGGAAGTGCAAAATGGCTAAGCAGGGATGGCTAGAGGACAAATGTAAGGATGTAGAGGCCTATCTCACTAGGGATAAGATAGATACTGCCTACAGCAAAATTAAAGAGACCTTTGGAGATAAGAGAACGACTTGTATGAATATCAAGAGCTCAGATGAAAACCCAGTTCTAAGCAAAGAAGGGAAAGCAGAAAGGTGGAAGGAGTATATAGTGGGTCTATACAAGGGCGATGTACTTGAGGACAATATTATGGAAATGGAAGAGGATGTAGATGAAGATGAAATGGGAGATATGATACTGCGTGAAGAGTTTGACAGAGCGCTGAAAGACCTGAGTCGAAACAAGGCCCCCGGAGTAGACAACATTCCATTGGAACTACTGATGGCCTTGGAAGAGCCAGTCCTGACAAAACTCTACCATCTGGTGAGCAAGATGTATGAAACAGGCGAAATACCCTCAGACTTCAAGAAGAATATAACAATTCCAATCCCAAAGAAAGCAGGTGTTGACAGATGTGAAAATTACCGAACTATCAGTTTAATAAGTCACAGCTGCAAAATACTAACACAAATTCTTTACAGACGAATGGAAAAACTAGTAGAAGCCAACCTCGGGGAAGATCAGTTTGGATTCCGTAGAAACATTGGAACACGTGAGGCAATACTGACCTTACGACTTATCTTAGAAGAAAGATTAAGGAAAGGCAAACCTACGTTTCTAGCATTTGTAGACTTAGAGAAAGCTTTTGACAATGTTGACTGGAATACTCTCTTTCAAATTCTAAAGGTGGCAGGGGTAAAATACAGGGAGCGAAAGGCTATTTACAATTTGTACAGAAACCAGATGGCAGTTATAAGAGTCGAGGGACATGAAAGGGAAGCAGTGGTCGGGAAGGGAGTAAGACAGGGTTGTAGCCTCTCCCCTATGTTGTTCAATCTGTATATTGAGCAAGCAGTAAAGGAAACAAAAGAAAAATTCGGAGTAGGTATTAAAATTCAAGGAGAAGAAATAAAAACTTTGAGGTTCGCCGATGACATTGCAATTCTGTCAGAGACAGCAAAGGACTTGGAAGAGCAGTTGAATGGAATGGACAGTGTCTTGAAAGGAGGATATAAGATGAACATCAACAAAAGCAAAACAAGGATAATGGAATGTAGTCTAATTAAGTCGGGTGATGCTGAGGGAATTAGATTAGGAAATTAGGCACTTAAAGTAGTAAAGG
This sequence comes from Schistocerca americana, assembly GCF_021461395.2. Classification (NCBI taxonomy): domain Eukaryota; kingdom Metazoa; phylum Arthropoda; class Insecta; order Orthoptera; family Acrididae; genus Schistocerca; species Schistocerca americana. The sequence continues at coordinate 633,243,189 of NC_060122.1, forward strand.
AGTTTTGCTATTTGGGGAGCAAAATAACTGATGATGGTCGGAGTAGAGAGGATATAAAATGTAGGCTGGCAATGGCAAGGAAAGCGTTTCTGAAGAAGAGAAATTTGTTAACATCCAGTATTGATTTAAGTGTTAGGAAGTCATTTCTGAAAGTATTTGTATGGAGTGTAGCCATGTATGGAAGTGAAACATGGACGATAAATAGTTTGGACAAGAAGAGAACAGAAGCTTTCGAAATGTGGTGCTACAGAAGAATGCTGAAGATTAGATGGGTAGATCACATAACTAATGAGGAAGTATTGTATAGGATTGGGGAGAAGAGAAGTTTGTGGCACAACTTGACCAGAAGAAGGGATCGGTTGGTAGGACATGTTCTGAGGCATCAAGGGATCACCAATTTGGTACTGGAAGGCAGCGTGGAGGGTAAAAATCATAGAGGGAGACCAAGAGATGAATACACTAAGCAGATTCAGAAGGATGTAGGTGGCAGTAGGCACTGGGAGATGAAAAAGCTTGCACAGGATAGAGTAGCATGGAGAGCTGCATCAAACCAGTCTCAGGACTGAAGACCACAACATCAACAACTGCAAAGTCTGCATTTTTGCAATTTGTTTGGACAAAACACTTAGAGGCCAACAGAGCTAAATGCAGTTTCTGTTTGTATAGATTTGGAAGTGTTTGTGTTTTTCGTTGAGAGAATGAGGAAGGCAAGTTGGGAATCCGATGGGTGCTGAAATTTAGCAGGAGAACCAACTACAAGGTCTGATTTCATCAGTTTTTCTCAGTGGACAATAGAGATAACTGCATAGCCCTACTGTTCTTGTTGTTACCCTCAAATGGCACACTGTGATTTGGAAGTAATAAGTATGGATTTTGATATGGACTTTGAACTTGACAACACTTTAGGGAGTAAGATTTTCAACCATAATGTCAGGTGAAATGGATTAAGAGACTGTATGAGTATCATTGAGATCACCAAAAACCAATTTCTTGCTTATTGAGATTTTTCCAAACATGACCACCAGGTGTGAAGTACATTGAAGCCTTTGGTTGTAACTGTGGTTGGGAAAATAGAAGCCATCTGGTAGTAAAATTCTGTCTGGGGGTCGTGAACAATACAAGTATGGAAACATTAACCACCAGTTGAAAAATGCATCTGGCAGAGCACAAAAGTCAAATATGCTCCTCTTTAAAAGACTCTGACATAAGTGCGAAATAAGCTGCATCAGTCCTCATTCAGCCTTCCTCACCAAAAATTTAGCATGCAAACAAATTTGTACTCTTAACACAGAACATTCTCAATCCTTTTCCCCTTGTTTCTCTCTGTAGTGAAACCTTCACCAAAGGCCTTGTCACAGTGGTAACACAAGTTCCTGTTTGATCACCAAAATTGAGTGCTGTCAGGCTGGGCTTGTGCTTGGATGGGTGCACTGCGGGGTGCACTCAGCCCTTGTTAGATAAACTGAGGACCTACTTGACTGAGAAGTAGCAGCTCTGGTTTCATAACCTGACATACGGCCGGAGTTGCGGTGTGCTGACCACATGCCCCTCCGTATCTGCAACCAGTGACACCTGTGGTGTGAGGACAACATGGCAGCTCTTTGGTACCAATGGGCCTTCATGGACTGTTTGGGCATAGTTTTCTTTTTAGTTTCAGTTTTTTAGTGAAACCATACTCAGTATCTCCCTCTCACTGCACTGTCTATATACATCCATCTCCCAGAGACATGGTTTTTCTCCAATTGGCACTTTCTTTTGTCTGTCTGTTCCACTGTCAAAAGTCTTCAACCATTTCTCTCACTCATCCATACCACTGTCTCCTTCTCCACGACTCTGCCCCACTGCCATTGTCTTTGCCCCATTCTTTTTCTCTCCCATTGCCACTGTCTCTTTCTTTCTCAATTACAGTCTGCTGCCCTTCTCTTCAACAACCATTGTCTCCTCTCCACATGTGCCCTCGAGGATGGAATGGTGTGGGGGTTTCAATTCCTAGAGCAGTCAACTCTAATACATGAGTATATGGGATGGGGCAGCATGATCAAATTTTTTCATTTTAAATTTCGGTGGTCTTGATGGGTCCACACACCCCCAAACCTAAGTATGGTCTCCACTCATCTTTTTCATTTCCAGTGTCTCCTCACTCTTTGGCTCCCACTGCAATTGCCTTCATATAGCTCTCTTTCTCTTTCATGGCCACTTTCTCTCTCTGACCATCACTGTCTCCTCTCTCTTCCTGTCTGTCTGGCACTGTCTTCCTTCTCTTCCACTGCCACTGTCTCTCTGCTACTCTCTTTCAGCACAAAAAATGTGTGAATATGAACACATGCCAAAATTTTTGGTGAGAAAGATAGAATCAGGATTGTAACAGCTGGTTCCCCTTTTTTCTCTCATAGTTCTTTAAACAGGAGAATATTCAGCTTTTTATTTTCCAGTAGAAGTATTTTTCAACTTCTTCCCTTCTTTCTCCTGCCACAGCTGGGTGTGCTGCTTTTATAAAAAGAATTCTATAGGTCAGTAGAGTTTTGACAGCTTATTTATATACTTCTACACATTTACATACTTTGACATGTATAAACAAGAAATAAGTAAGCCTAAAATAACTCTGTCTGAGCAGTTCTCAGACACTGACTGACTGCCATGCCATCCTCAGACAATACAGGTCACTGGATGTGGATTTGGACAGGCATGTGGTCAGCATACCATTCTCCTGGACATTGTCAGTTTTTGTGACCATAGCCTCTACTTCTCAGCCAAATAGCTCCTCAATTGACCTCACAAAGGCTTAGTGCTTCCCCCTTGCCAGTGACACTGGGCAGACTCAGACTGTCACCCATCCAAGTGCTAGTCGAGCCCAACAGCACTTACCTTTAGAGATCTGATAGGACCTGGTGTTACAACTACACCAAGGCCATTGGCAAGCATAATATAAGGTCAACACAAAATCATCTCCCATCAAATTAAAGTTTCCTGCACGTTACTTTACATAAAAGTGCACAACATTTTTAGGCTACACCTACAGTGTACCAAAAAATGTGGTGTTTGACTTGCAAGTACAAAGAATGTAATATGACAGAATAAATTTTTATAAGGTGCTTACACTGCCATGTGGCACCACTCAATGTTGAAAAAAGCCAACTAGAAACATAGTTTTCTGAACTCAGAATCCTTGCAATGACGTCAGAATGACCCCACATCTCTTGCCAAGTGTTACATTGGTTAAAACTACATTTATTCCTCAGACCAGATATTACAGGCATATTTTATGTGCATAAATACGGTAACTTTGAACTTCCTGATCTTGGTAATGTTATAAAAAAAGTTTCTAAGTTCCTGAGAATATCATCTTACGAATAGATGGTGAAAATTTCTACAATTTGCGGTGAACAGAGATAATAGAATTGGCCATCCCCAATTTTGGTACCCAAAAATTATGGTTTTTTGGGATTTCTCAGGAACTGCCCATGAACAAATGGTGCTTTTATAAGCTGCCTAAGGCCTGTCCTAAACTACACCTAATGCAAAAGAATCTAAACGTGCAAAGTTATGCAAATGTTTGTTTCACATATAAGCAGAAAAACCATATCCACGTCCAGCAATTGCTCCTGGATATCTGATGATGGATAAATTCCAAACGGTGTCATATGAGGAATAATGTCTTATCTTGCCTGATGGTTGACTTTTACCGTTGTGACCCAGTCAGTGAGTATGCAGAACTACTGATTATTATAATGCAAAAGAACCAACCAAAATCCTCAATTTGCTTGGTCTGGAGCAAGTGTCTAATGTTTAAATTTTGACTCTGTGCTATAGGAGAGCTAAATTATGTCCTTTCTTCTGATATGTATAGAAATGGTCACTAGGCCAAGGGCTAATAGATTTGACCTTTTATCTCTATAATCAACTGAACCCACATATGACTCCCAGAAAAATCACATTTTTTGCATGGCTTTTTGTAACATAATTGTACATGTACTGTCATGCATGTGCAGATAAGGCTCCACTGAGTCAGCATTATCTGAATGAGTGTCATTATTTAAGGATCACTGAGAAAACTAAATGTCACTGTTGGAGAGAAATTTATGTTTCAGAGCACTAACAAGATGTGGTTGCTCAAGTAGAAGGAAAAAAAAACACTTTCTAAACAGGTTAACCCCTGAGACTACCTTTAGAATGCAGTGAAAGGCATTGTGCTTCCAAAGCTAAAAAAATTTAAATACATAAACTTTATGGGCCTACTGTGCTTTGTACTTCCAATCTACGATCCATATGACACATATCTGCATTATGAACACCCATCTACACTGCTAGGCAAGGCTTGCCACAGTACAGAGGCGTTACAAGTATTGCCTTCGAGAAAGTGATACAGATGAAGAGCAAAGAAAGCTTGAGCATCTTGTTGTAATGCTGTACAAGTTGATTGTGTACCTTCCTTTAGTTTGAATTGTGTGTGATCTCACTGGGAATTTACACAACCTTTGTAACCCATAAACTATGATTATGTTGCAGAAAAATAAATCAAAAGCTTTACAGAATCCATATGCTGGCTTCTTGCTCAGGTAAGGGAGTTCAGCAAGTATGTTGACTTGTATAGGTTAATCCTTATAAAAAAAGTAAAAACAGCAACCAGCTCCTTATATTCCATGGAAGAATTTCTGTTATTGTAAAGTGTAAAAGGTGGCAGGTAGGAGTAGTTAACTCACATCTGTGTATTTAAAAATATATATAATATTATTAATAATAACAATAACTTGCATGTGAACATACAATAACTTATTTCATACCATGATGAATTATCATGCAACTTATTCATGGAACATGAAACTAACTAACCAGCCAATCACTGTTAGTAACATCATTTATTATAAAACAAAAAGTGACATTAATGATACTGCACCAACATATTCATATCCAGATGGGTGTTCATATTTAAAACTGCATTTAACTTCTGCTGTACTTGTGATGTTTAATTTTTCTTGTTGTGGTAAAAACAAGCATCAAGTGTATAGCACACGGTACATCTAATTTTAAACATTCACAGACATCTGAGAATGCCTCTGTCAGCTTGGAACCAATAGTGATACTACATGATTTAAATAAATAGTACTATTAATTTTACGTTTTTGTAATAATTCACTTTTGTTTTTACACAGCATAGTTCCACTGTTGCAATTTCCAACAAAACATCATACTGACATACATATTTTAATAAAAATGAATTGAAAATATTAAATAGGAGTGACAACAATAGAAAGTGGGAAACCTTCAGAAATACAATAAAACCAAAGGAAAATACACACTTTGGAGAAGAAAACTGATAACCATGGTGTTATATAAAAACAATACGGAAAAAGGAGGCATTTTAACAGAATGATTCATGCAAGATGCCTAGTTCTAAATAAAAGATATAGCCTACTGATATTAGTAAAGAACTCCTCCAAATGAACCTCATCACTTCAATGAAAATCATTGACAAGCATGTGCAAGAGGTATATTTGCAGCAGTTCATTAATACAGCAGCAGCAAAATTTTCACAAATCAGACTCAAGATTATCCATTACAATAACCTTAATAGAACTGATACTTTTATGCAGCTAGCTGTAAAGAATAAGAGGGGTATTACTATTGATGATCACAATAATAATAACCTGATAGATCAGTAGTACCATTCAGTGACATGCAAGGGTATTTTATTTTAAGAGATTATACAGATATGTCCTTTATAATTAATAGCAATAAAAAGGACAGACTGAAATTGCAGCACATTAACTTCAGCACTTCCAAATGTTACAATCATATTTTGAAGTTGAGTTTTTTCTTTACCTGAGTTTCTGCACTGATTATTCGAGCTATCTTGAAAGTTCCATCTAATCTGTTATCAATTACAGGCAGTGCAAAAGCTGATATATTCTTGATGATTGGATCACTGACATTAGCTTTTGTACGACCTCCAATATTAATAGTAGGATGAGTGGTATTACCTTCTGTGTGACCTGCATTAACAGCAAGCTGCAAAATAAAATAAATTTCAATTAAAGTGTCAGGCCTGGAACAGATTATATATACAATGTTTTGCTGAAAAGTAATGCCTCTGATTTTTTAATGAGGAAACTCTTAAAGCTTTTTAAATAAAACAAATGTTATTAACACTTTACATCCTTATTCTCTGTGTCTACGTATCTGTTTCTCAATGTAGTCGCCCTGCTGATAAACACATTTCTCCAAATGAGAGACCAGTTTGATACTCTCACTGTAGAATGTTTGATTTTATTGATGGAGCCACAATCTCACATCTCCTTGCACCACTTGCTTACTATCCAAGTGAAGAGCTTGAAGGTATTCTCCGAGTTTTGGAAACAGGTAAATCAGACAGGTCAAGTTGGGACCATATTGTGGATGAACAATAACAGAAAACCCAATGTGTCTTATTGTTGCAAATATCACAGTGCTCAAGTGTGCCCTGGAAATGTCACACTGAAGGAGATGATGCTCCACGTATGGACAAACTTTTAGAATGAATGCTTTCAGTTTTCTCAATTACAGCATACTGTTACTCATGCACCGAGATAGGTACATTGCATATCGGCATGTTACGCTACACAATGTGGAGCCCTCTAGTGGCAGAGGATTGAATTTGTGTCAGTGAAGCAGGAAAGCTGATGAGCTATATAAATGACATGTAATACCTAAACCAATACTGAGTGCAGGATAAAAAATTCAGAGCCATTATGATTTACATAAATTCCCTCCATCTAAGAACAAGGAGGGGTAGCCAGGTTTACTGGCATGGCCAACTTTCACAAATTTGTGCCTAATGTGGTACAACTGGCAGCCCCCCTTAATAGCGTGTGTAGGAAGGGAGAAGTTTTTGAGTGGGGCAAAAGTTAACAAGCCTCGTTTGAATCCATCACAGAAGCTCCTAGTAATCCACCAGTTTCGAGGATACCTAATTTTGAGTTGCTGTTTATTGTACAGAATGTTGCCTCAAGTGCCAGCATTGCTGCCATTGTTTATAGGAAACTGAGGGTCAATGCGGTCCGATAGCATATACCATGAAGAGATTGTCTCCTGCTGAGTTTATATATTTGTTTTATGAGTGGGTTCTCTTTGCCTTAGAGAAATTTTATCTTGAGCTTAGGGAATTCCAACTCAAGACTGATAACCATGCCTTAAGTTGTGTGTTGGGGTGCCCAAGGTAGATGAGGAGGATTGCTCTTCAGGCAGTCCACATCTTGGCTTTCCAAATTACTGTCAAACACATTAGAGGCACAGAAAATCAAATTGCTAACCTCCTCAGCTAGGGACAGTCATGTTGGAAGTGGTCGAGAAGCTCCACCTATAGCTTGTGTGTGTCTTAAGTGACGCACTAGAATTCTTTTTGGGTCTGAAGCACTAACAGGATCAAGAGCCTTCTATTCATTCTACTAAGTGTGGGTTCCTGGGGAAATTATGTTTTCAATAAAGGTATGATTTGCTGTAAGGAAAGGAAGGGCAAGAATTTTAAGATCTGCCTACCCAAGGAGTTGGTACCAACCATCTTCCATTATCTCCACAATTCTGTGCTGGCTGGTCATTTAGGAGTGTACAAGACTGTTGCTAAAACTAGACAACATGTGGCATATCCCTCCTTGTACTTCACTGCCATTAATACCTTGAAAATCTTTTATCATTGTGGCTAGTTGTTGTTTTCCCTCTTTTGGTGCTGTCATTTAGTGTGTTCCAAGCAGACTGGACTGCCGAGCAGAGATTATACTTGACAGCCTTATTTTCTCACCAGATATTTGGTGGGGAGTTTTGGGTGTCACCTCTGCACTGGATAAGCAATGACTGCAACTGAATACTTTGTGAACTAGTTTTATGGCAAATTTAAATATTGTTTTGACCCAAAGATTTTAAGATTTAAATTTCCCTGGGTTGTTCTCTTGATTTGGCTATAGCTCCCCATGTGTTTGTAAATTGTATTCCATATGCTCAATTGAAACTGTGTCATTACACTTAAGGTTTCATTCGCGTGTTCTGGGCTTAGTTGTACTAATTTGATTTTGTGTGCATCCAGTTGGCATCTTGACAATTTAATATTTACTAATGTATGCTCCACACTTCAGGTGTCTATGTTATACTTGATTGCTTGTGTGCCTTGTACTGCTATGCATAGGTGTGAGCATATGAGCCTAGTTGGGGCTTGTGAGCCTTGTTTTGCGTGCCTGTAATCTCACAGTAGTTCTGTTCGTCCCCCCACCAGTTGTCAGGCAGTTGGGCTAGTGAGGCATTAACTGGGTCTGCCATTGTGCATGAAAGTGTTATTGTAGCCCGCTCAATGCACAGAATTCATATAAAAGATATGTTGTTTTTGTTTTGTACTACCCATCAGTGTCTTTGATACAATTTTGGAGTGTTTGCTTTAACAGCTTGTGCTCTCCAAGCGGTCACTAAATTCTGTGTTAAAGTAAAGGGTTTTAGTTTTGTATATTACCATACCTTTGGGTTGCGCATTAAGACTGGTAAGTTTTTACTGGTGTTGTATTTTTGTACTTCTAAAAGAAAAAGAGGTTCAAATGACAATGCTTTCCTAAAAATATTGGTGGGAATGAAGAATTTCGCCTGTGGTATTCACTGAGGGTATCAGGGTTTCTTGTCCCTGCTAGTGGTGATTATTGCATATTGTTCAAAGTTACTCTAATAAGCAGGGTCTGTGATCCCTCACTTCCCTGGATCAAATTCTTGTCCTTTCTTGGCATAATCTTGTTCCTTCTACAGGCTAATTATTATTAGCATGATCACACCACTTTGCACTTATTATCCATTGTTAATAAATTCTGAGAATTATCATTCTCTGTCCGACTGTTTGTCAATTGCTAAAATTGTCATTTGAAGTAAAGTGTTTCTTACTGATCTCTTGCCCACTAAGGGGTTGTTGTAGGGTGAGACAAACAAATTTTTTTGTTCCTTTAAATTGAATTATTGTCTTTTTCTATCAGAAAGCTTTTTATTGTTGAATTAGTGTTTTAAAATCATAAGTTCATTTGAATTTAAAAAAATCATCTATATTTTCATGTAAAGTTTGTTGCTTGTTTTAATTCTGAAAACTTTGATGAATAAATCATTTATGTGTAATAAATGGTGACTGATTGTCCTAAACCCTGATGTCCAGTCCTTCTACTAAAATGCTTTATTGGCAATTCAGGGTACCAAGGTTTTCTGATTACAATATATATTAGGTTCCTATATATTTTTGTGCATTTTTTGTTATGTTTCTCATGCATTTATGTTTTTTCAGCTGAAATTCTGGGATCAGTTTATGTTTGCTATTTCCCCTTAAAAGATTGTTTCTGTAAGATTTGGTGGATGTATTGCAAATTCTAGGCAGCTCACATCAATATCCTCTCAAATTTTTTTGTCTTCAATTATCTATCTTTTTTTTCTGAAGAAACCTCCACCTGCATTTATTCACTCGTTCATTAGAGTTTTACAGCCCAGCAACTGTCAGAGACAGTGTAAAAGTGAAGTTGTGAAGAGATTGATTTGAAAACTACACTCCTGGAAATGGAAAAAAGAACACATTGACACCGGTGTGTCAGACCCACCATACTTGCTCCGGACACTGCGAGAGGGCTGTACAAGCAATGATCACACGCACGGCACAGCGGACACACCAGGAACTGCGGTGTTGGCCGTTGAACGGCGCTAGCTGCGCAGCATTTGTGCACCGCCGCCGTCAGTGTCAGCCAGTTTGCCGTGGCATACGGAGCTCCATCGCAGTCTTTAACACTGGTAGCATGCCGCGACAGCGTGGATGTGAACCGTATGTGCAGTTGATGGACTTTGAGCGAGGGCATATAGTGGGCATGCGGGAGGCCGGGTGGACGTACCGCCGAATTGCTCAACACGTGGGGCGTGAGGTCTCCACAGTACATCGATGTTGTCGCCAGTGGTCGGCGGAAGGTGCACGTGCCCGTCGACCTGGGACCGGACCGCAGCGACGCACGGATGCACGCCAAGACCGTAGGATCCTACGCAGTGCCGTAGGGAACCACACCGCCACTTCCCAGCAAATTAGGGACACTGTTGCTCCTGGGGTATCGGCGAGGACCATTCGCAACCGTCTCCATGAAGCTGGGCTACGGTCCCGCACACCGTTAGGCCGTCTTCCGTTCACGCCCCAACATCGTGCAGCCCGCCTCCAGTGGTGTCGCGACAGGGATGAATGGAGGGACGAATGGAGACGTGTCATCTTCAGCGATGAGAGTCGCTTCTGCCTTGGTGCCAATGATGGTCGTATGCGTGTTTGGCGCCGTGCAGGTGAGCGCCACAATCAGGACTGCATACAACCGAGGCACACAGGGCCAACACCCGGCATCATGGTGTGGGGAGCGATCTCCTACACTGGCCGTACACCACTGGTGATCGTCGAGGGGACACTGAATAGTGCACGGTACATCCAAACCGTCATCGAACCCATCGTTCTACCATTCCTAGACCGGCAAGGGAACTTGCTGTTCCAACAGGACAATGCACGTCCACACGTATCCCGTGCCACCCAACGTGCTCTAGAAGGTGTAAGTCAACTACCCTGGCCAGCAAGATCTCCGGATCTGTCCACCATTGAGCATGTTTGGGACTGGATGAAGCGTCGTCTCACGCGGTCTGCACGTCCAGCACGAACGCTGGTCCAACTGAGGTGCCAGGTGGAAATGGCATGGTAAGCCGTTCCACAGGACTACATCCAGCATCTCTACGATCGTCTCCATGGGAGAATAGCAGCCTGCATTGCTGCGAAAGGTAGATATACACTGTACTAGTGCCGACATTGTGCATGCTCTGTTGCCTGTGTCTATGTGCCTGTGGTTCTGTCAGTGTGATCATGTGATGTATCTGACCCCAGGAATGTGTCAATAAAGTTTCCCCTTCCTGGGACAATGAATTCACGGTGTTCTTATTTCAATTTCCAGGAGTGTATGAGGGCAGGCTAAAAGTAGTGGCTCAGAAATTTTTATTCTGTTCTCAATATGATTGACTTCCCTGCTTCACTGGCACAAGTTGCAGCCCTCTGCTATTAGTGAGCTCAAAATTATAGTGTATAACCTGGTGGTGTGTAACATCACTATATCTGTGCATGAGAAACAGCACACTGTACTCGAGTCTCTAACAGCAGAAAACATGCCACCAATTGATACCCATAAATGACTGCAAGCAATGTATGGTGATGATTGTATTGACATCAGTATTGTGGGATTCTGGATTGGCAGTGCTTGTAATGAAGGAAACAGTGGTATTAACCTTAATGTGTGTGACAGAGCTTTGAGTGGATGACTGTATATAGCAAACAACAAGACTCATCGGAATTCGGTTGATGAACTCAGCACAGAAAATCATTGGATAACACAGACACAGCTCTTAGGTAAGTGTGGCATATAATGAAAAGTGAGACTCTAGATCTGTCAACAAAATCAAACATTCTACAGAGATGATGTCAACAAACTGTTACTCATTGGGAGAAATGTCTTCATCACCAGGATGACTAGATTGAGAAATAAATATGTAGACATGAAGATAAAAATGTAGAATATTGATCATGTTTGTTTTGTTTAAAAAGCGTTACAAGTTTTCATATAAACAATTTGGAGATAAAAATTTTCAGCATGCCCTTATACGTACAGAGATTAGTAGAAACACTAAAATAGATACAACAGGTATGGAATTGGAATTTAATCATCCACATCTTGAGTGCAGTGTTTCTTTACAGTCTCATCAACAGATGACTGCCGAAAACTATATGAACTGGTAACAGACTTGAGCTCTAATTAATACTTTCTTCGAGTATTATTTGCACACTTCAAAACTGTGAGGCTATTTTCAGAGAACATCTTAGCTGATTTCTATTAGAGAGATTTTTGAAAATCACAAAAGGGCCTACTGCATTGAGCTATTCAAAAAATGGGGTAGTCTGACAGTTCCAAGTAAATATGTAATTCAAATCACAGTTTTTATGAAAAAATTGAGAAATATGTAGCAAACAGCTCCATACATGATCATGAAACCAAATAGAGTGATTATTTGTGCCTGGATAGAATGAATAGTAAAAAGATCCAAACAACTATTTTTTACTAAGGAATCAAGGTATATAATCAACTGACAAAAGATATCAAAAACATAAAGGAACTCTATAAATTTAAAGCATATCCTAAGGAATATTTATGAAAAAATAGTTTTTATTCCATTAAAGACTTCATGCAACTTAAGATTATTACAAATATATAAGCAGGTTGACCAGTTACAAAGTAGAAAAAGAGGAGGGAATATGCTTGTAAGCAACAAACACATGAAACTTTGGAAACACAATACATTGTAGTTTGAAATTTATTCCATACAATATAAAGCCAAGGTGTATTATCAGAGGAGTCTTACAATTCATTTCTCTTGTTGAACCCAGGCTCTTCTGCCTAATGTAATGCAGTGATAAATTGTCTATATGTATATTTCCTCCCCCCATGAACCATGGACCTTGCCGTTGGTGGGGAGGCTTGCGTGCCTCAGCGATGCAGATAGCCGTACCGCAGGTGCAACCACAATGGAGGGGTATCTGTTGAGAGGCCAGACAAACGTGTGGTTCCTGAAGAGGGGCAGCAGCCTTTTCAGTAGTTGCAAGGGCAACAGTCTGGAGGATTGACTGATCTAGCCTTGTAACAATAACCAAAACGGCCTTGCTGTGCTGGTACTGCGAACGGCTGAAAGCAAGGGCAAACTACGGGCGTAATTTTTCCCGAGGGCATGCAGCTATACTGTATGATTAAATGATGATGGCGTCCTCTTGGGTAAAATATTCCGGAGGCAAAATAGTCCCCCATTCGGATCTCCGGGCGGGGACTACTCAAGAGGATGTCGTTATCAGGAGAAAGAAAACTGGCGTTCTACGGATCGGAGCGTGGAATGTCAGATCACTTAATCGGGCACGTAGGTTAGAAAATGTAAAAAAGGGAAATGGATAGGTTAAAGTTAGATATAGTGGGAATTAGTGAAGTTCGGTGGCAGGAGGAACAAGACTTCTGGTCAGGTGACTACAGGGTTATAAACACAAAATCAAATAGGGGTAATGCAGGAGTAGGTTTAATAATGAATAGGAAAACAGGAATGCAGGTAAGCTACTACAAACAGCATAGTGAACGCATTATTGTGCCCAAGATAGATACGAAGCCCACACCTACTACAGTAGTACAAGTTTATATGCCAACTAGCTCTGCAGATGACGAAGAAATTGAAGAAATGTATGATGAGATAAAAGAAATTATTCAGATAGTGAAGGGTGACGAAAATTTAATAGTCATGGGTGACTGGAATTCGAGAGTAGGAAAAGGGAGAGAAGGAAATGTAGTGGGTGAATATGGATTGGGAGAGAGAAATAAAAGAGGAAGCCGTCTGGTAGAATTTTGCACAGAGCGTAACTTAATCATAGCTAACACTTGGTTTAAGAATCATGAAAGAAGGTTGTATACATGGAAGAACCCTGGAGATACTAAAAGGTATCAGATAGATTATATAATGGTAAGACAGAGATTTAGGAACCAGGTTTTAAATTGTAAGACATTTCCAGGGGCAGATGTGGACTCTGACCACAATGTATTGGTTATGACCTGTAGATTAAAACTGAAGAAACTGCAAAAAGGTGGGAACTTAAGGAGATGGGACCTGGATAAACTGAAAGAACCAGAGGTTGTACAGAGTTTCAGGGAGAGCATAAGTGAACAATTGACAGGAATGGGGGAAAGAAATACAGTAGAAGAAGAATGGGTAGCTCTGAGGGATGAAGTAGTGAAGGCAGCAGAGGATCAAGTAGGTAAAAAGACGAGGGCTAATAGAAATCCTTGGGTAACAGAAGAAATATTGAATTTAATTGATGAAAGGAGAAAATATAAAAATGCAGTAAATGAAGCAGGCAAAAAGGAATACAAACGTCTCAAAAATGAGATCGACAGGAAGTGCAAAATGGCTAAGCAGGGATGGCTAGAGGACAAATGTAAGGATGTAGAGGCTTGTCTCACTAGGGGTAAGATAGATACTGCCTACAGGAAAATTAGAGAGACCTTTGGAGAGAAGAGAACCACTTGTATGAATATCAAGAGCTCAGATGGCAACCCAGTTCTAAGCAAAGAAGGGAAGGCAGAAAGGTGGAAGGAGTATATAGAGGATTTATACAAGGGTGATGTACTTGAGGACGATATTATGGAAATGGAAGAGGATGTAGATGAAGATGAAATGGGAGATATGGTACTGCGTGAAGAGTTTGACAGAGCACTGAAAGACCTGAGTCGAAACAAGGCCCCAGGAGTAGACAACATTCCATTAGAACTACTGATGGCCTTGGGAGAGCCAGTCCTGACAAAACTCTACCATCTGGTGAGCAAGATGTATGAGACAGGCGAAATACCCACAGACTTCAAGAAGAATATAATAATTCCAATCCCAAAGAAAGCAGGTGTTGACAGATGTGAAAATTACTGAACTATCGGTTTAATAAGTCACAGCTGCAAAATACTAACGCGAATTCTTTACAGACGAATGGAAAAACTGGTAGAAGCAGACCTCGGGGAAGATCAGTTTGGATTCCGTAGAAATGTTGGAACACGTGAGGCAATACTAACCTTACGACTTATCTTAGAAGAAAGATTAAGAAAAGGCAAACCTACGTTTCTAGCATTTGTAGACTTAGAGAAAGCTTTTGACAACGTTAACTGGAATACTCTCTTGCAAATTCTGAAGGTGGCAGGGGTAAAATACAGGGAGCGAAAGGCTATTTACAATTTGTACAGAAACCAGATGGCAGTTGTAAGAGTCGAGGGACATGAAAGGGAAGCAGTGGTTGGGAAGGGAGTAAGACAGGGTTGTAGCCTCTCCCCGATGTTATTCAATCTGTATATTGAGCAAGCAGTAAAGGAAACAAAAGAAAAATTCGGAGTAGGTATTAAAATCCATGGAGAAGAAATAAAAACTTTGAGGTCCGTCGATGACATTGTAATTCTGTCAGAGACAGCAAAGGACTTGGAAGAGCAGTTGAATGGAATGGATAGCGTCTTGAAAGGAAGATATAAGATGAACATCAACAAAAGCAAAACGAGGATAATGTAATGTAGTCGAATTAAGTCGGGTGATGCTGAGGGAATTAGATTAGGAAATGAGACACTTAAAGTAGTAAAGGAGTATTGCTATTTGGGGAGCAAAATAACTGATGATGGTCGAAGTAGAGAGGATATGAAATGTAGACTGGCAATGGCAAGGAAAGCGTTTCTGAAGAAGAGAAATTTGTTAACATCGAGTATAGATTTAAGTGTCAGGAAGTCATTTCTGAAAGTATTTGTATGGAGTGTAGCCATGTATGGAAGTGAAACATGGACGATAAATAGTTTGGACAAGAAGAGAATAGAAGCTTTCAAAATGTGGTGCTACAGAAGAATGCTGAAGATTAGATGGGTAGATCACATAACTGATGAGGAAGTATTGAATAGGATTGGGGAGAAGAGAAGTTTGTGGCACAACTTGACCAGAAGAAGGGATCGGTTGGTAGGGCATGTTATGAGGCATCAAGGGATCACCAATTTAGTATTGGAGGGCAGCGTTGAGGTTAAAAATCGTAGGGGGAGACCAAGAGATGAATACACTAAGCAGATTCAGAAGGATGTAGGTTGCAGTAGGTACTGGGAGATGAAGAAGCTTGCACAGGATAGAGTAGCATGTAGACCTGCATCAAACCAGTCTCAGGACTGAAGACCACAACAACAACATGTACATTTGTATTATAAATTTCTTATGTATACTCTGTTTGTTCCATTATCTTATGTACCTCCATTATAAATGATGCACACATATATATGTGTGTAATGACAACATCCACACAAAGAAATTTGTCTGTAGATGAATGAATAAACAAATAAAAATAAATAAATAAAAGTGGTTTATTCTCCATGACAGTCAGATATATTTTCAAGAAGTAATTACTAGTTTTGCCTGTGTTTGACTTTTTTAAGATCACGAGAAGGAAGCAGAGTTCACTCCCCTGCACTTAGCGAAAATCACATTGAGGTAGTGGTTTCCCCGAAATGCTTTCGAGTGAACTACTGTTTCCTTCTTGTGGTTTGAAAATAGCCAGTGACAGACAAAATCAGTATTTTCTACTTGAAATTGTATGTGACTATGTCAGAAAATAAACCATTTGAAACAAATCTAGCAACAGTCAATGATTTCACCAATACAACATGCTTTCCAGAGATTGTTTTCACTTCATATGGGAAACGCGGGCATTTATACCCGATGTGATGCTTTACTTAATTATACTAATATATCAACACTTGACAAGAGTGAATTTAGGATGAGCTGTGAAATTAAAAAAGTAAAACTAGTTTCCATATAGACTGTCTTTCCCTGTATAACTAATGTGTAGCATGGAGTTTTACACTGTAATGAAAATTTATTTTATAGGAAATTTACAAATTGGAAATTCTTTGATGTCATAAGCACAGTATCTTATTAATCACTAATTCCACAATTTATTGCAATATTTTTGGGATGCATATTCCAGTTAACACTAATGGTCACATTAAACAAGCTCTTCTCAAAGTTGCTGTATTGTGTGTGTCAATAAATTAATTTAGAAGTAATGTCCACAATAATTATCAGTGGATTGAATTTCAAGGTGTCATCTTATTTGTCAGTTACATAATGTGAACTCAATATCATTCATATTAATACTTTTGTTCAATTCTTGTTCAACAACTTTCTGTGCCTGTGTTTCATTTTTTTCAGAAAAGAAAAAAAACAGACAAGGAATTTATAATACTGGTGATAAAGCAGTTTCAACTCTTGACTATAATTTGTCCTCTGAGCTACATAGAATATTCTCTTTCTAGCACAAGATACTTTAATCCCAAGAGAGATCCATTCCCTGTTCTTGGTTTTCATCCTGGTTTGTTTAGCAGAAAAGAAGACTCTACAAATGTGTGTAAAGGGTAGCTTAATTCTGCATCTACACTGTCTACTTAGAAGATATTGTCCCATAATTTATCTCCAAACACCATGATTAAGCCATTATTTATGATTTTGTAGTACAGTATTTCTCTTCTTTGATGTGAACCTAACAAACCAGTGTATTTTGTTGTTTACATTTCACAATAAATGACTACCACTTTTACATTTAAATCACTTCGTGGGTTGGGTCTATAATCAAAATGTCCACTGCTCTTCCACTAAGTCCTGAAATCCTCAGTGGGCACTTCACTGCGGCAAATAATGAAAAGTTGGACATCAACAATTTAGTGTCTTCAGTCACTACTGTCTCACAGAAAATCAACACTACAGCCTCCACAAACAGCTATTAAAACTGTCTCTAGATGTTTTATGAAGTTAAAGATATCTCCTGCTGGTGGCTAATAAATTATCAGTACCATACTACAAACTTGGGTATTTTCTGACCCCCTACTTTGTATATTTTCCCTGAAAAGAAAGACATCCTGTGCCTGTCTGACCACCACATAACCACAGGGTTAGATAAGTTACAGATAAATGATTGCACTATATCAGCTTACTCATGCAGAAGTAATATGAGAAAAGGAGGAATTGTTACATATATTACGACAGAACACAAGTTGAAAAACACTGAAACGAGTAAATTTTGTAGTGAGTAGCACACAGAAGTGTGTGTTTTTGAATTAATACTGAACGATAGTTCATTTTTAATTGTAACTGTATGCAGACCCCCACTGGGAAATTTTGAACTGTTTATGAGGAATCTGGATCTCTCAGTGTGCTGTCTGCCAGACAGCAGCAATCAATTAACACTAGAACGGCAGAGTTTCTGACATTTCTAAAATGGCAGAAAGTGGTCACTCTGACCCCACATAAAATATTTTCATATCTGACTTAAACGTCTTTTACTGTTTGTTAATCCATACCTTATTTCTAAAAATCACAACAATTATTTACCATTATAAATATTAATTACTAATTTATTTGAACAACAATGTATCATACACATTTGTTGTTACTATTGCTAACAAGTTTCTTAACTATAGATTTTAATTTATTAATTGTTCATACAACCTTCTAGACACATTTAGTATATTTAGTCCATTTTACTCTCACATGTGTTTTACAAACAGTTCTGTATTACTTTTCGCTCAAGTCATTTGAAGCCTCTAGACACATTTAGCACAGATGATTACTGTTTTACGTGCACAGTTTCTGCACACAGCTTTGTGGCACTTTACATAATTTTTGCTGGTCTTGTTGGCAGAGGCTGATTTGGCACTTCCACTGCTTTCTAGATGATTTCAGTCCTATATCCTCTTCGTTTGCCTGATGTTCTTGCTCTTTTGTTCCCTTGAGCTCCTTTGCTAGTTGAAGTATGAACTTCTTCCTTTCCATTTTCTTGTTCATTACTGTGTTATAGATGACCCATCCATTTATTGCCATCATGTCCAGCATGTCCTAGAAGACATGCATTGGGCATCTCCTACACATAACCTTCGTAGTATATTTATGGGTCATTTGATCAACCACATCCACCCAGTACTTTGTTGCATTGTAGAATGTTACAGTTTTAGATTTTTTTCTTTCCTTCCTTGCTTATTGCTACTTCAGAATGCCACATACTCAGAACAATGACATTTTTATTCTTTTTTCCTTGGTATACAGACAAGGTGCAGTCTGTGTTGCCACTATTGTGCAGTACTGCGGTGGAGTGTATTTCAGCATTCAGCTTCCTTTCTTCATTGGGGATTTCACAGCGTATCTTATTCATTGTACCAATTACTGAAGTTTTATTTTCTTTGAGTTTTTTTAGCAAGTTGAAGACACATAAAGAAGCTGTCTGTGGTCACATTACTTCCTTAATTTACAAATGGCTCCATGAGATGCAGAATGATGTACTCTCCAAGTGGTTGTTTCCCTATACGCATGTCCTCTTTGCAGAGGTATGGGAAAGCACTGCATACATACTTTGTCATTACAGCAACAGCCAACCAGAATTTGAGACCATATTTGTCTGGTTTGTTGGACATGAATTGAGTAAACCTGCATCTTGTTGCTTGGTAGCAGTTGCTCATCAATGGTTATATTTTCTGCAGGGCAGTAAGTGCAAATACTGTTTTCAATGAACTTTCCCCAAATTTCAAATACAAGAGCATATTTGTTGGCTGCCAGGCATTCAGCTCAGGTTGATCTGTCATCAAAACGGAGAAATCTGAGAAGCTACTGAAATCCGTCCCTTGGCATAATGTCCCTGATAAAAGCAGGCCCCCAAGAGTGCAACCAGAGATCATCCACAGACAGACCTTTTGTGCAGAATACACTCCAAACACACATGGTGGCTATCAGTTTCTCCAGTTCCTCAAGTGACACAGTCCAGTTATTGTTTTTAGTACCTTTCGAGCAATTGTGTATTTCTTCATTAGACGTAGCAGTGCTTCATCAAAAATAAGACCTAAGGCACTGATGACAGAGCTGTCTACTCATTAGAAAGCATAAGCAGTTGGACCCCCTCTCTCTTTCAGAACATTCACAGCTGACCGTCTTCCAGAAGATGAATAATTTACAATTTCCCACACGATTCTATCCCCTGCAATAATAATTGCAGATGCTTCCAACTGTACCTGCTGTGATAAAAGTGGTGATGATTGACATATCATCATCTGAATCCTCTTGCACTAATCGCCCCTTGATCACATCGCCTTCATCTTCACTTGTGTCAGGTACATAAACATCATTTTCATCAGTGAAGTCAGTTTCCGATTCAGCTTCAGAATTCCCTAAGAGACGTAACACTTCTTCATCAGAAGTCCCTGCTGATAATACAGGTTCAAAAACATGTTTCACAGACAAAGAATGCCTGAGTGACACAACATAAGCTGTATTGGACTGGAATGTGCATGTGCCAAGTTGCAACACAGCAACTGCTCTGTGCTCATTGTTGCCACTGTATTGTTGGATAATTTACTTATATTCGGAAGAGAAATTACAGTGGGGTCAAATTGACACCTTCCACTGTTCTAGGTATACTGAATGAAGTGGTGAAGAAAATTAAAATATTTTGTAAATACTGAAACATCTTCAGAAAGAGGAGAAAAAATTAGAAAAAGTAATACAATTTCACTGACAAAGTAAA
This sequence comes from Schistocerca americana, assembly GCF_021461395.2. NCBI lineage: Eukaryota > Metazoa > Arthropoda > Insecta > Orthoptera > Acrididae > Schistocerca > Schistocerca americana. Next base: position 633,263,332 of record NC_060122.1, read on the forward strand.
TAAATTGGATATGTCAATGAACGAAAAACATTCTAGTGTAAATAGTTTGTGGTGATTTCAAAGTATATTTTCTAAAGGATTCACATGAGTGTACCACTAACTTCTCCTTCGGAAATTAAAAAAATTGCACGATATCTCAAATAAGGTTTCCAAATCATTTTAGATCTGGAAACCTTATATTAATCCTACAATTTTACCTTAGTTATTAACTTTCGAAATCGAGTTGATAAAGACAGTAGGACTACAATTGATAATGTTTTCATTGGTGAAGCTTAAAAAAGCTCAAAGCAAGAAAATAACTGTTTACACAGTAACAAATGCCCTCACTGATCATGATGCGCAGCTAGGATAAATAACATAATGCCTCACAGTATGAATACTCCTCAATGGAAATCAGTTAGAATAATTAATGACTCCAGGACAAATGATTTTAAGAATAGTTTACAGATAACGACATGTGATGAAATTTATAATGAACCAAATGCTAATATTAAATTTAATCTGTTCCATGATAAATTCATATCATTTTTTGATAATAGCTATCCATGTCAGATAACCAGAAAGGACACTAAACAGACACTAGATAGATTAAAGTATCTTGTGACAAGAATAAATAGGGATCCTGTAGTAGTTGCACACTATAAAAACTACTCAAAATTACTAAGAAAGTTATTAAAACAGCAAGAAACCAGTAATTCTGATGACAGCCTTAAGGCTAGATGGAATGGAGTGAAACAGGAGACAGAACAACTACCCACAGAAGAAGATTACATCAAATGAATAATTAAAGAGACAAATTGGTCTGGAGAAAAAACTGTTAGCAGGGAAAGTTTGGTACTTTTATGGCTTTAAGTTGGCATCATTGGCATGAGCCCTGACCAGCTGATGTAACAATATTGTTTTGTTTATAACCTCAAAAATGCATTTCAAGATGGCGAGTCCCCTTGAAACGTCCACATTAGTTGGACAATGTTCTGTTATTCGTTTTTTACTTGCTGAGGGCGAGAAACCATTGAATATATACTGTAGAATGTGTAAAGTTTATGGTGAAGGTTGTATGAATCGTGCAAATTCTTGCAAGTGGGTAGAGCAGTTCAAAAATCGTCGTGACTCAGTGACTGACAAACACTGTTCTGGCTGACCTGTTGCAGATTCAACTCCCTCACTTGAAAGTCGAATTGATGACATTATTCTTCTTCACCATCGTGGGATAGAGGAAATGATAGTTGATAAGTCTGAAGTTAGTACTGGTACTGTTCATAACATTATCTGTAACAGGCTGAAGTACCGCAAAACATGTGCAGGATGGGTCCCAATGGAGTTGATGCGGCTACACATTGAAACAAGGTTGAGAGTGTGCACAGAGCTAAAGGATTGTTATGAAAGAGAAGGTGAGCACTTCCTCGACAAATATTTATTTTGTGGTGAAACTTGGGTTCAGTATTATGACCCAGAATCAAAAAGAGAAAGCATGGAGTGGAAGCACACCGACTCACCTGTCCAGAAAAAATTCAAAACCCCAGCATCAGCAGGAAAAGTCATGTTGACGGTGTTTTGGGATGCTGAACGTCCAGTTCATTATGATTATCTCGAAGAGCAGCATACAATGAACAGCCAATACTACTCGGATTTGCTTTTAACCAAAGTGAAGCCAGTCATGAGAGAGAGACATTGCGGATGCCAGAGGAGAGGTGTGATTCTCTAGCAAGACAACGCGCATCCTCATATTGCTCTACTAATCCATGAAACCATAAAATAATGGGCTGGAAGTACTGACTCATTCACGTTACTGTCCTGATGTAGCACCTAGTGATATCCATTTGTTTGGTGCACTGAAGGAGGCATTACATGGAAAGAGTTTCCAGGACAACGAGGACCTGAAAAAGTTTCTGGGGAAAATGGTTCAAACACCAAGATAAAGAGTTCCTTGCAGTCGTAACAGAAAAGCTTCTAGGCCATTGGAACAAGTGCATAAATGTTCCTGGGGATTTTGTTATAAAGTAGAAAAAGTATTGTTTTGTAAAAGTAAACGCTCTTTTTCCAGACCAATTTGTCTCTTTAATTACTGACTGGCCCTCGAAAGAGCTCATGTGGTGTTGGTGGGGTTTCCAATAGGGCAATAAAGATTTGTTCCCACACAACAAGCCCAGTCATATCCGAAATATGTAATGCATCACAAACTCAAGGAATTTTTCCACAGAGAATGAAATTTGCCATTGTTAAACCCCTCTTTACGAAAGGCAATAAAAAAGATCTCAGTAACTACCGACCTGTTTCAATGCTGACTACCTTTTCCAAAATTTTTGAGAAAGTGGTGTATTCTAGAGTATTATCTTGCCTTAACAACAGTAATATCCTGAGCAAATCACAGTTTGGGTTTCAGAAGGGTTACTCTACTGAGAATGCCATTTATAATTTCACTCACCAGATTTTACAAGCATTAAATAACAAAATAGCACCAGCTGACATTTTCTGCAACCTCTCTACAGCATTTGACCATGTGAATCACGGTATTCTCTTGGATAAATTGGAGCTTTGTGGTATTGACAGTACACCAAACAATGCGACAATGTCATATCCAACCAAAAGAAAGCAAAAAGGTGTACTTAATAATTCAACCAATATGTTCTGGGGACATAATTCTGATGGAAGAGATCACATATGGGATTCCCCCCAGGCTTAATTGTAGGTCCACTATTGTTGCTCATATATGCAAACTATCTTTTGCCTAATATGCAACAAGCAGAATTAGTTTTTCTTGCAGATGATACTAGTATTGTAGTTAATAGGGCATACACACCGAACAGAAGAAATGGCAAGCAAAGATTTAAGATCTTAGTATTAAGTATCATCAACTAGTTTTCTGCGAATGGCCTCAAACTCAATTTTAAAAGGACACAAAGACACAACATCTTCAGTCCTGCACTTCTAGGGTACTACATCAATGAAAAGTGTAACACATGGTGAGTAAATAATAAATAGGGTGTAAACTTCAAAATTCTAAGGTGTCGATAGTGATAAGATTTTAATTGGAAAACACACATTTTGGAACTGCTACAACAACTTAGTTAAGTCACATTTGTATTTAGAATCAGAACAAATCTTGGGGAGAGACAAATCAGTAAGTTGACATATTTTCATCCAGTAATGTAATATGGAATAATGTTCAGGGCAATGGCAGCTCGTAAGTGCACATTCTGGGTGTTAACAAATTTTTAGATGCATAAATTTGAGAGTGTGAAATTAATAGCGTATGCTGTATAACAGTTATGCTTATCAACACTTATATACAGCTACAGCTACAGCCACTGCCAATAACAATAACAACAGTAATAATAACAATAATAAGATGTGAAACTTATCTAACAAAAGAAAGAATTGTTTTTTGTGGAAATTAGTTGTTTTGTACATAATTATGTACAGTTCAGAGTAATAACGAAATAATAATCTTCCGCAACTCTCCATTTCGCATTTTTGTGTAAATGGGAGTTTTCGTGCTTTTCCATTTTTCGGACAAATGTACAAGATCCCTAATAGATGTACTAGTTCACGATTTTTCTTCAGGGCTGAAAATCACTCATTGTTATGCTGCGCCCACACAACAACTTGTGCTAACTCTACACTTCCTTGTTAAATGTCCTCTTGTAGTCACGCTTATTTGATGCCGTCACTCTCTCAAGCAAATTATCTATTCTTGGAGGCCCTAGTTCCTTTGCGGCTAACTTTTCCTGGTAATTTACTTTTCTGTTCCCATATCGAGATTTTCTCTCTCCAGCAGAGTGTGCGCTGATATGAGACTTCATGGCAGATTAAAGCTGTGTGCCAGACCGAAACTCGAACTCGTGACCTTTGCTTTTCGTGGTCAAGTGCTCTACTGACTGAGCTATCCAAACAGGACTCAAGATTCGTCCTCACAGTTTTACTTTTCAGACAGCATTTTAAACACATTCAACACAGTTCATGTTTACAGTGCACACAAATGTAGATTCCCACACAGTAAACAACCAACTCCAAAGACAAGGGGCTGTTTGTGGAAATAATTAAACTAAAGTAGTGATGTCTACCAATATGGTCATTTGACTAGAAACAAATGAGACACTGAGATCCATAAGGGCATAAAGCACACCGCCGTCGATCCCAAATTTAAATAAATATCAGAGAAACCAGTGATACAGCTTTTCGCGAATTTTCATATACACGTTGTGGACCTACAGCACAGATATACCTGACTCACCATAAGATCAACAGACGACAGAAGCATGGATAAATGCTACAGTCTCACAGTTCACAGCAACGTGCTTTAGGTCCTTATTGTTCTCAGCACCTCAAATGGATTACTGTATAATAAGATCCAAAACCTGAAATACTATAACTCATTTAGGAATCCACAAAATAGCTTTGCTTTCAGTACAACTTTATACTGACGTCCATCCAATTTTACTACAGTATACAGTATGTGAATTAGCATATCTGAGGAGCATGCTGTCATCTAGCAGGATTTACACAAAGCAAAGGGGGATAAAAGTCTGATGCAGTGTGCTACCACCTGATGGCACTGATGTAGACTTCCAGATAAGTGGAAAGGGCCAGCTGTGCACATTGTGAACCATGTAAATTGGTTATCAAATCTGTATGTGTTTTGCCAGTAAGGCAATCACGTTGTGTGAGTAGCGCATGCGCAAAAGTTCCTTAACAGGTGCACAACCGAAGGTATGCTTGCGACCACGATGCCAAGTTTCACGAAGTCTAGAAGAGTAGTAGCACCATAGATTTATTTATTTCTATATTTATTTGTTTATTTAGCGCCCTTACTATCGCACCATGATACTGGACTTGTCATAGTACAAAACAGTATTGAATGTTATATGTTTACATTATGTACAAAATCTTATCATTCATATCAACAAAGCTTTATCACAAAACATTATTCTGCTTAATTAGATTATAAAAATATATACATACGTACAGATAAAATAAAAGCTATCAAAACACCTTTGTTGATTTTACTAAAACTATTATATAGCAGTACTTTAGTTAAATAGGCATAGTAACATATAGTACAGAAGTTAGGTGTATAATTAGATACATACATGGATAGAAGAAGTTTTGTTTATATATAAAAATGCTTTGCTGGTTATGAATTTTTGGTTAGGGAATCATGTAGCAGACCTATGGATTTGAGCAAAATTCCAGGTACTCATTAATGCTGTAGAAGCTGTTGTTTATTAGTAGACTTTTTAGTTCTTTTTTAAATGTATTAATGTTTGGTACTTTTTTGATATTATCTGGCAAAGCTCTGTAAAGAAATTTTGGTTTGTAAACAGAACTGTCCTGATATATTGCTTTTCTGTGCACATCCCTATAATAGTCATCCCTGTTCCTTGTTTGATAATTGTGGATCTCACTATTTAATGCTGAAACTTGATGCTTTTTAATGAAGCAGATACTTTCAAATATAAATATAGATGGTAAGGTCATGATTTTTAATTCCTTAAAGATACCTCTACATAATGCTCTGTAAACAACATCACTTATTAATCTTACACCTTTCTTTTGAAACTTGAGAGACTGCTTTGCGAAAGAGAATACTATACCATACCTCAGTAGACTATGCATGTATGTATAATAAGCATTTAACACTGTTTCAGTATTGCAGTAACCTTTAAGCATTCTTAATATGTAACAGTACTTGCTTAATTTTTTGTTAATCTTTTCTATATGTTTTTCCCATCTTAGATGCTCATCCATCCATAATCCTAAAAAATTTATGTGATTCTTTTGCTGAATTTGGCTGTTTACTAATGGGAATTTTACATTGATCCTTTTTCTGTTTCCTTATATGGTTGAAGTTCGCCCATACATTTTTCTTGTCATTGACAACTAGACAGTTACCTTTAAACCATTTTTCTGCCACTTCCGCAGTTTCGCCAATTTTTTGCTGCATCTTATAATCATTCTTTCCTTTCGTAATGAAGCTGGTATCATCAGCAAATAATATAGTATCAGCTGCTGAAAACTGTTGTGGTAGGTCATTAATAAAAACCGAGAATAACAATGGACCCAATACTGAGCCCTGTGGCACCCCATAATTAACTCTTTTTGTATTCAGAATGGTGCATATTTCCATCCTGAGAAATGTGAACTCTTTGTTTCCTGACAGTTAAATATGACTTGAACCACTCATAGGAAACACCATGGACACCATAATTATATAGTTTTACTAATAGTAGATTATCAACCAGAATGACTAGATTATGATTTATAAGATCAAACGCTTTGTAAAGGTCCAAAACAACCTACACATCAGTTCCTTGTCCTCAATAGCTTTGTAAACAAGATTTAGGAAATTGAAGAGAGCCATTTGTGTAGATTTGCCTTTTGTGAAGCCATTCTGTGCATTTACAAGAATTTTATTTTTGTTTAGGAAGTCTAGCAATCTGTCATACATTATTCTTTCAATTATTTTCGAAAATACAGATAATAATGATAGTGGTCTGAAATTTTTAATGTCAGACTTGTCACCACTTTTATAAACAGGTATTACTGTTGACTCTTAAGTTTACTTGGAAACTCACCAGTTTCAAAGGAGTCACTGATTATGTCCACAATTTGAGAGACAACATTATCGGTACTATATTAATAATTTTGTCAGGGACACTATCAAATCCACAGATCATTTTACTTTTTAGTTTGCTGATAGCCGTTTGTACTCCTTTGGGTGTTATGGGGCATATGTAGATTGTCCATACATTTATTGGAGTTATTACTTTTGTCTTTGAATCATATTTAGTTGTGATCAGGTTTTGGGCTGCATTAACATAATTTTAATTACATATATTATGGTAGCTGTTAGAAGTGGATCATCAACAATTTCATTTCTGTGTTTTATGGTGCTTCATTACTTGCATTTTCATGTTTGCCTGTATGATTATTAATAACTTTCCACTCTGATTTCATTTTGTTGTTTCCATTTCTGATATATCAATCTTTGTTCTTCTTTTTTGTAGGAACTATAACTTCCCTGTGCTTTTTCCTATAACACATTACATGTGCTTTCAGGGTATCATTTTGCTTTGCACATCTATATAGCAGTCTAAGACTTTCTGATGGTTATTTGATTCACTTGTTATCCATGAATTTGGTTATTTGTTTATTTTCATTCTCTTCAGAGGGAATGAAATATCGTAGCAATATTTATAATTTGACAAGAACGTGTTGAATTGTTTATCTTGAATTATTGGTTTCCATGTTCCAATATACATTTTTTAACATGAGACATGAGATTAAAAGCCCTAATGCTGTCATCATTAATTAATCTTCCCTCAATATATACCCTGTTGTCACTTTTCCATAAGATTTCCTTAAAGTAAGAACATACGCATGTTCCAATATACATTTTTTAAATGAGACTTGAGATTAAAGACCCTAATGCTGTCATCATTAATTAATCTTCCCTCAATATATCTTCTGTTGTCACTTTTACATAAGATTTCCTTAAAGTCAATTTAATTTCTTGATGCTCAGAGAAACCTGTATTCAATACCTCAGATTTAAAGCCACATTTTGATTTATCAGTGAATATTTGGTCAATAGTACTTTTACTTTTGGTGCCGTATGTGGTGGTATCTTCTACATGTATGTCCATATTGTATGTTTTTGGTAGATTAACCAGTTTCCGCCCTTTTTTTACATTTGTTCTTGAAATTGTCATTGAAATCCCCGAGCACAATTATTTATTCTGACTATTTAGACAGTTCAGAAGATTTTCCAAATTTTCAGAGAAAGATTCAAAATTGCTGATGGGGATCTATATATATATGCAGTTATAATTTTACTTTCTGTTAGTTCATATAAACAATATTCAAAATCTTTTTCAATACAGCAGACATTTTTAAACCTAATTTCCTTTGATTTAATATCTATTCTGACATATACACATGTTCCACCACCTCTGTATGTTCCCCTGCAAAAGCTGCTGATCAACGGAAGTCTGAAATCCCAGCTGCACATTTTTGTATTTCTAGCAGCCAGTGTTCAGTTACACAAATGATTGAAATATCCTTCAATGTATCATTCAAAAGGACCTCTAGCTCGTATACTTTACTGGTTAAGCCCTGTACATTATGATATAAGAGAGGTAAAGAATTATTCAGTTCTATGAGAGGTATATTTCTTGCCTGGTTAATTGTTTGAAGAGTGGGCTCTAGTCTTCTTTACGATTCTGTCTTGATTTTCACCTCCTGGGGGTCCTGGGCTTCTTCTTAGTTCTTTTCTTCTGCAGTGGATTGGGCCATAAAAAATAGTTCATGTGTTGTTTGGATGCTGACCTCTGCTTGATATTTTGCCGTGATCTGTTGTTTTTGTCTTCTGTCCAACTCCTTAGTCTTTTTACTTGGTGATATTGTCTTCTGTGCTGCTTCCCTGTCATTTGTTCATTCAACTGAAGACATATTTTTTGTTAACTTTCTGGTTTCTTCTCTTGTTATTTTCTCATATTGTGGTGGTTTTATCTTCTGTGCTGCTTCCTTGTCACTTGTTTGTTCTATAGCATGCATATTTGCTGTTAATTTTTTGGTTTCGTCTTCTGTTATTTTCCCATATTGTAAGCATTCAGTTTCGATGACTGACTGGTCTAAGTGCTGTATCTTTTGGGTTGCAGCATCTATGTTGCGTTCAACAGCATTCAAAGAAAAATAACCAATAAATGCGAAAGGTGTCGAAAGTTAGGATGTTCACGTGCTCTTTGAGCTCTTACACAGGAGCTGCCACTGGTTCTGGGATAACTCATCTTTAAGAAAGAAAGTCGTCATTGTGCAAAATTGCGCTGTAAGAATAATGTGTGGTGCTCACCCACAATCCTGTTGTAGAGACCTGTTTAAGGAGTTGGGCATGCTGATTATTGCTTCACAATATATTTATTCTCTCATAAAGTCTCTTCTAAATAAGACACTCTTTGAGTTCAAAAGGAATAATGATGTACAAAATTACAATACCTGAAGGAAAAACGACTTTCATCACTCCACATTAAGGTTGTCTTTAGCACAAGAAGGGATACACAACGCTGCTACAATAATTTTTGATCATTTACCCAGTGATATAAAATGTATGAGGAAAGCAAAGTAAAATTTGAAAACAAAGTGAGGTAGTTTCTCATTGGCAACTGTAGCAGAATATAACTTAGAAATGTTCAGAATGTAACCACATGCATAAATTAGTGATGTGAATGTAAAATGACTTGTTCCACATCATTACGATCCATCTTGAAAAATGATCCATGGAACATGTGACTAACTAAATAACTAACTACTTCATAAGCCACCTTAAAGTCTGTGGCAAAGGCTACTTCTGATACGACTTCCCTTTCTCCCTTTCCTGTTCTATTTGCAAAAGAAACACAGGAAGAATAAGTGTTGGTCATTCTCCACACAGGTTCTAAGTTATCTGATTTTCTTGTCACAGTCATTTTATAAGAGGTATGTGGGAGGATTTAATACATGGTTTGACTCTCTTTGGCAGACTAAGAAATTTAACAGTAAACATATCTTATGATCCACTAATCTCTCTTGTGATGCCTACCACTGCAGTCTGATAAGAATTTCTACAAATTTCTTACACTTATTAAATGAATCCTTGTTGGAACACACCATTCTTCTTTGGGTCTTCTGTTTCACATATATAGTTCATATCCAGTAATGGCCCCAGACTACCAAGCTTATTTAGAAAAGCAATTAATGTGTAACTTTGCTATTTCCACATTCCTTAATGCTCTGCTTCATAACATTACGTATGTACACGATGGAGAATGAATCCTGACAGTTTTACTACCCTCAGCCCACTTTACTTACATCTATATCCTACAAATCACTACAATACGTAGAAGTTATGAAGTAAAACGGCGACAGTAAAAAGAACAACGAAAAAAACGAAATAGAGGAAGAGTGTGAAGCACGTTTAAGTTCCCAACGAACGAGAATGATCACCGTGAGAAGCAAAGAAACCAATGAATAACGAAATTAACGGACTGAAGAATCAAGAATTGCGACACAATCTTATAATTAAAGACTGCGAACTGAAGTGAGCCATGAAAATATCACCCTACGAGAAGTGCGGACAAGTGCGTTGAACAGTACAACTTGGCATTCCAGTACGACCCGACGAAAGAATATTACAAACACAAACATATCGTAATCGGAAAAATGGATAACATCTGACAATTTTGCAACGCGAACGAATTCAGTAGAAAAACACCAGGATTCTGTTGCATGAATGGAAAAATTCGACTAACACCATTGGAAGCGCCTCCGCAAGAATTTTTACATTACATGATTATGGACACTCCAGAATCAAAACACTTTTTTTAAAATATAAAAGCGTACATTGCCTGCTTCCAAACGACTGCTTTCGGTGTCATTTCGATCAACACTAACAGAGATGAAATCGATCATGTTGTCTCCATCCAAGGAGAAATCTATCACAACATGAAATCAATATACCACTACCCAATGAACACTATAAATTTCTGGAAGCACATTTCATCAGAAACGAAGAAGCAGAAAATTACCAACGATGCACAAATATCAGTGGACTGAGATGGGTAGTAGCCCGAGATGTACAGAGGATCTTACTCAAATACATATCAAGTGATTCACATATTCAAAACAGCACTACACCGAATGATTTCTCATGACTATAAATTTATAATTCGGGCCGACGTCGATTTAATGCAACTCAGATACACCAAGTAGCCATCGTAATTGTGGACAATGAAAACACAAGCTGTGACATAACTGTTCAACGAAGAAGAGGACTACAATAGAATGCAGATACACAAAACGGGTTAGAGCACTGTTGCAGAAACAACGAAACAAACATGCCAAATTAAAAAAAAAAACAACCGCAAAATCCCAAGATCGGCGATCTTTTACAGGAGCTCAAACTTCAATGCGAGATTCGTAACGAAACTTTGCCTCGAAACCTGGCAGAAAATCCAAAGAGATTCTGTTCGTATGTGAAGTATGTTAGCGGCAAGAAACAATCACTGCCTTCTCTGCGCGTTAGCAATGGATATACTATCGAAGACAGTGCTGCCAAAGCAGAATTACTAAACACAACCTTCCGAAATGCCTTCACAAAAGAAGACGAAGTAAACATTCCAGAATTCGAATGAAGAAGAGCTGCGAACATGAGTAACGTAGAAGTAAATATCCTCGGAATAGTGAATCAACTTAATCACTTAATAAAAGTAGGTTTTCTGGTCCAGAGTGTATACCAGTTAGGTTCCTTTCATAGTACGCTGATGCATTAGCTCCATACTTAACAATCATATACAACCGTTCGTTCGGCAAAAGATCCGTAACCAAAGACTGGAAAGTTGCACAGGTCACACCAATATTCAAGAAAGTTAGTAGGAGTAATCCACTTAATTACAGGACCATATCGTTAACGTCGATAGGCAGCAGGATTTTGGTACATATATTGTGTTCGAACACTATGAATTATCTCGAAGAAAAAGGTCTATTGGCACAGTCAACATGAGTTTAGAAATGGCTCTTCATTCGCATGAAGTGTTGAGTGGTATTGACAAGGGATTTAAGATGGATTCCGTATTTATGGATTTCCGGAAGGCTTTTGACACTGTACCACACAAGCGGCTTGTAGTGAAATTGCGTGCTTATGGAATTTCGTCTCAGTTATGTGACTGGATTTGCGACTTCCCGGCAGAGAGGTCACAGTTCGCAGTAATTGACAGAAAGTCATTGAGTAAAACAGAAGTGGGCGTTCCCCAAGGTAGTGTTATTGGCGCTTTGCAGTTCCTTATTTATATAAACAATTTGGGATACAATCTGAGCAGCCGTCTTAGGTTGTTTGCAGATGACGCTGTCGTTTGTCGACTAATAAAGTCTTCAGGAAATCAAAATAAATTGCAAAACGATTTAGAAAGATATCTGAATGGTGCGAACATTGCCAGTTGACCCTAAATAACGAAAAGTGTGGGGTCATCCACATGAGTGGCTGCACGATAAATCAGCTTAATCTAAAGGCCGTAAATTCAGCTAAATACCTAGGAATTACAATTAAGAACAACTTAAACTGGAAGGATTACATAGAAAATGTTGTAGGACCGACGGAGCACATCCAAAAAGTTCAGAGAACGGCAACACGTTTTGTATCATCGCGAAATATGGCAGAGTGTGTCACTGAAATGATACAGGATTTGGGCTGGACGTCATTAAAAGAAAGGCGTTTTTCGTAGCGACGGAATCCTCTCACGAAATTCCAATCACCAACTTTCTTCTCCGAATGAGAAAATATTTTGTTGACACCGACCTACATATGGAGAAACGATCACCACGATAAAACAAGGGAAATCCGAGCTCGTACGGAAAGATATAGATGTTCGTTCTTTCCGCGCGCTATACGAGATCGGAATAATACAGAGTCGTGAAGGTGGCTCGATGAACCCTCTGCCAGGCACTTGAATGTGATTTGCAGAGTATCCATGTAGATATAGATGTACGTACGCTCATTTCCATTTTACCGTTCATAAGATGCCCTCCGGTATTCATTACTATTTCTGCACGGAGAGGACGGATGTCATTTTAATTTGAAACAAATCCAACCGACACAGGCGTAGATATAAACAAAAAAGGCACTTCCAAGGAGTTCTACGCTTACCGTTTAATGATAAGAGACAATGAAACAAACGATCACGTTCCCAAAACGCGCCGTTGATTCCAACAATTCATGGTAGATTTGTATACAAAAAGAGAAGCGGAACGGATGCTTTCCGTAAGACTCAACCAGAAGAACTAAGCACGGAAGAATACGTCCACCTTCAGGATGTCATTATAAATGATGTAAACACAGACGAGATCGGGACAATGGTAAGCTTACCGTCATCATACATAAGTCCAAGACATGCACGAGTTCACTCAAGATGCCATGACCTGCATAAGAAAATGTGGTCTAACTGACCTCTTCATAACTTTCACATTCAACTCGTCGTGGACAGAAATCAAAGAATAACTAAGATGCGGTCAATCCCACGTGCATCAACACGACATAATAGCCGGAGTTTCCCGACAAAAACAAATGAGATTAACTGAAGTCATCACAAAACATCACATCCTTGGAACCGTCAGATGCTGGATGTACACAATCGAAGGGCAAAAACGAGGACTGCCTCACTCACAAATCACATATGGCTGCACGACAGAATTCCTCCTACAAATATCGACAAAATCATCAACCTACAAGCGTCAGTACTTGGACGACACGAAAACCGGAGTTGATGGCTATCCCAAATACAGAAGACGATCACCCAAAAACGGCGACTGCACAGCAAAAACACGAATAACGAGGCAGCGACGAACTGGAAACAGATAATCAATGGGTAGTACGGTGTAACACACTACTTTCCAAAATGTTCCAAACACATCAAATCGTAGAATACTGTAGTTCAGTGAAATTCATCAAAGGAAGTTGACATGGCAGTAGTTCAAATAGCCAAAGACGGTGAACAACAAAATAGAAACAACTAGATCCTCATCTACTAAATGGGACGATACATCAACAGTAAAGAAGCAGCATGGCGGATTTTCAGTGTTCCCATACGCGAATACGAACAAACTGTGCAACATCTATCAGTACATTGGAGAATGGACAGAGAGTTTACTCCACAAAAGACACTTCCAGAAACATTGCAAGCGAACCAACTGACCGCTTTTTACCATCTGTGCTAAAAGGATCCGTTCTCGAAAACATTATGCCTACTATATGTGTACCTCCCTACCTATTATACAGGGTGGTCCATTGATCGTGACCGGACCAAATCTCTCACGAAATAAGCGTCAAACGAAAAAACTACAAAGAACGAAGCTTGAAGGGGGAAACCAGATGGCGCTATGGTTGGTCCGCTGGATGGTGCTGCCATAGGTCAAACGGATATCAACTGCGTCTTTTTAAATAGGAACTCCCATTTTAATTACATATTCGTGTAGTACGTAAAGAAATATGAATGTTTTAGTTGGACCACTTTTTTCGCTTTGTGATAGATGGCAAGGGCAAGGGCGTACCCAGGTTCTGAACCGGGAGGGGGGGCAGGTCATACCAGTCTCAGGAAACAAGGACTCGATACAACATACAGTACTTCTTACTAAACAAAACAGTAAACCAGTGAAAAACTGCTTTTAATAAACATTTTAAATACAAGAATGCACTTGTACCATCCGAGAAAACATGCAGCATTTCTTATTAAATAAAACAGTAAACTAGTAAAAAACTGCGAATATCTTCTGCCCCTCGCTGGATACGCCCATGATAGATGGCGCTGTAATAGTCACAAACATGTGGCTCACAATTTTAGACGAACAGTTGGTAACATATAGTTTTTTTTAAAATTAAAATACAGAACGTAGGTACGTTTGAACATTTTATTTCGGTTGTTCCAATGTTACACATGTACCTTTGTGAACTTATCATTTCTGAGAACGCATGCTGTTACAGCGTTATTACTTGTAAATACCACATTAATGCAATAAATGCTCAAAATGATATCCGTCAACCTCAATGCATTTGGCGATACTTGTAACGACATTCCTGTCAACAGTGAGTGGTTCGCCTTCCGTTACGTTCGTACATGCATTGACAATGCGCTGACGCATGTTGTCAGGCGCTGTCGGTGGATCACGATAGCAAATATCCTTCAGCTTTCCGCACGAAAGAAATACTGGGACGTCAGATCCGGTGAACGTGCGGCCCATGATATGGTACTTCGACGACCAATCCACCTGTGATGAAATATGCTATTCAATACCGCTTCAACCGCACACGAGCTATGTGCCGGACATCTATCATGTTGGAAGTACATCGCCATTCTGTCATGCAGTGAGACATCTTGTAGTAACATCGGTAGAACGTTACGTAGGAAATCAGCATACATTGCACCATTTAGATTACCATCGATAAAATGGGGGCCATTTATCCTTCCTCCCATAATACCGCGCCATACATTAACCCGCCAAGGTCGCTGATGTTCCACTCGTCGCTGCCATCGTGGATTTTCCGTTGCCCAATATTGCATATTATGCCGGTTTACGTTACCGCTGTTGGTGAATGACGCTTCATCGATAATTAGAACGCGTGCAAAAAATCTGTCATCGTCCCGTAATTTCTCTTGTGCCCAGTGGGAGAACTGTACACGACGTTCATGTAATTCCTGGTGCATAGAAATATGGTACGGGTGCAATCGATGTTGATGTAGCATTCTCAACACCGACGTTTTTGAGATTCCCGATTCTCGCGCAATCTCTCTGCTACTGATGTGCGGATTAGCCGCGACAGCAGCTAAAACACCTACTTGGGCATCATCATTTGTTGCAGGTCTTGACGTTTCACATGTGACTGAACACATCCTGTTTCCTTGAATAACATAACTATCCGGCGAACAGTCCAGCCACTTGGATGGTGTCGTCCAGGATACCGAGCAGCATACATAGCACACACCCGTTTGGCATTTTGATCACAATAGCTATACATCAACACTATATCGACGATTTCTGGAATTGGTAAACGGTCCATTTTAACACGGGTAATGTATCACGACGCAAATACTGTCCGCACTGGCGGAATGTTACGTGATACCTCGTACTTATACGTTTGTGACTATTACAGCGCCATCTATCACAAAGCGAAAGAAGTGGTCTAGCTAAAACATATTGCTTTACGTACTACACGAATATGTAATAAAAAATGGGGGTTCGTATTTTAAAAAACGCAGTAGATATCCGTTTGACCTATGGCAGCCCCATCTAGCGGGGCAACCATAGCGCCATCTGGTTTCCCCCTTCAAGCTAGAAGAGTTTCGTTCTTTGTAGTTTTTTCGTTTGATGCTTATTTCGTGAGATATATGGACCGGTCACTATCAATGGACCACCCTAAATGTGGAGCACAACAAGAAAAATCTTTCAACGACGGAAACAAGGAATTCCAGTAGATCATTCAAGATCATGAAAACTGGCGCACTAGGCCGAGTATACTCCGTACATCCGAACAATACAGAATGTTTCTATCTCCAGATGCTGCTACATGACATACGGAGACCAAAACGTTTCACAGATCTCAAGATTGTTGACGGTTACCTGTAACAGACGTGCAGAGAAGCATGCCTATGCTTAGTACTATTGGGAAACGACAACCACTGGGAATTAAGACTACAAGAAGCCTTACTCACAGCCTCAGCTGAACAAATGAGATAATTATTCGCCCTAATTCTAACAGCATGTAACCCATCGAAACCAAAACAGCTATGGGACTTCTTCAAAGAGTGTACGAATCCGACAAGCTCATCATGAGCTGACCAACGAATTCAATGACATCTTCAATTAAACATTCATTCGCTTAGAAGGCAAATGTTTAGCAACAAACAAACAGATCTTTAGTACAACTTGAGATGCAAGCACCACGAAAAGATGCTATCAGTGTGCTAAACTTCGAAATTACAAAGGAAAAAATTTGCAATATCAACAAGCTACTTTAATACGTTGCACACAACAAACCACTCCTCAATGACAACCAAAAGGAAATTTACAATCTTATCAAGAATTATGTACTTGGACGCACCAGACGGCACCGAAAAAATGTTTCCAATAAATCTATTGCTGGCGGAAATACGTGCAAAACAACACGTCGCTCGTGCACTGCCATCATCCGGTATTGCAGCCACACTTTCGGAAGGAGGACAAACTGCCCGTTCCGCCCTACAACTAGCGTTGAATACAGCCGAAGAACAGTTCCCGATATGTAAAGTTTCAAGAGCAAGTGGACGGGGTGAACTTCTAAAGCAAGCTAAAATTATCTTCTGGGACGAATGCACAATTGCACATAAAAAAACTCTCGAAGCCATAGACAGAACATTACAAGACTTGCGAGGAATCTCTGAAGTGATGGGAGGAGAGTTAATCATACTCTCAGGAGACTTTCGGCAAACACTTCCAGTTATCCCCAAGACGATACCAGTAGACGAGATCAATTCATGCTTAAAAAAAGTCACATCTCTGGCCACGCTTACAAATATTAGGACTAAGAAAAAGTATGAGAGCTGAACTATCGAAAGACGAAACAACAGCGCATTTTGCTCAACTTTTATAAACAGCCGAAGACACACATCCTATTGACCAGACGACAGGCCTCGTTAAACTCAACAGCGACTTCTGCAACATAGCCGCTGCTGAAAACGAGCTCGTCGACCAAATTTATCCAAATAATGTTCACAATTATACCAATACGGACTGGCTATTTTAAAGGGCAGTTTTGGCAACTAAAAACCACTGTCGACAATATCAACTTTAATATTCAAAAGAAAATTCCCGGTGAAGAGAGAATATACAAATCGATCGACACGATGTCAAACGTTGAAGAAAGTGTTAACTTCCCCACAGAATTTGTAAACTCTTTGCAAATACCAGGAATACCATTACACCGCTTTCGACATAATATTGTATCTCCGTTCATACTACTCAGAAATCTAAACTCACCAAAACTATGTAATGGAACAAGTATGAATATCACACAGCTATCGAATAACATCATTGCAGCTGAACTTAAGATTGGAAAGTACAAACGACACACATTATTTATCCCAAGAATACCACTGATCTCTACTGAACTGCCATTCTAATTTAAGATTCTGCAATTTCCAATCAAATTAGTCTACAGTTTTACAGTTAAGGAAGCGCAAGGACAAACTTTAAATATTGCGGCATCGACATCAAAGACTCATGTTTCTCTCATGGTCTACTAAATGTATCTTGCTCTCGAGTAGAACATTCGAAAAAACTGTGCGTATAAACCCAAGATAACAAAATGAAAATTGTTGTTTGTAAACAAGTAGTGTAAATAGCTAGAATATGATTTCAATAAAAAATGTTACCTCTTATACTTTAACAAGTGCTGTAAATAGTTAGAATACGTATTCAACTTTTTTTTACCTCTCATATTCACAGTTTCTCCTTTTATTTCATCTACCACACATTCTCGTATCTCCTCCCTAAGCGAAGCTGGGTACCCCAACTAGTATAATTATAAGCAATAAAAAATAAAACAGAAAACTAGAAATATCTGTGGAGTTTTGTTATTAAAAAGGATGAAATACTTTGCATGTAATTTTTCGGTTTGAACCGAACTAAACCTACACACATGTATCAATTTAAATTTGTTTAACCACCTTTAATCATCATACATGCTAGTGATGTTGACACAGGTTGAAACGTAAATAATGCACCCAATTAAAGACAGCAACTCATGTTAGCCAACAATGAAATGCCGCACAGGTGGTAAGTAAAGATAAAACCAAACAAATTTATAAACAACGAGTCAAAATGTAAGGTCTTCTTGCATGACTCACAGATTCTCAATTGACTAACTTTCGTTTTGTAAAGGCGATTTTGAACGCCTTTTTGACAGTCTTTACTGAAACTGCGTGTGAAGGAAGTGTACTAAAAAGTTTAATGTCCAGTTATAAATAATTATTTTGTTTTTCCTAAGTCGACGAACGACATGTAAACTTTATTTTTCTCGTTTTTACCTCGAACCAAATAATTAATAAAACATATATAAAGCTTGCAACTTTAACTCCCTTTTCATTTTCTTGTTCATCCACATTCAACGTTGTTTCCTACATATTTGCTAGTAACGTAAGAAAAAATATTGTATATCGATTTCTAAAATTTTTGTACTTACTTCTGTCACATTACAGGTATATGGAGGGTGTGCATTTACCGAAATGCATAAACAGTATAACACCAGAAAATAAACTAGTTTCATGGTCGAAAGATTTACAGCGGCAGCAGCGCAGCAACACAATTTCCTTTTGCTGTACTCGTAACGACTAACGATACGAACAAGGCGCCGCTAGTATTATAGTGTGTCATTGGCGGTGACGTTGCGATAGTAGGGTTCGAGGTCGGGGGGGGGGGGGGGGGGGCGGGGGGGTCTTGACAGCAGCTGAGCGGCCATTGACTTCTTATTACCTTCGCCTCGATGGCGTTGAAACTACACGGCATGCCTGGTAATTTTGTGTATGTAAAACGATGCGCGAGATTTTACCGAAGAAAATTATCCTGCCAATTGCACAGCAGCCGGAATGAAAACAAACAAGATGGCGAAAACTTTCACAAGATTACGAAGAAGGAGGTTAAAACCATCAGTGTTGTCGCTCTGCAACTAGTTACACAAAGATAGAAAAATTACTCGGAAATGAATACTGTTCATTAATTTTTTTGCCGTTACAAAGATGGGTACAGCGCGTAAAGAATGATTTCTTACAGGCCCCTGTGCGAACTTGCAGTAGTAAGTTCCGGTTCTCTGTCTTTAGCGGCGCATTTGTGCCTGGAAAATATTTATCGATTTTACTCTGAAGATAATTATTTTCTTCTTTCTTCACGCGAGATATTTACTCACATTTTTGTTAACTGAGATGTTTAACCATTTATCGAACTGCTGCACGAAGGAAACATGTCACGTAAGAAATTCACGTCGTCCATCTTTGCGCACGCTCCACGCCTCCTGTCGTTCTCATTCTTCTGCCTCTGGGAAACGGAGTGAGTGAAAAGTGATTGACTGTGTGGCCCTGTACGAGACCTAGTGTCCTTTATTTTCCCTTGCTGGTTCTTATGCGAGATGACCGTTGGCTACAACAGAACCATTCAGCACTATCAAATGCTGCTTCTCAATAGCGTTTTGTCAAACGACCGTCTTCTAACACTACAAGGATTCCCTTCTAAGTTCACAGAGTACTTCCGTAACACACTTGTACTACCGAACCGAGCAGTATGAAATGTAGCAACACGCCTATGAACAGCTTCGATGTCTTCCTTCACTCCGACTTGCTGGGGTCCACAAACACTCTTAACAAGACGGTGTCCAAAAGTGGGTCGCACCTATGTTTTGTACACGGTGTCCCTTATAATATGTAGATGTTAACACTCTCCCAGAAAGCTACCAAAAATTCGCAGTCGTTCATCGCCGTCTCTAAAGCCGAATCTGTGTACCTACTCGTTCCATTTTTTTTTTCGTAATCTTACTCCCAGATAGTTAACCGACTTGCCAATAATACTTCAAAAATTGCTGTTCACACAGCTCGCCAGAACGCCTGTTACGTAAGCGAGAATACCGGCAATAGCGTTGGCCAGCGGCTCATACACGTAGTGTACGCTAATGTTGTGCAACGATTTGAATTTTTTCCTACAGCGCTCGATAAAAAGTGCAGTATTCAGTATGGTTTTAAATTATGAACGACGAAGAAGCTGCTGCTGTGGCAGTTGCTCTACTTGAGGTTCAATGAGATAAATGTCAATCAGAATATTTCACTTGCTGGTGCAACATCTGATCTGCACAGCGAAAACGCTATCCTTGTTCGTAAGGAATTCTTGTAAAAGGTTTTTCCTTGTAGCTGTAGGCTATCGCCTCTGTACTTAGTGAACAACAACGCAGAAGGGTAATGCTTATGTTTCCGGTTTATACAGGGTGTTACAAAAAGGTACGGCCAAACTTTCAGGAAACATTCCTCACACAAATAAAGAAAAGATGTTATGTGGACATGTGTCCGGAAACGCTTAATTTCCATGTTAGAACTCATTTTAGTTTCGTCAGTATGTACTGTACTTCCTCGATTCACCGCCAGTTGGCCCAATTGAAGGAAGGTAATGTTGACTTCGGTGTTTGTGTTGACATGCGACTCATTGCTCTACAGTATTAGCATCAAGCACATCAGTACGTAGCATCAACAGGTTAGTGTTCATCACGATCGTGTTTTTGCAGTCAGTGCAATGTTTACAAATGCGGAGTTGGCAGATGCCCATTTGATGTATGGATTAGCACGGGGCAATATCCGTGGCGCGGTACGTTTGTATCGAGACAGATTTCCAGAACGAAGGTGTCCCGACAGGAAGACGTTCGAAGCAATTGATCGGCGTCTTAGGGAGCAGCACGGAACATTCCAGCCTATGACTCGCGACTGGGGAAGACCTACAACGACGAGGACACCTGCAAAGGACGAGGCAATTCTTCGTGCAGTGGCGATAACCCTAATGTCAGCGTCAGAGAAGTTGCTGCTGTACAAGGTAACGTTGACGAAGTCACTATATGGAGAGTGCTACGGGAGAAACAGTTGTTTCCGTTCCATGTACAGCGCGTGCAGGCACTATCAGCAGCTGATTGGCCTTTACGGGTACACTTCTGCGAATGGTTCATCCAACAATGTGTCAATCCCCATTCCAGTGCAAATGTTCTCTTTACGGATGAGGCATCATTCCAACGTGATCAAATTGTAAATTTTCACAATCAACATGTGTGGGCTGACGAGAATCCGCACGCAATTGTGCAATCACGTCATCAACACAGATTTTCTGTGAACGTTTGGGCAGGCATTGTTGGTGATGTCTTGATTGGGCCCCATGTTCTTCCACTTACGCTCAATGGAGCACGTTATCATGATTTCATACGAGATACTCTACCTGTGCTGCTAGAACATGTGCCTTTACAAGTACGACACAACATGTGGTTCATGCACGATGGAGCTCCTGCACATTTCAGTCGAAGTGTTCGTACGCTTCTCAACAACAGATTCGGTGACCGATGGATTGGTAGAGGCGGACCAATTCCACGGCCTCCACGCTCTCCTGACCTCAACCCTCTTGACTTTCATTTATGGGGGCATTTGAAAGCTCTTGTCTGCGCAACCCCGGTACCAAATGTAGAGATTCTTCGTGCTCGTATTGTGGACGGCTGTGATACAATATGCCATTCTCCAGGGCTGCATCAGCGCATCAGGGATTCCATGCGACGGAGGGTGGATGCATGTACCCTCGCTAACGGAGGACATTTTGAACATTTCCTGTAACAAAGTGTTTGAAGTCACGCTGGTACGTTCTGTTGCTGTGTGTTTCCATTCCATGATTAATGTGATTTGAAGAGAAGTAATAAAATGAGCTCTAACACGGAAAATAAGCGTTTCCGGACACATGTCCACATAACATATTTTCTTTCGTTGTGTGTGAGGAATGTTTCCTGAAAGTTTGGCCGTACCTTTTTGTAACACCCTGTATATTTATCTGCTCTAACATCCCACAATGGCTACAATGATTTGCGCGTTTCGATGCACTCTAGTATGAATGATCTTTCTTCTTGTTCTGAACTCTTTTCAATAGATAAACACAACACTCAAGACAAAGAACCATGGGGTCAATTCTAGTGTCCGATCCCATTCGTCGGCTATGAGCAAAGACGTCTTACCTAGGACAGAGACGCTACACAGAGGCAATCTTTGAAAACAACTGATCATACTCGTGAACAAACGAATGTAACATAGATGAAGTTACAATAACAATCCACGTGATTAATTACTTAGTGATAAATTATATCGAAAAGAACGGAAGGTAACGAAAATAAATAAGAACACAAAACGAAAAGTATACGTGTATGAATAAATTATTATCGTAATTTATTCGCGTAAGAAAAGCACAGAGAACCTTTAAATCCATTACAGTAGAGCGCATGATGAAGACGTAACATTGTGAAATAGCGTTAATTTTTAATAATAATTATTGAATCTCACAGATGTAGAACACAAGTAACGAAAATTCGCAAGAAGTAGGGTCTAAAGAATATTGTAATCAGTTCAAATGGCTCTGAGCACTATGGGACTTAACATCTATGGTCATCAGTCGCCTAGAACTTAGAACTACTTAAACCTAACTAACCTAAGGACATCACACAACACCCAGCCATCACGAGGCAGAGAAAATCCCTGACCCCGCAGGGAATCGAACCCGGGAACCCGTGCGTGGGAAGCGAGAACGCTACCGCACGACCACGAGACGCGGGCTGTAATCGGTAACTAGGATTAGGCTCTAGAGGTCAGTTCCTGTTACCGATTCCAACCATTCCACGATTCGTTATTTAGACAGTTTTAACAACAAGTGTGCGCATAAAGTGTTACATGATTTCTACATTTGATATTACTCTCTTCACCACTAAGAAACAAAAAGTTGGAATCTTTATCTACAATATCTGTTACTTTTTCGTAGTACTTCTGATATCAATAAGAAATATAGAAATCCTACAAAAACCTAACATCAAAATTATGAACCACTGAATAGTTACCGATTCCAATTTTTGTTATACCAATACACTAGTTTTAAAGAGCAATAAAAATGTAGGAATGCTAGTACGTTTCAGATCATACAACTCCTGCAAAAGTAACTTACATATGAATCATGAAACGGTTGGAATTGGTAACTGGAATTTTCCTGTAGAGGTTAATTATAGTTGATTCCAATATTCGTTACTTTCAGTGGATTTTCGGGAGTTGTGTACTGGCTTTTCTTCTAGAATTCAGCGTGTCGGTCTCTCAACATTTCATGCTTCTGTTTCGTATTTGTTGTCATTCATTTCATTTTCCCGTTTTTCTGTTACATTTTAGTTTCTCCTCGTCCAGAACCCCAACTTTCCTGCTCTTCTCCCGCTAGAGTCAATAGTTAAGGCTAAAATGAACGGTATTTTATAATAGTATGACTTCACCATCGCTTTACTGTAATGCAATTTAAAGGTTGTCTGTGCTTCTCTACTCACATGAACGACGGGAATAATTCTTATCAGACATGAAAATTTGTTTTTAATTCTTGTTCTTATTTGTTTTCGTTATCTGCAATTCGTTCATAAAACAGGGTGTCCCACTTAAAACTACCTGATTTCAAAGAACCTGGGAAAAATAACACAGTGGATACGACAATGAAAAATGCACTACATTGTAGAGCATCTCAAAGAATTTATTTATTTATCATCAATACACCTCTACATGTGAATCATTTGTAGCACGAAGAATATCAAGTCTATGTTTAAAAAAATGGTTCAAATGGCTCTGAGCACTATGGGACTTAACAGCTGTGGTCATCAGTCCCCTAGAACTTAGAACTACTTAAACCAACTAACCTAAGGACATCACACACATCCATGCCCGAGACAGGATTCGAACCTGCGACTGTAGCGGTCACGCGGTTCCAGACTGAGTCTATGTTCAATTTCTTGCCAAGTTCTTTGTAACATTTTCCACGTTGGGATTCGATTTTGATGTAGCAACGCTGGACATTACGTGTAATACAACATGACTCGGTTTCAGCTTCAATTTTAGAACTGAATTACACATGACACAACTACGCCAACAAACTAACACATAAACGGCCGTCACGCCAAGTCTCGCTCACAATAAACATGAATTTCAACTTGATCAAGTCACAGTAACGGTTGCGCATACACAGTTTGCAGGATTTTTGAAACCACCCTCGCAGTAGACATCTTTTGGCCAGGAATGCTCTTTTTCTCTGCGCTATGCCGTTTCTCATATCATAATTTCTTCGTCTGTCATTCGCAATTTTTCATTGAAGTTGACAGAATTTCATCACTTCATCTATTACGTGGTGCCCAGTTTTGATATTAAGTCTATCGCTAATGCCAATTCTTCTGTAGAGCGTTCATCCTCTCAAACTGGGGAACAATCAAGAATGGGGTGCCGCTGTTCTTAATATATATTAATGACTTGTCATTCTATATTCACGAAGATGCAAAGCTGGTACTTTTTGCCGATGGTACAAGTATAGCTGGCACCCTGACAGACAAGAATTAACTGGTGAAATTGTAAACGATGATTTTCAGAAAATCATTAAGTGGTTCTCTGCAAATGGACTCTCATTAAACTTTGACAAAACACGTATATACAGTTCCACACAGTAAATGGAATGACCCCATTAATAAATATAGACTTCGATCAGAAATCGGTAGCTAAGGTAGAATATTCAAAATTTCTAGGTGTATGCATTGATGAGGGTTTGAACTGGAAAAAACACATTGAGGATCTGCTGAAACGTTTGAGTTCAGCTACTTATGCTATTAGGGTCATTGCAAATTTTCGCGATATACACTCCTGGAAATTGAAATAAGAACACCGTGAATTCATTGTCCCAGGAAGGGGAAACTTTATTGACACATTCCTGGGGTCAGATACATCACATGATCACACTGACAGACCCACAGGCACATAGACACAGGCAACAGAGCATGCACAATGTCGGCACTAGTACAGTGTGTATCCACCTTTCGCAGCAATGCAGGCTGCTATTCTCCCATGGAGACGATCGTAGAGATGCTGGATGTAGTCCTGTGGAACGGCTTGCCATGCCATTTCCACCTGGCGCCTCACTTGGACCAGCATTCGTGCTGGACGTGCAGACCGCGTGAGGCGACGCTTCATCCAGTCCCAAACATGCTCAATGGGGGACAGATCCGGAGATCTTGCTGGCCAGGGTAGTTGACTTACACCTTCTAGAGCACGTTGGGTGGCACGGGATACATGCGGACGTGCATTGTCCTGTTGGAACAGCAAGTTCCCTTGCCGGTCTAGGAATGGCAGAACAATGGGTTCGATGACGGTTTGGATGTACCGTGCACTATTCAGTGTGCCCTCGACGATCACCAGTGGTGTACGGTCAGTGTAGGAGATCGCCCCCCACACCATGATGCCGGGTGTTGGCCCTGTGTGCCTCGGTCGTATGCAGTCCTGATTGTGGCGCTCACCTGCACGGCGCCAAACACGCATAAGACCATCATTGGCACCAAGGCAGAAGCGACTCTCATCGCTGAAGACGACACGTCTCCATTCGTCCCTCCATTCACGCCTGTCGCGACACCACTGGAGGCGGGCTGCACGATGTTGGGGCGTGAGCGGAAGACGGCCTAACGGTGTGCGGGACCGTAGCCCAGCTTCATGGGGATGGTTGCGAATGGTCCTCGCCGATACCCCAGGAGCAACAGTGTCCCTAATTTGCTGGGAAGTGGCGGTGCGGTCCCCTACGGCACTGCGTAGGATCCTACGGTCTTGGCGTGCATCCGTGCGTCGCTGCGGTCCGGTCCCAGGTCGACGGGCACGTGCACCTTCCGCCGACCACTGGCGACAACATCGATGTACTGTGGAGACCCCACGCCCCACGTGTTGAGCAATTCGGCGGTACGTCCACCCGGCCTCCCGCATGCCAACTATACGCCCTCACTCAAAGTCCGTCAACTGCACATACGGTTCACGTCCACGCTGTCGCGGCATGCTACCAGTGTTAAAGACTGCGATGGAGCTCCGTATGCCACGGCAAACTGGCTGACACTGACGGCGGCGGTGCACAAATGCTGCGCAGCTAGCGCCATTTAACGGCCAACACCGCGGTTCCTGGTGTGTCCGCTGTGCCGTGCGTGTGATCATTGCTTGTACAGCCCTCTCGCAGTGTCCGGAGCAAGTATGGTGGGTCTGACACACCGGTGTCAATGTGTTCTTTTTTCCATTTCCAGGAGTGTACATCTGAGTAAATTAGCTTACCACGCCTATTTTCATTCTCTGTTTTCGTATAGCATCATATTCTGGGGTAACTCATAATTGAGTAAAAGAGTGTTAATTGTACAAAAGCGTGTAATCAGAATAATTGCTGGAGCTTATCCTGCAGACACTTATTAAAAGAGCTAGAAATCTTCACTGTAGCCTCACAATATATACATTCACTTACGAAATTTGTTATTAACAATCCGAACGAATTCAAAAGT
The DNA here is from genome assembly GCF_021461395.2 of Schistocerca americana. Classification (NCBI taxonomy): domain Eukaryota; kingdom Metazoa; phylum Arthropoda; class Insecta; order Orthoptera; family Acrididae; genus Schistocerca; species Schistocerca americana. The sequence goes on from NC_060122.1 coordinate 633,289,969, forward strand.
AATAGCAGTGTACATGGCTACAACACTAGGAGAAAGGGTGATCTTCACTACTCAAGGTTAAATCTAACTTTGGCTCAGAAGGGGGTAAATTATGTTGCCACAAAAGTCTTTGGTCACTTACCTAATAGCATGAAAAGTCTGACAGATAGCCATATAGCATTTAAAAGGAAATTAAAAGAATTTCTTAATGGCAACTCCCTCTACTCATTAGATGAATTTTTGGATATAGTAAGTGGGTAATTTCCCAACCTCCACAAAAATAATTATTGAGTGTCATGTAATATTTTGTCTGATGTAATATCTTGTATAGACACCTTTTATTAACCTGACACGTTCCACATCATTACGAAGTGTCGTATTCATGATCTATGGAACAAGTACTAATCTAATCTAATCTCTTGAACAGGTCCTGTAACTCTAGCGCCATCACCGATTGATGACGCTTTTGTCCTGTTTGAAAGTGAGGAAGAGCTACAGGACTTGTTCAGTGAATCTTACATGGTGAGTCAAAAATGACTTTACAGTTTTGGAATCATATAGATATTTATTGAGATAATTTACAGAATCGATAGATATGTCAATTTGTAGCAAACAACCTCAAGTTTCCAATGAAAGTGTCAAGTGTCATTTTGGTTCGTTGTGACTACCATTTGCGATGCAGCAAACATCTCACCGGTAATCAATTTCTTCCCGCACTTGTTGCAGCAAATCGGGCGTACCTTATGCAACGGCAGCGAAGATAAATTGTTTGATAGGGGAGGAACGCACACAGCTCAGAGGAAGAAATCCGGTGGCGTCAAGTATGGGGAGCTACATGGCCATGCAAGTTCCCCTTCAGGGCCAGATCACCGACCTAGGAAGCGGTTATCGAGAACACCTCGAACTTCCGTGAGGAAATGATGTGGTGAATCCTCCTGCTGGTAGTAAACTACTCCATCTCAGTAATCTCCTACGGAATTAACAAGTTTTCAAACACCTCCAGATATACAACACCAGTGATAGTTTTCTACATGAAGAAGAAAGTGAAAGTAGCCATTTACCTTGCACTACGCTGGTGCTCCTGGTGGCGGAATGGAGTACTGATGCACTACATGGATCAAACTTGAAACTGTTTTCTACAAAATGACCCATCTACCGATTCTGTAAGTTATCTCTATAAATTTCTGTATCATTCAAAAGTTGTAAAGATCTTTTTGACTTTCCATATACAGTCGACGTAGTTCGTAGTGGTCCTGTGGTAAATTTCTTATCCTGAACACAAGAACACTCGAGATCGAATTTCGAATGGAACACGGAAAATTTCAGTCCCCGAAATGAAGTCGAATTCAAAGACCTCCAACCTGCCATGGAGTTACGCGAAATTATTATTATTATTATTATTATTATTACTATTATTACTGGATGTTCCCTATAGCTGCGCTCACATATTAATAATTTTGTTACGATAATTTACGATGAGGAAGTAGGCTATTGTACGTGCAATAATATCAACTGCTCTCACGTGTCTACCTGTTCAGATAAGCATGGCTCTGATGTGTGAAGGGGTGTGGGCAGCAGCATACATCTATGCATCGTGCTATTGAAGCAGCTATACATCATAGAAAGTCTACATTATGCAAAAGTCAATAATTTTTTAACATGATTTATGATTACTATTGCAAATATTGGGCTTCTTAGTAATGTACATGTTTTATAAAGTGACAGGAAAATGACCTGACACCCCATCCCCCGAACTGGAGAATCATTTGATTTTGGTTCAAGGTTGTCTTTGCCTAGATTGGCTTTCTTTCTGGACTTCGGAGACCAGTCTTCCCCTTTCTTCCAGTTCTTCTGCAGCTCAGATGGCTTCTTGGGCACCGTCGACCATTTCTTGAAGATAGTTCCTATGGTTTATCCATCGCTGAAACGCAAGAGTCTCTTCAGTCTCCAAAATCATTGAGTGTCTTCACCTCAAATCCTGGCAAGAGACCCTTATACGGTGCTACCAGGTGGGCCCACCCTTTACCTTGCTTTGTGACAGTGGAGCCTAGTATCCCAATGTTGGGTCCAGATTGGCTAATTTAAGGTGGTTGTTCTTATGGACAAAAATGTATGTGCATTGTATTTATTAAGGAACCGCCTTGCTGGAATCACAACTGTCGAAAAAAATAAATAAATCAAAGTAAAAGTCTTTAGACTATTAATCTTGAAGACGGTAGCTGAAACAAAAGTTCCTGAAGTTGGACAGGTATAACTTGTTAAAAAAAAAATTAAATTAAAAAAATAAAAAATAAAAATAAATGTTGGCGTAAACTTACCTTCTTTTCGTTGCTCCACTGCAGTTGATTTTACCTGAAAATTTCTTGAGCATGGTTCTCCAATAATGTGAAAGGTCAAAAAGTGATCCAAGTGTACTCAGATTAAGAACTCTGAATGTTGTTTACTTCTTGACTTGACGATATGTCACACACCACAGCTCAAAATCTCACATTGTACTGGCCCTCTCTCGCTGAGTTATATTCACATTTATAAATATTAGTATAGTTTGTACGGCCAACGCAGTAAGTAAGTATAATTTGTTATTGATAGTCATTCTACGTCGCAGGTTCGAATCCTGCCTCGGGCTTGGATGTGTGTGATGTCCTTAGGTTAGTTAGGTTTAAGTAGTTCTAAGTTCTAGGGGATTGATGACCTCAGATGTTAAGTCCCTAAGTGCTCAGAGCCATTGGAACGTTATTGATAGTCATCACTCAGAATTTTAATCCTACTCTTGAATCTTGCTTTTATTTATTTCATTACTTCTTCGAAATACTGATTGAAGAGTTGTGAAGATAAAATGAATTCCTGTCTCACGCGCTTTTAATACGAAACATCTCTCTCGGTCTTCCATCTTAATGCGTCCTCTCACGGAACGTGAAAACGCACGTGGACGAGGAGCTGGTGACGTCACAGAGTGGAATTCCACGTTCAAGTACACTACGGAGAGTGAAACAAATAATCTGAAACTTCAGATTTTGCCTCGTGGACAGGAATGTGGCCAATGACATGCGACATCGTTTTACATCAGAAACAGAACAATGGAATCGCCATATTGTACGGCGTTAAACATGGTATTTGGTGCGTTTTCTTTATGAAAATGAGTTCATTGTTTGAATAGAAGCTGTTTCAGAGCGTCAGTAAATTGAAGGTCTCTCGGGAACGCGTCGTTTTAACTACAATTTGTTATAATAAAATGAAACTACGTTCCTGTATGCCAAGGCTTCGTGTAGTCAATTTTTTTTTTTTTTTTTTTTTGGTGTTACAATTTCTGTGCTATGGAAGTATACCGTTTCAATGCTGCTGCGCAATGATGATCTATCAAAGGCGCGTATTTTTGGTACAATTTTCATGTTAATATCAAATAATGACATTTGTAGATACAGTCTTTAGACATTGTATGCCATATATGGACACCTGGTTACAACGTCGAAGCTGTAGCGCTGTTGATGAGGTATGAAGAGAAAGGTTGAAGAATAGCGTCTACCTCGTTCTAATTTTTTTTTTCACGTTTCAGTTTCTTAAGGATTCTGGGCCGTCCTTATTCATTTAATAGAAGCATTTTTTTCGAATGTACAAGATATTTAACGCAAATAATGTATTTACTGTTATTCTTGTTGCAAAGGCAAAAATCTTAATGTCACTGTCAGCAAATGTCTTAAAGTAAACAGAAGTACTTTTTGTTACGCTGAAACTTTCTGTAAAATATACATAACCATCTTTGGGTTTATGGACTGACTTAAGTTTGTATCTTGCCACTAAATTTCTTTTCCATTGATGGTGAGCAGCTTCGAAAAAATCTCTTACATTCGAATGAAACAACGAAATGAATCACGGGCTTGACATCTACATGATGTAGTACGTTATTTCTGAGTGTTGGTAGTCAATGCAACATCCAGAAAATGGGTATTATGCACACACAAACTGACGTTAGACGCTATATCTTAACTATATTCAATTTAAAACCGAAAATGGGACGAAAATTCAGTTGAGTTCAATTTCTGCTAATAGGTATCTCAGATTGCTGTTCCATATTATGTAATACTCCTCTGCCAGCAAGTCGCTGTTCAAGCCATCAACAAGTCGGGAATCTTCTTCGCGTTTTTCTCCGCTGTTCTTCGACAATTGCTAACAGAGTTAATGGAGCTGTTTTACGCGCATCCATTTTCGTCACCAAACTACCGTATGTGGTTTGCGAGCCAAACAAAGCTGACAAGGGCCGCTGGAGAGCGCTGAGAGAGCGAATCACGTTAGCCAGCTCATTCCGTGTGCCGATGACTCTCTCTCGTGAAGTCCGATGTCTCGTCCTCGTCCAGGTCAACGTTAGTTGCTTCGTCCCATATGAGGATGGCTTTATTGTTCTCTCGTTGTTGTTACAATTATATATTGTATATTACTTGCCTTTCTCTATTCCGTGCACTTATATACTGCTCTGAGCATATGAAATATCTTACACCACTTTATATGGTCGAACACATAGTCCCGGTCGGCACGTACTGTATTCCGTAACGTAAGGACCGAGGTCTGACAACTAATACAGGTGTATTACCTATCTCGGAGGTCTACTTTTTGTGTCTTGAGTGTACCTGTGACTGTGGCCATAATGGGCTAGGGCATAGAGTGGTGCCATCTTTGCGTTGAATGATGATTCGAGAGTTATTAATTCGTTCATTCATAGCTTGTTTACATATCTATTGCTACCTAGGAATTGAAGGAAACACTAACTTTTTATTGTGTATAAAATAGCTCCTATACTTACTATAAATTAAAATCCCCACCACCTATTCCTGCAGTGTTGGAATGTGCGGGCTCTTTCATTCGAGGTAATCAATGGATCACAATCAAATGCCTCGTTGCTCAAATGGATGTGGCTTTGGTAACGGTGATATACTCCTCCACCAGTGGGGATACTCAAAGATGTGTACTAACTGGGTTCGTCGGCACCTAAGACAATCGTAAAGAGCAACGAAGGACCATCTGTGCAGGAATTGCTTGCACATTACAAGGCGCTGAAACATGGGTTCATGACTTCGAATTGGAAATAAAACATCTATTCACGGAGTGGTGCTACACTCTTCACCTCCAAAACGTAGCGTATCAACTGCATTCGGTCAAAAAGTAGACCAGAGCAGAAGTGATTTGCAGCAGAGCCAGCCGCAGGCAGGCAAGGGTGATATGCGCTGTGAAGCAAAACACGGCCGACAGACATTGCGAAGCAAAGCAAAGTGGGTGCAGTATAGCGACAGCCGATGCTGCAATACGCCAGCGGAAGGACAGAAGCCTTTCCTCATTTGTCACCACGGAAGTGTTTGGAGTGTGTGCCTTAAGCCCTAAACGAACATTTTCTGGAGTGTATAAGTAGTCAGCTTTTCATGTACTAAAATATTCTCATCTGAGTATCACAGCCTACACCTCAAGCCAGTGACACCTGGAGCGACGTACTGAAAGTCAGTACAGGTCCACTGTTCGACCAATGTTAGGGCAGCCTGCCCTGACTCATGAAAGATGAAAGCAGCAAGCAGCTGCCGCCGGAGCAGAGGGTTATCTGCTCACTGTGGGTGGGTGGGGGGGGGGGGGCGGGGGGGTGAAGGTCACGGCCACTTCTGCGGAACTGTCAGCTGCGCTGCCGCGCTATCATCACGGCCGCCTCCACAGACGTCACTGACAGCTGCATTTGAGAGGTGCCAAGCTCGGCCTCGCACTTCGCACTGTCAGCAATGATGGACACCTATTGCTTCACATGAGAGGCAACTGGACGTCTCCACCAAGCTGTTCCTGATGTACTACAGCTGAGGGCTGGAATAAAGAAGTTAATTAAACAAAACTACTGTCGTCCTGACGTCTCATTTCGCTCTCCATGAGTGACAATCCGTATAGGAGCCCCCACCCACTTGCGGGGCCGCCCGCATTTCCACCATTTCCACCCACGGCGCCCACGCTAGTTAGCCCGCACGTTATTCGTTCGTTTCTTTCGCCAGTCGACTAGACTGAAATGAGTTATCGAGAAGTTGTACTTTCCTATGTATCACGCGCGTCTGCGTCATCGTATTTTATACGTTTGTGTTTGGCACATAGATAGCTCATACATACCTGCGAGAAAAGTCGTGGCCATTTTAGTAATCTCAATACCTTATTCTGTCTCGCATTTGTTCGAGAAAAGTCGCGAATATTCTGCTGTTTTCTTGTACAGAGAACCTTCAATACGTAGCGTTATAAATACGGACTATTCGCCTAATAGGCATTACATTCAGAAGCAGAAATATTAAAACTGGAGAACGAATAAGTAAAAGGTCCTAGTTATAGCAAGTGAAAGTGTGAGGATTAGTCAAGAGTGAGAGTGATTAGTTAACTGTGAAGTATTAATAATAGTAATTCATAGTAATTTCTCATTAAAAATATTGTTTCGAGACTTGTAACAATATTTTTACCAATAACGTAGCCGGCCAGAGTGGCCGAGTGGTTCTAGGCGCTTCAGTCTGGAACCGCGCGACCGCTACGGCTGCAGGTTCGAATCCTGCCTCGGGCATGGATGTATGTGATGTCCTTAGGTTAGTTAGGATTATGTAGTTCTAAGTTCTATAGCACTGATGACCTCAGCTGTTGAGTCCCATAGTGCTCAGAGCCAGTTGAGTGGATATTACTGCATTCTTTAATTGTTGTTATTTGTGACGGTATTACATATAATTATTGACAATTAGGTTCATTTTCCAACGAACGTTGTTAGCAAGTGCGTGATTATTTGTGTAACATGGCGAAATTCCTAATATGCGATAGTATGGGGATCATCTGGTGAGCAAGATGTATGAGACAGGTAAAATACCCTCAGACTTCAAGAAGAACATAATAATTCCAATCCCAAAGAAAGCAGGTGTTGACAGATGTGAGAATTACTGAACTGTCAGTTTAATAAGTCACAGCTGCAAAATACTAACGCGAATTCTGTACAGACGAATGGAAAAACTGGTAGAAGCCAACCTCGGGGAAGATCAGTTTGGATTCCGTAGAAATGTTGGAACACGTGAGGCAATACTGACCCTACGACTTATCTTAGAAAATAGATCAAGGAAAGGTAAACCTACGTTTCTAGCATTTTTAGACTTAGAGAAAGCTTTTGACAATGTTGACTGGAATACTCTCTTTCAAATTCTGAAGGTGGCAGGGGTAAAATACAGGGAGCGAAAGGCTATTTACAATTTGTACAAAAACCAGATGGAAGATGTAAGAGTCGAGGGGCATGAAAGGGAAGCAGCGTTTGGGAAGGGACTGAGACAGGGTTGTAGCCTATCCCCAATGCTATTCAATCTGTATATTGAGCAACCAGTAAAGGAAACAAATGAAAAATTCAGAGTAGGTATTAAAATCCATGGAGAAGAAATAAAAACTTTGAGGTTCGCCGATGACATTGTAATTCCGTCAGATACAGCAGTTGAACGGAATGGACAGTGTCTCTAAAGGAGGATATAAGATGAACATCAGCAAAAGCAAAACGAGGATAATGGAATGTAGTCGACTTAAGTCGGATGATGTTGAGGGAATTAGATTAGGAAATGAGACACTTAAAGTAGTAAAGGAGTTTTGCTATTTGGGGAGCAAAATAACTGATGATGGTCGAAGTAGAGAGGATGTAAAATGTAGACTGGCAATGGCAAGGAACGTGTTTTTGAAGAAGAGAAATTTGTTAACATCGAGTATAGATTTAAGTGTCAGGAAGTCGTTTCTGAAAGTATTTGTATGGAGTGTAGCCATGTATGGAAGTGAAACATGGACGATAAATAGTTTGGACAAGAAGAGAATAGAAGCTTTCGAAATGTGGTGCTACAGAAGAATGCTGAAGCTTAGATGGGTAGATCACATAACTAATGAGGAGTTATTGAACAGAATTGGGGAGAAGAGGAGTTTGTGGCACAACTTGACAAGAAGAAGGGACCGGTTGGTAGGACATGTTCTGAGGCATCAAGAGATCACAAATTTAGCATTGGAGGGCAGCGCGGAGGGTAAAAATCGTAGAGGGCGACCAAGAGATGAATACACTAAACAAATTCAGAAGGATGTAGGTTGCAGTAAGTACTGGGAGACGAAGAAGCTTGCACAGGATAGAGTAGCATGGAGGGCTGCATCAAACCTGTCTCAGGACTGAAAACCACAACAACAACAACATGGGGATCCAAATACGCGACGGTGTCGCATGTTACGATACCTAACGCATGCTGGGGGAACTCGTTCTCTCACGATTTGTTATATGTAATTTATGCAATACTATCATGAGATAACAATATTTTATCATTTATTGCAGTAAAAGTTTGGCAACTGCGTTTATTTTAATTCGATTAAATTATCACAAACAGGGATTACTTTAACTGGTCTTATGACCAGAAATTGGAATGTTTTCTGGAACTTTCTTTCAAGGCAGTATCTTGCTCAGAAGTGATCAATATTATTCCAAATTCAAAGTACTCCGTTCACAATACTTATAAAAAATAATCTAACAAATAAAATCATGGAAGTTGAAGTCCTTTAAGAAGTATATCTGATTACTGTATTTATTCTTTGTAGATGGCAATGGCACCTAAAAGGAAAATGTGGGATAAAGACCCCATGTTTCGTGCCATTACATGTGTTATAAATGGCGAGATGGGGTACTTAAAAGCCTCAAAATTTTTTCTGTGCCAAAACGTAGTTTGGAAAGGTATGTGAAGGATAAAACTCGTACACCCGAGAAACTGGTTGGAGTTAATCTTGGCAAAAGGCCTGTTCTCTCATCTCAACCGGAAGATGAACTAGTGAAATACTGCCTTGCAATGGAAGAGCTATTTTATGCTCTTAAATGTAAGGACATATGAAGCATGGCCTCCCAGTTAACTTTCAGGAATAGGCTGAAGAATCCCTTCAATTCAGAAAAGGCTTCAGCGGGAAAGAAATGGCTCCGAGCTTTCCTTAAGAGACATCCCATTTTATCAATGAGTACTCCTCAGGGTCCTGTAGCAGCAAGAGTGAAAGCTTTCACTCCAGAAAATGTGGGGAGATTTTTTGATATATACGAACCTGTGCTATCTAAAGCCACCCACAACGCGCATCGAGTATTCAATGTTGACGAAACTGGGGTGACGTCTGTGCAGCACAAACACAGAAAGGTTATTGCTATGAAAGGGAAGAGACAAGTTGCTGCCTTGACTTCAGCAGAAAGGGGAAATCTCATCACAGTTGTAACGTGCATGAACGCAGCTAGCTCTTATGTTCCACCACTAATCGTCTTCAAATGGTTCAAATGGCTCTGAGCACTATGGGACTCAACTGCTGAGGTCATTAGTCCCCTAGAACTTAGAACTAGTTAAACCTAACTAACCTAAGGACATCAAAAACATCCACGCCCGAGGCAGGATTCGAACCTGCAACCGTAGCGGTCTTGCGGCTCCAGACTGCAGCGCCTTTAACCGTACGGCGACTTCGGCCGGCTAATCGTCTTCCCAAGGAAGAATTTGAAGCAGGAATTGATGGACGGTGCACCTTAAGGATCAATATCAGCTTGTCATCCAAGTGGCTGGAAACAAATTCACATTTTTACTCAGTGGTTTGATCATTTTGTGGATCATGTATAGCCATGTTCAAATGACCCTGTCATTTTGATTCTTGATGTGCATTATTCCCACACAAAGGATCTCGATGTGTTAGATGAAGCATGTGAAAACAATGTTCTTATTGTATGTTTGCCACCTCACTCAACGCATATAATGCAGCCACTTGACGTCGGATTTATGGGGCCTTTGAAAGCCTACTATGCCCAAGAGATAGAAACGTGGTTGGCAATTAACCCAGATCGTGTTATCGCCCCATTATTAATAGACAGGTTGTTTGGGGCAGCTTACAACCGAGCAGCAACAATGGAAGCATCTGTGAATACCTTCAGAAAAACAGGTCTCACCCCATGCAACAGAAACATCTTTAGGGAACATGAATTTTCAATTCATCGCCATGCTGACGCTCTTCAAGAAAGAGAAGCCAGAAACGAAAATGAAACTACTGATGGTGATGGTCAAGCTGTCAGCCCGGCAGACATCAGACTTCTCCCACACATCGCAAAACCACTTGGAGATAGTCAAATAGGTCAAACATCGACTTCGTGCTTTGCTGCTGCGTTACTAGCTTCAACTCCTTATGTAAAGCAATTGCAAGAATCTAAACAGAAGAAATTAGAGGCTGAAGCTAAGAAAGCAGCCCGAAAGTTATTTGGGGAGAAGGGTGGAAAATCTTCAAATCGTAGACCTAAAGCAGAAGAATCGTCTAGTGACTCGGCATCCGATGTCCATCTTGATGACAGTGGGGATTCAGACAGCAGTGATGACGATGACGTAGAGTGTCTGTTCTGCACTGGGCGCTTTTCGGAAGACAAACACGGGGAGAAATGGGCACAGGGCAGCAAATGTTATCGCTGGGCTCGAGAGGATTGCGGTGTCACAGAAGACAATTTTGTTTGCCCCAGATGTCGTAAATATAAACCTAAGTAGTGTGAAATGAGTGAAGGTTAACAGAAATGAATGAACATGTAAAAATTGTATATTCATATGTCATTCTTCTTCTTCTTCTTCGTTTCACCCAACTTTGGGGTACGTTGAATCAATCACTTCTGTGTGTTCTGTGCCTTTCTTTTCGCCCAGTACTGCTTCATTCTGTAATAAAATAATTAAAGCAAAATATTATTACTGTCTCATATTAGGAAACTTTGATCTCATTTCTACGAAATGCCTTGTTTGTGAAGATTTAATAACGACTCTAAACGATTCTTTATTATTGGAAATACGGTAATTGTATGATAAAATTAAATAATGCATGATGTTATTACCATCATAAAAAATACGATTGCACTTACTTTTAGGTCTTTCAAATGGGTTCATAAAAGTGTGTCTCATATTAGGCACCTTTCCTCTACTGTCCTCTCTTACCGTGCTATACATGCAGAAACTCTTGAAAGTTTCGCCTGTACCCACAATCACTCAGCTTTCTTGTTTTATCAATAACGAGAAACCCATACTGTGAATGATTCCAGCAATCAGCACATATCTTTACAAAGTCATTGTCAGTTCCGACATGTGCCTGGTAAATGTGTTTTAAATTCAGATTTTCTTGTTTGAAGACCAACTGTTTCGGGTTTCTGGAATATGTTTGGCTTAGATAAAATACGTCAGCACCCATATGACGACCGAAACAAAAATATTTTCGATATTGGTCTTGGTTTTCCGCAGCAACATCGTCAAATATGAAGACAGTGTTTGGATTTGCTTTTTCAGCTGGAGGGATATCACCGCTTTCACCGAATGTGCAAAGGAAATAGTGTGGGTGGTACCATGTCGGGTCATAAAGGAGGTATAGATTTAACATTGAAAACTGTGATTTGAACACATTGATAGCCGTAACAGGTATAAAATATTTTACGTGGAAAATTACGTCCAGTCATAAGGAGAATACAGATGTACGTGGAAAATGGCTATTTTCAGAGACACTGTTGTCAGGAGCAGATATTTGCAATACTTTGTTCATTGTTGAATATCCCAAATTGGAGCTGAAATTCTAATAGTTAATTGTAACTGTTGTCGTTGTTGTTGTGATCTTCGGTCCAAACACTGGTTTGATGCAGCTGTCCATGCTACTATATCCTGTGCAAGCCTCTTCATCTCCGAATAACTACTCAAGTTACATCCTTCTGAATCTGATTAGTGTATTAATCTCTTGGTCTTCCTCTACGATTTTTGTCCTCCACGCTTCCCTCCAGTACTAAATTGGTGATGCCTTGATGCCTCATAACGTGTTCTAGCAATCGATCCCTTCTTCTCGTTAAGTTGAGCCACAAATTCCTCTTCTCCTCAATTCTATTCAGTACCTTCCCATTAGTTAAGTGATCTAGCCATCTACTCTTCAGCATCCTTCTGTAGCACCACATTTCGAAAACATCTGTTCTGTTCTTGTCTAAACTAGTTATTGCCCATGGTTCACTTCCATACATGGCTACACCCATACAAATACTGTCGGAGAAGACTTTCTGACACTTAAATCCATGCTCGACGTTAACAAATTTCTCTTCTTCAGAAACGCTTTCCTTGCCTTAGCCAATATAGATTTTATATTCCCTCTACTTCGACAGTCATCAATTATATTTCTTCCTAAATAGCAAAACTCATTTTCTGCTTTAGGTGTCTCTTTTCCTAATCTAATTCCCTCGGCACCACCTGATTTAACTCGACTACATTCCATTATCCAGGTCCCACCTCCTTAAATTCCTACCTCTTTGCAGTCTCTTCAGTTTCAGTCTACAGTTCATAACCAATAAATTGTGATCAGAGCCCACATCTGCCCCTGAAAATGTATTACAATTTAAAACCTGGTTCCTTAATTTCAGTCTTACCATTCTATAATCTATCCGAAACCTGAAACTTCCTGGAAGATTAAAACCTTGTGCCGGACGGAGACTCGAACTCGGGAGCTTCTGTAAAGCTCTTTTTTTTTTTTTTTTTTGGACGGGGGTGGGGAGTAGGAGACTAGGTACTGGCGAAATTAAGGCTTCGAGAGTGGACCGTGAGTCTTGCTTTGGTAGCTCAGATGGTAGAGCAATTGCCTGCAAAAGGCAAAAGTCTAGAGTTTGAGTCTCAATCCGGCACATAGTTTTAATCAGCCAGGAAGTTTCATATCAGCGCACACTCTGCTGCAGAGTGAAAATCTCATTCTGGACATATCGCAAAACCTCCAGTGTCTCCAGGCCTCTTCCACGTATACAACCTTCTTTCATAATTCTTAAACCAAGTGTTAGCAACGATTAAGTTATGCTCTGTGCAAATTTCTACCAGACGGCTTCGTCTCTCATTTCTTACCCCCAGTCCATATTCAGCTACTACTTTTCCCTCTCATCCTTTTCCTACTGTCGAATTCCCGTCCCCCATGACTATTAATTTTTCGTCTCCCTTAAGTATCTATATAATTTATTTTATCGCAACACACATTTCTTCAATCTCTTCATCATCTGTGGAGTTATTTGGCATATAATCTTGTACTACTGTAGTAGGCGTGGACTTCATGTCTATACTGATGAAACTACGACAAAAAATATGGAGAGGTGAGGATATTTACATGCTCGCCTTGGTTTATGAAAATCATTTTATTCCTCCACTAGTGGGACTGACAGCTGAGGCTGCATACTACTTGTGCTCTATGGGTTTAAGTCCTGCACAATCCCCCCTTGTTCCACATTTGGTTATCTATTGTAAGTAATAAAAATGAAAGACGCAGTGTCCACAGATTTGGGGGCCAGGATGACTGTCACCTAGGACACCGAAACAGCGACCACATACCTGGGTGCAATACGCACCACCAATTTGAGGAATAAATGCTCTGAGTCTTTTCGAAAACTGGAAATAGAGACATCTTCTAACCCGTCACTGTCTAAGATGAGATTAGATCTAGGGATCACCACCTTCGGACAGCTGTTTGGGAACGCTCCACAATGCCGCAAACTCTTCCAGTTTCCATATAATGAGATGTCTTCCACATTTTTGTCAATAAGAAGCACCACCTCTTTGTTTTATTTCAACCATCCCGTGTGTCGTGGGAGCAGCTTAGTTTACACTATTCGATGTTCAGCTTTCTGTGAGAGCCAATGGATTGAAACAAGTTAATGTCGGTTTGTTACCTGACATAGAAAGTAAATTCGAAATCATGGTAGATAAACAAAATGTATGACTATGTACAGAACTGTAGTCACACACTGCTTTGATGTGTTACAGCAAAATGCAATGTATCAAACTGTTTATGAAAAAACAATACAAGAACCCTCTATTATAGCTGATAATCTGTGGGATATGGCCTTCCTTCAGTACAGGCGACAAAACTTTACACAGGTCCGTGGAAGAGACATCGATCACTGACAACCTGCTCCAGTCAACTAATACATGTACATTAATGGGATCACCACATATGGGCCATGTCGACATGCATATGGTACTTGTTTCTGAAATATCCGAAGAGAGAGGTCTGGTAAAATCTTATTGAATTCTCTACCATGTGACGTTAGTGAAGTTCATATAGTTAATATTCTACTCCATTGAACATTACAAAAATAACGAGGAGGGAGAAACAGAGAGAAGAGAGAGAGATTGTGCCTTCAGTGAAGAGTGTGACACCATTACACTGTTGTAGTTCTAGCGTGGTAATAATAAGAATACGGTAAAAGAGATTAGGACATATACAGGGGGATATTTATAAGCTGCCACTCGGTATCGATGAATTGCAGTTGTTACGCTTCTTAATTTCTTTCCGCAGTACACACCTACTCTGCATGCTTGTGAATTTCCTCCTGTAAGTTAGTGTGCTATTTTTCTCGTTGTGTTAGCTCTCTAGATAGTCAGTGACAGATGGAGGACTAGATAGCCTTCTAACTATGGAACAGTGTTGTCGGAATGTTATGGGATTTCGAGAGAACTGACAGGAGTCTTCGACTTGGTTGGTGGACATCAATTTTTCCTGCTCTGGCAAAAGCCGTGTATTGTCCAAGAAAGTACGTAACATAAATAAAAGATGCGAGGGCTGCTTAGTTGAAATTACAGCCTTTATTCCTCGACGAACATGTGATAACGACTACGTGGCGGCACGGTTTTGGTATGGGAAGCTGTGGTAGGCTACGCGAAACGGCAGCCAGCTGGTGTGAGTGTGGATATACCATAATTTTGGGAGGCTTTACATCTACAAATGATAATCACACTATTTGTCGGGAATAAAATGCTGTTGGAACCTAAAGTTACTATGGTTAGTGCCCCGACATATCAGCAGGCGTGGCTGGGAAGTGATCAGACTAACAACGCTGTAAAAAATTACGTGTGTCTATCCGTAAGAGGAGGGCAGATTTAATGTGGGGAATTGCCATTTCAGCTCACTGACCAGTATATCCGACCGTAAGGGGTAATAAGTCACTTCGTCAACAGCTGCACATTATAGCAATGCAAGGGCCAGCTGGATCTGCTGTAATGTACAAACAGTACTGTACAATAGAAGAACAAATGCTAAAGCTTACAAAAATGCCACCAAATTTAGACAGAAGAAACTGTGAGTAACTGGTTACACAAATGAGAATTAAGTAAGCGTGCACAACGTAGTAAAGACAGTAAATGTGCTCACAAAAATCGATCGTGAACAATGCATAAAATCTTTTATTCTGCAGTCATGATCACTTTGTATGACCACAGTCACAGGTTCTGTTGTATTATATGCAATTACTTCACAATCTACCACCCTATTGCTGATACACCTTTGTGTAAGGACTGGTGTATGTTCTCTTCCACTGTAAATAATTGTAGGTTATTTAACAAAGCTCGCTTGTGATTTTATTGACACCCTATGATGACAACCAGTTAAATTTTCAAAGACAATACCGCCTTTGTAACTGTGTTATTAATGACTTACGATCGGTCTGTGATATGAACATTGCCGTTCCTGACATATCTTACTCAATTATTTTCGAACTGTATTTTATAATTATTCACTTACTGTCATAGTTGTCAAATGACGTTGTAGTTTGGTCTAAGCATAGTCACCTGTTCCCTTGTTACTGCGCATAATTGTGTTGTTAACTTTTCTTGGGTTCTATTTTTCAATCTTTTGGCTCAATTCTGCGCTCTTCAATATCTGTTCTGCACCTGCATTCCTTGTAACAGTTATGGTCGCACAGTTGATTATCGCACTTGACAGAGCCCCAGCCGGCCGGAGTGGCCGAGCGGTTCTAGGCGCTTCAGTCTGGAACTGCGCGACCGCTGCGGTTGCAGGTTCGAATCCTGCCTCGGGCATGGATGTGTATGGGGTCCTTAGGTTAGTTAGGTTTAAGTAGTTCTAAGTTCTAGGGGACTGATGACCTCAGATGTTAAGTCCCATAGTGCTCAGAGCCATTTGAACCATTTGAACAGAGCCCCAGTACTAAGATTACATGTTTAATTCTGTCGTCGAGCGGCCTTTCTGGGCGGTTTGCTGTACGTAGAATGCTGTGTCTGCTCGACATACTTCTCCCGAGTGACAGGCAGTATGTTTATGAACAGTTTTTTTGGATTTGGTCTTTCACATTACTTACGACAAGCGGGCCATTTAAGTCATGACTTAAGAACAACTAGGCAAGGATTTAGTATAAGGTTGTTATCAGTATGAGTTGCCCATTTTATTCGTTAAGATGCTGTAGTTTTACCCTAATTTCCTATTTTGTTTAACTGCAGACCACCTGATGATGTTCAGCGAACGAAACCGCTCGTAACACAATGAATGTGTAACAATACATGCAAGGCCCTTTTCGTTAATCATCAATAGTAGTGTCTGCTGTGGCGCTCCCCATGATCAGTAGTCATGTAGATGTAGATGTGCAGCATGGCACAGTTAAAAAAGTAGCCAGCCTCCCCTTCGAATGCGTATACAATATTTCGATTTCTGAAGTATGCAGCTACAACACTGGGCAGTTTTACGCAGTAATCGATTGTTAGCATTCTTCTGTCAGCATTTCTGTTTATATCATCAGTGAAGTTAAACATTTCTCTTTGCGATCAGAGAAATTGTGGAAGAACATGTGAAAACAGGTTCGTTAAGGAAAATAGCGAAATTTTCGAGGTCAAGTGTCTGGCTTAAGGAATACCAGCAAAGAGAGCCATACAGATTCTGTATAAAAATTGACGCACCTACGGATCCGTGCAAAATTGAACGACAAAAAATTCCTTCAGTTCGCACCCCAGAAGCTACTGCAGACATTCACCGAAGAACTATTGACAGCCCAAAGAAGTCTACACGTAAATTGGCCCAACAAGCGCATGTAAGTAGGATAGGGTGTCCATTCGTCCCGTTTTTCCCCTTGACAGTCCGGTTTTTTACCAAAATGTCTCGCTGTCCCGAAAGATTTTTTGGGGACGCTCAAATGTCCCGTTTTTTTATGATTCCGCTTGGCTAGAGTATTTTACGCTACTTGGTATTAACTGCGCAATTATTTACGCTAGGAAGCGTGTGATGACTGTCAGCATACCCCAAACATGTACCGAACTGTCAAAAATCGCAAGTAATTTTAAACGCACTATAGGTTACGAATAACAACGAAGATTCTTGTCTTCTAAATCGAGCCATTGAATCCGTCCTTTCAGTCCAGTCTACACCACTGATACTTGCTCTCTGGCTTTCATCGCCACTCTGTTAATGTTTTGCACTGTGCAATCACTGTTTCATTATGCCAAAACGAAAGTGTAGTTTTAACAGCAATATAAAAAGCGAGTTTCCTTTTATCACTGGTAATGGAGAAACTGTAGAATGTACGATGAGCAGATCAAAATTTGCTATTGGTCATGGTGGAAGGTCTGACATTGTGAATCGCATTAAGACGAAGAAGCATCGCATGAGTGATCAAACGAAAAGAGCAAATAAATGCGTGAGTGACTAATATGTAAACTTAAAATCAGTAATAGAAATGGATAAGCAGTTGGCAGCACAAGAAGCTACGTTTGCATACCACAGTGCAATGCATAACCATAGCTTTAAGTCAATGGACTGTACTACAGCAGTTGTTAGAAACTTTTCAATCCTAAATTCACATGTGGACACAAAAAATGTAATGTAATCATTTCAAACGTTATTGCACCGTATGCAGCTCAGCAGGTTTTAAATGAACTGAAAGGTGCTCGATTCCTGTCTGATACATCGAATCATCTGGATTTGAAGTTGGTTCCTCTCCTTATCAGGTATTTTCACCCTGAAAATGGCATCACGGTGAAAATACTCGAATTGGTTAATTTAGCTGGAGAAACTTCAGATTTACTTCACGATTAAGTGCTGGAGGTTTTAAAGAAATATGATCTTGAGGGAAAGGTGAGTGCAGTTTCTTCAAACAACACTAACACCAATTTTGGTGGTAAGCAGGGGAAAGGAAAAACAATTTGTTCTATAAACTGCAACAGAACACAGTGAGTAATATAGTAGGTGTTGATTGTCCAGCACATGTGGTGCACAATTCCTTACAAACTGGCTCAGATTAACTACCCATCGACTGCCAATTAATTGTAAACAAAATCTACCAGCATTTCCACATATATACAGTAAGAGTTGAATCTCTGAATTCATTCTGTAAGTTTACTGAAACTGAATACAAAACTGTACTTGGGCACAGCAAGACAAGGTGGCTATCTCTGCTACCAGCATTGGAAAGAATTGTAGAGGTATTTCCTGCTTTGAAATCAAATTTCATTTCCCTTGATAAGTGGCCTGTTATCCTTAGACAATTCTTTGATAACCCTGTGTCTATTGTTCTTCTACAGCTTCTTGTTAGCCAGCTAAAACCTTTCTCCACAACAATTAAATGTACTGAGAAACAAGAAATCACAATAGTGGAAGTTTATCAAGAAATAAACGAATTATTGGGCAAATTACAATGTAGAAAATCTGAAAGATTTCTCACATCCTTTGTACATGAGACTCTAAGAAAGCTGGAAGAAGAAGGTGAAATTACTGTATAACAATTTCATATTTATGCTGACATCTTCTATGACTCTTGCATTTAGTATATTAAAGAATCGTGTTTACCATTTCTCACACCTTTCAAAGCTTTTGACTGGGTTAATATTAAAAAGGAGCAGCTACAGTGGAAGGATATTCAGGACTGTTTTGTTTTTCTTAAAAGTGATGTACCAAATTTTCCTGTTGATGAAGACGAACTGTTCAATGATTTTTCATGTGCACAGAACTTCATGAAGAACGACACAAAGAAAGGGTTAGTGCAACGTGGTGTAAAATATTTCCTTATTTCGAAAGTAAAAACATTAACATGAAAAACATGATTCATTTGGTGGAGTTTTGTCTGGCATTTCCTTTGTCAAATGCTGCTGTGGAACGTGTGTTGTCGGTAGTGAACTCTGTGGTCAAATGAAAAAAAAAACAGGATGAAAGTTGAAACAGTGAGGGCCTTGCTCATTGTCAAAACACACTTTAATGGTGTATCGTGTATTGACTTTTATGATACAATTTCAAACGAAAATGCACTTCTTGATAAAGTACATAAAATTGAAAAGTACGGTGATAGTGTGGCAGAGTAATTGTAAAAAGTGATTTGGGATCATCTGAGCGCACGTTGTAAAGGTAAACTTGTATATGTATTAAATTTAGTCAATACAATATTTATGTCCAGTTTTTTTCCTTCATTGTCCCAGGTTTTTCTAGAATTTATATTAAATGTCCCCTTTTTCAATGAAAATGAAATGGACACACTAAAGTAGGAGGACTTGCAAGCGGATATTAAAAAGTCTTAATTTGAAGCCATATCGTGTGACGGTTGTGCAGCAATTATGGGAGCAGGACAGCCAGAAAGTGTAAATTACTGCACGTGGCTTTTGAACAACATCAACGATAGTTTGTTAGGCCTTTCCATTGTATCATGAGTGATGAAGCATGGTTTCATCTTTCCACTCATGTGACTTCATAGAACACGGAGAACCTTAAAACTGTATATCACAACCACTCCTTGATGAAAAAAAAAAAAAAAAATCGGCATTTAGTGCTCTATAGCAGGCACGCGCATCATGCGACTGATATTTGTTGACACTATCCTCAACACGGTTGCATATACAGAAATTTTTTATGTACTTTAAGCTCAACTCACTGAATATGAAAGATAATATTGCTTCTTCCAGCAAGATGGGGCAACATGCCACACATCTAAGGTATTCCTGGAACGAGTCCACGATGTCTTCACTGAGGAACGAACTGTCAACAAACATCCATGGCCACCACATTCGCAGGATCTAACATGTGATTCTTTTCCTGTGGGGCACTTGAAGAGCAAAGCCTATGAAACAAATCCATGGACAATACAGGAACTGAGAAGACATCAGCCGTGAAGTTGCCGCTATCGATATCTGTACTTTATGCGGGGTTCTCTGAATTCATTTAGACTTGCACGGCTGTGTATTGATGTTGCAAGGGGGCCCCTTTCAGCATCTTACATCAATTTATTTTTCACTGTAAATAGATGGTAAGTCCATTTCAGCTCTTCGTTTCTGTGATTTCGTTACATTTCCCTTATACCTACACTGACTACTTTTACCTGTACCACCTTGTAGTCGTAGATCCCGTGGCTGTGTCATGAAGGGGTGAGTGGCAAGGTCAAGGAGACTGCACGAGAAACAGGTCTGTAAACCGAGGATGCGCTCGACAGATACTGCTTCAGGGAAACAACCAAGCAAGCGGACCCTGCAACAATGTGAGACACAAACCAGGAAAGAGGGAGTCAAGCACGGAATCTTTGCGTCAGCCATTTGCGTGGCAGATACGCTGGTCCACATTATCTCCAAAAAAAGAAACGCATATCATGCAGCCAGAGGTCGTGGTCGCTTATCAGAGGAAATCAGGCACGGCCCGAGGTTATACCGGGGCCAGTTCTAAAACGAGTGGATCATACTAAAAAAAAAGATAGAACCGGAGTAGCGATACTTTCCGTGTCATTCGGTCATCTATAACGATGGAAAATTTAACATGGGTGGACCGCAAGATAACTCGGGCGCAGCAGAATTTTCCGTGTCACTCGGTCATCTGGAACGATGGAAAGTTTGGAGATTGTGCTCTGTACGCAGTGAAACCAGCCTTTTCGTTCTGTTTCCACGCAAGCGACTGGTAAATATTTATTTTTCTGACAGCAAAAAGAATTCCGTCAGAACTAATAACGAGATTCGACAAGTATTTTGTCTGGAATGTAGTATTATATTGCAGTGAATAATGGATGTCAAAAAGATGGAGGAAAAAATACTAGGATGGTTTTTTAACTTTGCAGTCGTAAAAAATACCTGAAATGAAATGGACTAACAGAATGAGAAACCGAAAGGCACTTTTAAGAATAGTAGGGGAAAGAAAACTACAATAAAAATGATAAGAATGAGAAATACGTCTTGGTTGAGACATATATTTTGCGAAGAAATTGCCCGCACAGGAAAGCCATCGCAGCAAAGATTGCTGCGGAGACAAGAAGACAAGAGAGTGTACAGTCAATATCTGTTGCAAACAAATGCACGAAAGAAGTAAATATTTTCCTTTCTTTTAAGCTGACACGAAATGAACTGGATCTTGGGTTCGAACGGTTAGTAATATTACCGAGCGAGGTGGCACTGTTGTTGGTACACTCGTATTCAGCAAGACGATGCTTATAACCCGCGCCCGGCCTCAAGATTTACGTTTTCCGTTATTTTAGAATTCGCTCCAGACAAATATCAGTTAGGATCCTTTGAATGAGCACAGCCGATTTCCTTCCGATCCTCGAAACAATTAGAGCTTGTGCTCCCTCTCTAGTAGCTTCGACGTCGCCGAGACGTTAAAACCTAATCTTCCTTCTTTAATGGTACACTATACGACAAAAGAAATGACACACCACGAAGGAATTGTCCGAATGGGACGGAAATCGGTAGATATCATGTACAGTCGTGGACAAAACGAGCTAGACCCCTCGCATTTTCATTATGCTGATCCGCACAGCTTTAAAGTCTGCTACAGAGCATAACAGGCAAGGCGACGAAGTGCTACCAACATACTGCAAACAGGCGTGAAACTGAAAAACTATCCGAACTTTGTCAAACTGTTTTCAATCAAGTGTAAGACTATATAAACACTGCTTAGTGTGTTAAACACAATACGTAAATATAAGATATAAATGAAAGAAGAAACGCTAATTAGTGTGAATTGTACTAATAAAAATTAGTTTCAGCTTATCGAGATAAATATAACTGTTTTAGTAAGACAAAGTACTCCAGATCGTTACGAATTAGCAAAATATTATGTGCATTCGGCCGCGAAACGGTCAGTGTTAACTTTCAGACCAGTCATACTGGATTACCGTTGTTGACCTACCATGAAAGTGTGAAAATTTAGCAATGCGTGAATACTCGTAACGAAATTCAGCTAAAAATCATTCAGTGTCACACTTAAGTCAATTCAATTATTTACTGAAACCGAGAGAGTAGGCAGTAATAAGTATGAAATTCTACAAGAGCTTCCTGTTGACTTCCACAGGACGCCAGTACAGAATAAAGGTAGCAATAAAACGTATTGGGGGCGCGATAATTTCAAAAAATTGCTATACTGATAGTCTATCTGCCTCCGCCGAAATTAAAACGGAAAACAAATCAGACCTCCCTTGCAGTAACTAACACCTTTCACTACTCTAGCAGACAACCCAGGCAAACAGCCTTCTATTATTACCCCAGACATGAATAAGCCGACAATTTCGCATTGAAAATAGCAAAATGACCTGTAGTTTCTGTTGCATAGAGCTTTCTGGACTCAAAAACATGAATTTTCTGCCTTTATGTCACCGCTTACGTGACAATCATTTGGGATGTTTATCGAAATAAAAAAATACTGTTATTAGCGAGTAAATTTAGTAGGATAATTCTGCACCACCCTAGGAAATAAACGGCGACATAGCTGTCAAACGTTTGTTTCGAATTCTCAATTAGACCCGCCTCAGCCAGGAAACGTTCACTAGCCGAAGTGTTTCTTAAGCTAGCTAGCAATGGGAATGATCGCACTTCTAAAACGCGATGGCATTAATACTGCGATCTGAATTACCATGTGTATAGGCAAATGGATTTTATTTGCATTCCTGTAAACGTGATTTGAATCTAAAGCGTAGCTACGATTAATATGCTGATGTATCGACTGTAGCTAGAACATTTGAATAAAAAGTAGGGGGAATTATTTATGCGGCCCTCATCGTCAGTAGCTGTCGTAGCTGTTTTCGTTGTTATGATTTCGTCACCTAAATCGGTAAAAATGGAACCCTACTTGTCTCACTTTCTTGACCGCCTATCTGTCTACCCAACCCTTAAAACCCGTTTACCTCGAGTACGGGTAGACATAATAAGAGGAAATGTTTCGCACTTCCTGCGGTATACGGTACCTTGGTGGTGTAAAACAGTGAGCTTCCATGTCAACGCAATCCAAAGACACGGCCGTTTATGTAAAGAAACTTACGGGAAAGGTCAAAAAATGGCTCTAAGAACTATGCTACCAAACTGCTTAGTTCATCAGTCCCCTAGACCTAGAACTACTTAAACCTACCTAACCTAAAGACATCACACACATCCAAGCCCGAGGTAGGATTCCAACCTGCGACTGAAGCAGCCGCGAGCTTCGTGACTGAAGTGCCTAGAACCGCTCGGCCACCGCACCCGGCGAAATCTTTTTCACCTTATGTATAATGCTAATATGTACTGTCTAGTGAGGATAAACTGTATTCGCCAGCAACTCAGATCGTTTGATCACAGAACATTTACGAAGCTACATTCAAATTTTGTTCGAAGTCGTCTGCAAAAAATCCACTTATAAACACCCTAGGAACGTCGTATCCGATATCCACTCCTGAAGACACTGGCAGATACTGCAGTACAAGTACTAATTAATTTATTGTTATTGGTCCATGCATGACATTTTATTTCAGTATCAATTTAACGCACCTAGGTGTTGTCTATGGCTGAAAATAATGATCAAAAAATAAATAAACAGCAAACAACTTGATGTTCAAATCAAATGTAATTCACATGTAGCATATTACGACATAATTTCGTTGTTACATCTACATGACTACATCTACTGGATTTCTTTGCAATCCAGATTTACGTGCCCGGCAGATGGTTCATCGAACCACCTTCGGACTATTTCTCTACCGTCCCACTCTTTAACAGTGTGCGGTAAATGGACCACTTAAATCTTTTCTTACGACCCCTGAATTACATTATTACTATGGTCATTTCTTCCTGTGCAAGTTCCCGAGGAAATAATGTTTTAGCATTCAGAACACATGTTGGTGATTGAAAATTCGTTCAAAGATCTCGCTGCAACGAAAAACGCTTTTGTTTTCATGAATGTCACCCCAACTCGCTTATCAAATCTGGGACTCTCTCTCCCCTATTTCGTGACATTACAAATCGTGCTACCGTTCCTAGGACGTTTTTGGCGTGCATCGTTAATCACGTCTGTCAAGGATCCCATACCGCGCGGGAATAGCATAGCAGTGGACGGACAAACGTAGTGTAGGCAGCGTTTTCACTAGACCCGTTGCGTTTTCTTAGCGTGCGGCGAATAAAACGCAGTCTTTCGTTGGCCTTCCCCACAAAAGTATGTTGGCAATCGTTCCAGTTTAAGTTTTACTGGGTACTGAGATGAATATACAGTATTTAGACTTTTGTTTTGTCCTCTAACCGAAAGTTAATTATTGTTACTGGACGCAGCTTTTGTGTTTAATGTATTCCTCATTCAACAGAATACACCACACGTAACTGTTTCAAAGTATTAAATTGTTACTGATGTCACCAAGTTGTAGTGGTCATCTAAACTTGCCGTTTTTAAACAAAGGAAAATATTATAACGAAATATGGCAACTAAGAAGCGGACGATCCAAATAAACAAACATTTCCGGTTCAAGTCGTTGCAGTAGGTCTACTAGACCGTTACGTAAATTTTGAGCAAAATCCATTAGTAGATCGTTATCAGGAAAACCAGCCGTCACAATGCAAACTGCCACTACTAGAACGAAAATTTCCAAACGTGTTAATGAGTAGTCGAGGAAAGTGGACGTATTCTGTCTACTGAATCGCAACGCACGCCACTTACGAGGGGACCCGCCAAGTGTCATACCACGATGTTGCTGAAGCTTCGCTCAGTGAAAGAGGGGACAAAAATAAGCGAACACGTGTTTTGACTAATCTGCATAAGCTCGACCGCTTTTGCGAAAACGACGGTCAAAGTTTTCAATGCGCAGTCGCTATAGTGTAGATACTTTTTAGCAGCTGAGCCACCGCTTCAATTGAATCCTTACAAGCTAAAAGGTCTGGTTCGTTTTCGATGGAGGCAGATAGACTATCAGTAAAGCGATTTTAAGAAATTCTCGCGCCTCCATTACGTTTTATTGCTACATTTATTCTGTATCAGCGCCCTGTGGATGTCAATACGAAACTCTTGTAGAATTTCATACTTGTTACTGCCTACTTTTTCCGCTTCAGTCAATAATTGAATTCACGTAAGTGTGGCACTAAATGATTTTTAGCTGGATTTCGTTACGAATCTTCACGCATTGCTAAATTTCCACACTTTCATGATATGCCAGCAACGGTAATCGAGTATGACTGGTCTGAATATTGACACAGACCGTTTCGCGACCGAATGCA
Organism: Schistocerca americana; assembly: GCF_021461395.2. Classification (NCBI taxonomy): domain Eukaryota; kingdom Metazoa; phylum Arthropoda; class Insecta; order Orthoptera; family Acrididae; genus Schistocerca; species Schistocerca americana. Next base: position 633,315,177 of record NC_060122.1, read on the forward strand.
CATAATATTTTGCTAATTCGTAAAGATCTGGGGTACTTTGTCTTACTAAAACAGTTACGTTATCTCGGTAAGCTGAAATTAATTTTTATTTGTACAGTTCAGACTAATTAGCGTTTCTTCTTTCATTCATATCGTATGTTTACGTGTTGTGTATAACACACTAATCAGCATTAATATAGTCTTACACATGATTGAAAACAGTCTGACAAAGTTCGGATAGTTTCCCAATTTCACACCTGTGCGTAGTATGTTGGTAGCACTTCATCGCCTTGCCTGTTATGCTGTGTAGCAGACTTTAAAGCTGTGCGGATCAGCATAACGAAAAGGCGAGGGGTCTCGCTCGTTTTGTCCACGACTGTACATGTGCAGACAAACTATCACACTGTCAGAAAAATTGGATGATTTATTCAAGAGAAAGAGGTTCGCAGATTGAGCAAGAAGTAGCGCCTTGGCCCACCACTGGCCCTTACGTAGTTATGGAATTGTTGGATCTCCTCCTGAGGGATATCAAGCTAAATTCTGTCCAAATGGCACGTTACATTATCAAAATCCAGAGCAGTTTGCAGTGTCCTGACCATAATGGTCCAAAAGTTCTCAATTGGGGAGAGATCTGGTGACCTTTCTGGCAAAGGTAGGGTTTGGCAAATACGAAGACAATCAGCAGAATCTCTCGCCTTGTGCAGGTGAACGTTGTCTTGCGGAAATGCAAGCTCAGGATGGCCTGCCATGGTGGGCAACGAAATGGGACGTAGATTACCGTCGAATTACCGCTATGCTGTAAGGGTGCTGTGGTAGACAGCCAAAGGGGTTCTGCTGTGAAAAGAAAATTCACCGCTGACCATCACATCTGGTTGTTGGGCCATAAGGCGGGCAACATCCAGGTCGCTAGCTCACTGCTGTCTGGGACGTCTCCAGGCACATCTTTAGCCTGGAATCTCATTGACTGGAGTAGAGTTGTCTCCAGCGATGTGTCCCGCTTTGAAATCAGCCTCAGGAACTAGCGAAGACGTGCTTGGAGACGCCCTGGACAGCAATGGGATACCAACCTGACGGTCGCCCGCCATGTAAGCAGGGGAGATGGTCTGGATCCCTATGGTTGTGATCTGCGGCACACTTAAGTAAAGCAGAGCGTCAATAATGTTCTACACCATCGATAACAAGCTGAACAACTACTTGCAGAAGGGCCAGAGATGAAGCAACGCTTTATTGACTTGCTCAATTTGTGAAATCCGTTCTCTTGAATAAATCATCGAATTTTTCTGAATTTGTAATCATTAGTTTGTCTGTACGTGTACATCACGTCTGGAGAGATCTATCCAATACGGATAAGTCTTTTGTGGTGCGTCGTTGCTTTATTGTCTTTTAGAGTGTATTATGAACAACTTTTGAGACAGCTTTATCTATGGAGGGTGGTTTTGGTAAATGGGGAATAACTGCAGGAAACGTTCCTTGAGAGATAAAGAGCATTCAAGGTCACATGGACATATGGTTGGAAATTCATTCAACGGGAGGTACTCTCTTGATGACAGAGATAAGAGTTCTTTGACTGTGTAGGTTCTAATGATTGAAAGGACACGTGGGAACACACCAGGAAATGGGATTGTTGTGCCTGAAACAGTGTTTCAGCTCCGCACTCAAGAGGGTAGTGAGCTGGAGCACCATCTTGTAACAGCCACAGTACCCTTCACACCACCAAAGGCACGTCTTTCAGCAGGAGAGACAGGGTCATCAACAGGAAGCGTAGATATGCCTCGGCTGTGACGTGTCGTGGAAGGAGTACTGGTCGTAGGAGGCAGACGCCAGTAATCCACGTTAGGGCTTGTGCTGATGGTTCGCTACCATTATATTATGGGGATTGTTAATAGCCCTTAGGTGGGCGTTGTGAAGATTGATGATACTGTTCCCCCCACAAAGGTAGTTTCATTTGTGAGTAAGATAAATGATAGACATTCAAGCACGGTCGTGGTCTGTGCGACGAACCAGCGACAAAACAATCGCCGCGAAGACAAGTTCGTAGTTAATCAACCATGCACGTGTTGTAAGTGGCACAGATACTGGTAGTTCTCATGCAGAATGTTGCACACAGTTTTCTGGTTTACTTTAGGCTAGTGGGTCATCTGCCTGTTGCTGGTACTGGGGTTACTGTCAGAGATCTTTTGCCTCCTCTTTTCAGTAGCTGTACCTCCTTGGAACACGTAACCCATATGACCTGTTTTTGCTTCTTATCCTCTCAGCTGTCGTTTCCTGCAGTTTGCCCGCATTTATCTACATCTACATGATTACTCCGCAATTCACATTTAAGTGCTTGGCAGAGGGTTCATCGAGCCACAATCATACTATCTCTCTACCATTCTACTCCCTAACAGCGCGCGGGAAAAACGAACACCCAAACCTTTCTGTTCGAGCTCTGATTTCTCTTATTTTATTTTGATGATCATTCATACCTATGTAGGTTGGGCTCAACAAAATATTTTCGCATTCGGAAGAGAAAGTTGGTGACTGAAATTTCGTAAATAGATCTCGCCGCGACGAAAAACGTCTTTGCTTTAATGACTTCCATCCCAACTCGCGTATCATATCTGCCACATTCTCTCCCCTATTACGTGATAATACAAAAGGAGCTGCCCTTTTTTGCACCCTTTCGATGTCCTCCGTCAATCCCACCTGGTAAGGATCCCACACCGCACAGCAATATTCTAACAGAGGACGAACGAGTGTAGAGTAAGCTGTCTCTTTAGTGGACTCGTTGCATATTCTAAGTGTCCTGCCAATGAAACGCTACCTTTGGCTCGCCTTCCCCACAGTATTATCTATGTGGTCTTTCCAACTGAAGTTGTTCGTAATTTTAACACCCAGGTACTTAGTTGAATTGACAGCCTTGAGCATTTTTACTATTTATCGAGTAATCGAATTCCAACGGATTTCTTTTGGAACTCATGTGGATCACCTCACACTTTTCGTTATTTAGCGTCAACTGCCACCTGCCACACCATACAGCAATCTTTTCTAAATCGCTTTGCAACTGATACTGGTCTTCGGATGACGTTACTAGACGGTAAATTACAGCATCATCTGCGAACAACCTAAGAGAATTGCTCAGATTGTCACCCAGGTCATTTATATAGATCAGGAACAGCAGAGGTCCCAGGACGCTTCCCTGGGGAACACCTGATATCACTTCAGTTTTACTCGATGATTTGCCGTCTATTACTACGAACTGCGACCTTCCTGACAGGAAATCACGAATCCAGTCGCACAACTGAGACGATACCCCATAGGCCCGCAGCTTGATTAGAAGTCGCTTGTGAGGAACGGTGTCAAAAGCTTTCCGGAAATTTAGAAATACGGAATCAACTTGAGATCCCCTGTCGATAGCGACCATCCTGTATATGAGGGACATTCAATAAGTAATGCAACAATTTTTTTTCTGAAAGTAGGTTCGTTTCATTCATGATTCCAATATACCATATTATTTCCCACTCTTTTGGCTCCAACCCTATTTTTCAACATAGTCTCCATTCAATTTGATGACCTTGAGCCACTTTACTGTGAGGGCTTGTATGCCCACATGCTATCACGCTACTGGTTGATGTTGGACATACCGTCTTGTTGCATCAATAATCTCCAAATCATTCATATACTGCTTCCCATTGACAGCATTTTTCATTGGGCCGAACAGACTGAAGTCGAAAGATGCGAGAGTCGAGCAGTAGGATGGATGGGGAGAAAGAGTTCAATGAAGTTTTGTGACCTCCTCTCGGAGGTCAAAATCTTCTATCTGAAATAACCTTAGGGAAGCACTCGACGATAAACAAAGAAATATCCTCTAACATTGTAACTACTGTGTTCATCGCACTCTTTTTCTGTTTGTAACATAGCTTAAACCTGCGATACGTCAACTAACAGAATAATGAAGTGGTTTGGACAAGCCGAATGGTACCGGTATATTAGTTTGGCTTCGGGGACACGCGACGCAACATTAAACCTTTTACTTAGCTTAAAACATAGTTTGAAGAAAGACATACGTGCATTTATAGCACATGTAGATTTAGAAAAAGTCTTTGGCAGCTCTTGGAAATTACAATGTTACCAGCAAAAGATATAGAGCGCAGAAGGTTATCTTCAACTTGCACAACTAACTGCGGTTATCGGGGTTGAAGGACACGTATAAAAAGTAGTAGTTACATAGAGAGTGAGACGCGATTTTAATTATCGCCAACGTTATTCAATCTCTAAATAAGGAAGCAGCCCAGAAACTAACGGGAAATGTTGATGTAGAAACAAAGTTGACATTTGCTATTGCTGTTGACGTAATTCTGATAGACACGGCATTTATATAACAGCCAAAGGAAAAAATCCTAAAACTGTAATTATATCACAAGAAACAAGAGATATGTTGACATTTCTTATCCAACACTTTGTCTATTCGTCCCTCCGTTAAGATCCCTTTTTTTTTAGGAACGGGTACAAGTATCGAGTTGAAATGTATGTCACGTACTAAGGCCTATGACTCCTTGACGATGTAAAAAATTGAAGCTTCTAGATGAATGTAGTCAAAAGACACAGCTATTTATGTCACATATTCTCGCAAACTCACTCATCAAAATTTATAGGGTATTTCCCGTTGGAGTAGAATCATGAAATTTGACAAGAAACAAGGTTTCCCAGTACAAATAAAGGAAAAAACCGGAAAACTATAAATTTGTAATTATATCACACAAAATTTTTTTGTCATTTGTTATCTGTTCATAAATTGATAAGTTGAAATTTGTGTCACATACTGAACAAATGTTAGCTTCTAAGTCACTGCAATCAAAAGGTCACGTATTTCGATACTCGCAAACTGACTCATCAGAACCTATAGGGCATTTCCAGTTGAACTAGAATCACGAAATTTGGCAAGAAACAAAGTTTCACGGTACAAGTATAGGAAAGAATCCGAAAATTGATAAAGTGTCATTACATTCGACGAAAAGAGTATTTCTTTTGTCTTTTGTTATCGACGTCAAACTTCAAATTAAACCATCAGTATTTCTACATTCAATCTGTCTGGGTCGCAATAATAAAAGTCAAGCATCAGCTAAGGAATTACTTTATTGCTTATTTGACGCTTTCGCAATTTGCCCATCATAAGATAAAGTCGACGTTTGACTTTTACCTTTCCGACCCAGTCAGCCTGAATGGAGAACTACTGGTTATTATAATAATGGTTGCCTGCCTCCTGCGTGACATAATGTCACATTTATACAATTGAAATTAAAACATTCTTGAAAATCTTGAAACCCCTGGGAGCGATATCTTGCCAGTATCAGTGTCAATCATAAGCAAAAAGATTCTCGATTTCCAGTATGGATGAACTGTCTGTATACACTTACACAAAACTAATTTTGTACGGAACCCTCAGTGAGCAAGTCATCTTCGCACCTGGCCAGTTCTTGTAGTTCAATTACGCCAGTCGATGCTGAGCCAATCAGGATAGGAAATGAGGCACTAAAAGTAGTGGATGGTTTTATTATTTAAGAAGCAGAGTGAATATAAAATTCAAACTGCCAATAGCAAGAAAAGTTTACCTGGAAGAAAGAGATTTGATGACAGCGAATACATGTTTGCATAGTAAGAAGTCCTTTCTAAATTTGTCTTGACAGCCTTAAACAAGAATAAAGCAGGGACAGTAAGCAATACCTGCAAAAAGAGAATAAAAACTTTTGAAATGAGGTTTTCGAGAAGAATGCTGAAGATTAGGTGGGCAGATCGAGTAACTAGTGAAGAGACAGTGGACCGAAACAGGGAGGGAAAGTTTCAGGGCACAACTCAACTAAACGAGAAGCAGTTTGTAAGCACATATTATGAGGCGTCAGTGATTGGTTTATTTGGTGATGAATGAAGCTGTTGGAGGATAAAATTTGTAGAGACTTGAATACAGAAAGCAGGTTCAAGTGGTCGTTTGTTCCAGCAGGTATGAAGAAATGAAGAGACTAGCACAGAATCGACTAATGTGGAGAGTTGCATCAAATCAGTCTTCATACTAAAGACTATAATAAAAACGAATTGACGGAAATTTTTACAGCAGCTCCTTTACCTGGAGACGGCAACCTCTCTTATATCAAGTCGTTTAGTTCTTTTCAGCAGGTAGTAATCTCGTATGTGGTGCCATATCTGAAACGCTTCCGAACGTAAAGGAAGGAACATCCAAAAAGTGTTTTATTGCTCCTAGTTCTCTTTTGTTACCCATAATATTGCTACCAGCTGTGATATTGTGAATTGTGTTTTATTCATTTCATGAAGTACATTTGCAATCCATTTGGCTTTGCGTACAGGAGACATGTAAGAAGAATTGCACTTGCTCATGAAAGGCAAAGTCCCGAGTTAGAGTCTAGGTCCAGCACACAAGTTTGATCTGCTAGGAAGTTTCCGTTACAATGATTTTTACATTAAAAACAATACCATACCTAATAATGGATTCAAAGTAGCTTGTATATCCTACTTTTCATGTGTCCATGTCAGTTGCAGTAGATAATTTTTGCATTTCAAACGCAAAGCTGCTCAGTTTGTATGCTAGTTATTCAATGTGTGCCTGCCAGCTCAAATTTTTACCTACATTTAAACCTAAGAATATGACTGAGTCAGATTCTTCTTTTTCTTTGTTGTTGTGTGCAATCTTAATCTGCTCACATTTTGACTGCATCATGTGAGTCTTAGATATGTTTAGATTCAACCCATTTAGCTGAAACCAAGTTTCTAAGGTACTGAGGGTACTGATCATAGGTTTGGGAATTTTTTATGAATCCTGATCTTCAACTAAGACAGAAGTACCATCTGCAAACAGAACTGGTTTGGAGCTGATATTTAATGGCCAGTCATTGACATAGAAGAGAAATAGGACTGGGCCTAATATGGAGCATTGTGGAACACCCTACAGTCAGAAAAATAATATGGGCCATTTGATGAGATGCTAACTCTTTGCTTTCTGTTTGATTAGTAGGATTTAAGCCATTGTAGGGCACCGCCACTAATGCCATACTTTTCAAGCCTGTAAACAAGCAATGTATGGTTTACAGAATCGAACGCCTTTATGAGGTTGCAGAAAATTCCTGCCACTTTATTTCTCCTGTCTAATGATGTACTATGAATGTAGTAATGAAACTATTCACTGCATCTGTGGAGATTTTCCCGTGCTGAAAACCAAACTGATGGTTTAGAATAATAGAATTTTTGCAATGAAGTTTTGGATTTATGCAACAGCAAGTTTTTCAGATATTTTAGATACGACTCGGAGAGTCGAGATAGGATGATAATTTCCCATAATTTCTATTGATCCCTTCTTGAAGAGTGGCCGGCCAGAGTGTCTGAGTGGTTCTAGGCGCTACAGTCTGGAACCGCGCTACCGCTACGGTCGCGGGCTGAATCCTGCCTCGGGCATGTATGTGTGTGATGTCCATAGGTTAGTTAGGTTTAAGTAGTTCTAAGTTCTAGGCGACTGATGACCTCAGCAGTTAAGTCTCATAGTGCTCAGAGCCATTTGAACCTTGAAGAGTGGTTCAACTACAGCTTATTATTGATTTATTATTTTAGCTAGTGGGTTTGCAATTTTATTGTGTAGGTACCACTTTAATAACTTTGGATGGTATTCCACCCCAACCCACAGATTTTTTTTCGTAATGGTAGAATAGCATTTTCTACAGCCTCCACGTTTTCACTTAGGCCAAAGGAATTTACTTTCTTGTGATAATCTGTTACATCTACACCAAACTTTGCTACATTTATAAAGAATTCATTAAAGTACTCTGGAATCAGAGTTGAACTTATAACAGTATTTCCTTCAATGTCAACGGTTTCATTTTCTCTTTTGGAGAACTTGGTGGTAGTAATGCCGATGTAAAAGGTGGCTCTTCCTTTGATAGTATATATTCTGCTAGTTACGGGACTGACATTGCTTATTGTAGGAGGGTGCATAGGGGAAGTCTAACAGTGAGGATGGCCATATGGGTGGAATCCATAGGTTGGGAGATGGGTGGAGAAGGAGCATAGAACTTGGCAAGGGTATGCAGGGATTGGGAGGGAAACTGTAAATAATTATATATATATATATATATATATATATATATATATATATATATATATACGAATATAATAGAGGGAAACATACCGCGTGGGAAAAATATATCTAAAAACAAAGATGATGTGACTTACCAAACGAAAGCGGTGGCAGGTTGATAGATACACAAACATACACACAAAATTCAAGCTTTCGCAACCAACAGTTGCTTCGTCAGGAAAGAGGGAAGGAGAGGGAAAGACGAAAGGATGTGGGTTTTAAGGGAGAGGGTAAGGAGTCATTCCAATCCCGGGAGCAGAAAGACTCACCTTAGAGGGAAAAAGAGGTATACTCTCGCGCACACACACATATCAATCCACACATATACAGACACAAGCAGACATATTCAAAGGCAAAGAGTTGAAATCTGTCCCTTCCCCCCCCCACCCCCCCCCACCCCCCCCCGCCCCCGAGGCAAAGCCCCACGCTCCCGGGACCGGAACGACTCCCCACCCTCCCCCTTGTTTGTGTATCTATCAACTTATATATATATATATATATATATATATATATATATATATATATATATAGGGAAACATTCCACATGGGAAAACTATATCTAAACACAAAGATGATGTGACTTACCAAAAGAAAGCGCTGGCACGTCAATAGACACACAATCAAACACAAACATACACACGAAATTCAAGCTTTCGCAACAAACTGTTGCCTCATCAGGAAAGCCCCTACAGAACGTATCTCTGCCTACGTAGATCAACACCTTCAACCCATTACATGCAGTCTCCCATCCTTCATCAAAGACACCAACCACTTTCTCGAACGCCTGGAATCCTTACCCAATCCGTTACCCCCGGAAACCATCCTTGTAACCATTGATGCCACATCCTTATACACAAATATCCCACACGTCCAGGGCCTCGCTGCGATGGAGCACTTCCTCTCACGCCGAACACCTTCCACCCTACCTAAAACCTCTTCCTCATTACCTTAGCCAGCCTCATCCTGACCCACAACTTCTTCACTTTTGAAGGCCAGACATACCAACAATTAGAGGGAACAGCCATGGGTACCAGGATGGCCCCCTCGTACGCCAGCCTACTCATGGATCGCTTAGAGGAAGCCTTCTTGGTTACCCAAGCCTGCCATCCCAAAGTTTGGTACAGATTTATTGATGACATCTTCATGATCTGGACTCACAGTGAAGAAGAACTGCAGATTTTCCTCTCCAACCTCAACTCCTTTGGTTCCATCAGATTCACCTGGTCCTACTCCAAATCCCATGCCACTTTCCTTGATGTTGACCTCCACCTGTCCAATGGCCAGCTTCACACGTCCGTCCACGTCAAACCCACCAACAAGCAACAGTACCTCCATTATGACAGCTGCCACCCATTCCACATCAAACGGTCCCTTCCCTACAGCCTAGGTCTGCGTGGCAAATGAATCTGCTCCAGTCCGGAATCCCTGAAACATTACACCAACAACCTGACAACAGCTTTCGCATCCCGCAACTACCCTCCCGACCTGGTACAGAAGCAAATAACCAGAGCCACTTCCTCATCCTCTCAAACCCAGTACCTCCCACAGAAGAAACACAAAAGTGCCCCACTTGTGACAGGATACTTTCCGGGACTGGATCAGACTCTGAATGTGGCTCTCCAGCAGGGATAAGACTTCCTCAAATCCTGCCCTGAAATGAGATCCATCCTTCATGAAATCCTCCCCACTCCACCAAGAGTGTCTTTCTGCCGTCCACCTAACCTTCATAACCTCTTAGTTCATCACTATGAAATCCCCAAACCACCTTCCCTACCCTCTGGCTCCTACCCTTGTAACCGCCCCTGGTGTAAAACCTGTCCCATCCACCCTCCCACCACCACCTACTCCAGTCCTGTAACCCGGAAGGTGTACACGATCAAAGGCAGAACCACGTGTGAAAGCACCCATGTGATTTACCAACTGACCTGCCTACACTGTGACGCATTCTATGTGGGAATGACCAGCAACAAACTGTCCATTCGCATGAATGGACACAGGCAGACAGTGTTTGTTGGTAATGAGGATCACCCTGTGGCTAAACATGCCTTGGTGCACGGCCAGCACATCTTGGCACAGTGTTACATCGTCCGGGTTATCTGGATACTTCCCACGAACACCAACCTATCCGAACTCGGGAGATGGGAACTTGCTCTTCAATATATCCTCTCTTCCCGTTATCCACCAGGCGTCAATCTCCGCTAATTTCAAGTTGCTGCCACTCATACTCACCTGTCATTCAACAACATCTTTGCCTCTGCACTTCCGCCTCGACTGACATCTCTGCCCAAACTCTTTGCCTCTGTATATGTCTGTTTGTGTCTGTATATGTGTTGATGGATATGTGTGTGTGCGAGTGTATACCCATCCTTTTTTCCCCCTAAGGTACGTCTTCCGCTCCCGGGATTCGAATGACTCCTTACCCTCTCCCTTAAAAACCAAATCCTTTCGTCTTTCCCTCTCCTTCCCTCTTTCCTGATGAGGCAACAGTTTGTTGCAAAAGCTTGAATTTTGTGTGTATGTTTGTGTTTGATTGTGTGTCTATCGACGTGCCAGCGCTTTCGTTTGGTAAGTCACATCATCTTTGTTTTTAGATATATTTTTCCCATGTGGAATGTTTCCCTCTATTAATTCATATCATTAATTTGAACCCAACAATTACGTTTGTTATTGTCACTGTTGCACTTCGAAATCTTTTCTGTCGTCTTATTTTCTCTTTTTGCTTTTGCCAGTAGTTTCACTTTGTATTCACCTTTTCCTTTTTGCCGTAATCTACTATACAATTTTATCCCGCCTATATATACTCAATAATACGTTACCCACTTCCAAACCATAACAAAAAAATTTTTTTCCGCTTTCAACACTACTGCTGCTATAATATCCACCGTTTCTAGTCCACAAACAGTTCCTTTCACCTATTAAAGAACCATTTCGTCTAGTTCTGATAACTTTCGCTTTATTTCCATATCCATTTTTCCCACATCACTGATAATTTTTAGCAGCTTCCCACATGTTTTAACGTCATCATTTCTTCGCCAGACAATTGTTAGCCTCATTTTCATAATCTGCCACCACAAAACCACTCTTTTTAATACATTTACACGCCGTTTTTTCGAAATTTTCCCGAATCTCTCCATCCTTTAACGTGTTTTGGCGGCAACACAACCACCAAACCTTTGTGCACATCGTTGTCTACCAACCCACGTTCACCACAGGATCAACATAGCCCAGCTTTATCCAACACTTTTTCGGCTTTTTTCACAACAGATCTCCAGTTACTTTCTCCAGTTATTTTCATTTTCATTTCAACCTCATGTTACACTTTCCACCTTCTAATACCATGTCACCCTCACAATACCCCCACAACGACCCCATTAAGTTTTATTTACATTCCCTCCGCAAACATGCCTTCACCCTAGCCAGATTACGCTCGCATATTTTATTTTCTCAGGCTTGTCTGACATTTGGCATTACCCCCAAAGGCCTCACACTTAAAGTTCCCATCTCTGGCTGCAACCCTTCTTTCCATCAGTCCCTATACCAGTTCCAAACTGAACAATCCATTGCCCTCACCCACCTAATCCTTCACCTACACATCAACTCAGCCGATGAACACACCCGTCAACTCCCATCCTTAATAAAAGTTCTCAATCTTTCCTCTGCCACATCCACACCGACTGTTCAGAGCATCCTCCTACAGGCCAACCGCAAATTAGAACAGCATGCCACCCTTCACCTCAAAAAATTATCCAATCTCCTGGTTTCCCACCTCCGGAAAGGCAACTCACTCACCCTTCACAATCCTTCCCAGCAAACATCAACCTCCTCTCATTGCGCACAAACCCAGTCTCTCCCATCTACTCAATCTCCCACTTCCAGCTCCACTCCCTCCAAAACCTCAAAATTCCAATCAACACAATATGGAACCACAAAACCCTAATTCAGTAGTTAACCTTTCCTCCAAACCTCTCTCCCAATCCGAAACCTCTGTCCGATCCAAAGGCCTCACCTTCAGCCCCACTCCCAGATTCAACCACACAGCCCTCGTCAAAGATTTACTGTCCTGCACTCATAGTCTCTGCCGGAAGTATCACTTTGCCAAGAAGAAAAATGATCCTAATCCTACTCCTAATGATCCAACTCCCCAAGACACTATCCAAATTGAACCCTGCCTGGAACAGTTCCGTCCTCCGTCACAGCAGGACCCACCTCCTCTTCTTCAAAATCACCCTCTCCAAACCTTCCAGGAATTTCTGACTTCCAGCCTTGCCTCTCAATCCTTCCTAAAAACCTTAATCCTACTCCCAACATCACCACTGCTGAAGCCCAGGCTATCCGTGATCTGAAGGCTGACCCATCCATCGTCATTCTTCCGGTGGACAAGGGTTCCACGACCGTGGTACTTGATCGTCGGGAGTATGTGGCTGAGGGACTGCGTCAGTTTTCAGACAACACCACATACAAGGTTTGCCAAGGTAATCCCATTCCTGATGTCCAGGCGGAGCTTCAAGGAATCCTCAGAACCTTAGGCCCCCTACAAAACCTTTCACCTGACTCCATCAACCTCCTGACCCCACCGACACCCCGCACCCCTACCTTCTACCTTCTTCCTAAAATTCACAAACCCAATCATCCCGGCCGCCCCATTGTAGCTGGTTACCAAGCCCCCACAGAACATATCTCTGCCTACGTAGATCAACACCTTCAACCCATTACGTGCAGTCTCCCATCCTTCATCAAAGACACCAACCACTTTCTCGAATGCCTGGAATCCGTACCCAATCCGTTACCCCCGGAAACCATCCTTGTAACCATTGATGCCACTTCCTTATACACAAATATCCCGCACGTCCAGGGCCTCGCTGCGATGGAGCACTTCCTCTCACGCTGATCACCTGCCACCCTACCTAAAACCTCTTTCTTCATTACCTTAGCCACCTTCATCCTGACCCACAACTTCTTCACTTTTGAAGGCCAGACATACCAACAATTAGAGGGAACAGCCATGGGTACCAGGATGGCCCCCTCGTACGCCAGCCTACTCATGGATCGCTTAGAGGAAGCCTTCTTGGTTACCCAAGCCTGCCATCCCAAAGTTTGGTACAGATTTATTGATGACATCTTCATGATCTGGACTCACAGTGAAGAAGAACTGCAGATTTTCCTCTCCAACCTCAACTCCTTTGGTTCCATCAGTTTCACCTGGTCCTACTCCAAATCCCATGCCACTTTCCTTGATGTTGACCTCCACCTGTCCAATGGCCAGCTTCACACGTCCGTCCACATCAAACCCACCAACAAGCAACAGTACCTCCATTATGACAGCTGCCACCCATTCCACATCAAACGGTCCCTTCCTTACAGCCTAGGTCTTCGTGGCAAACGAATCTGCTCCAGTCCGGAATCCCTGAACCATTACACCAACATCCTGACAACAGCTTTCGCATCCCGCAACTACCCTCCCGACCTGGTACAGAAGCAAATAACCAGAGCCACGTCCTCATCCCCTCAAACCCAGAACCTCCCACAGAAGAAACACAAAAGTGCCCCACTTGTGACAGGATACTTTCCGGGACTGGATCAGACTCTGAATGTGGCTCTCCAGCAGGGATAAGACTTCCTCAAATCCTGCCCTGAAATGAGATCCATCCTTCATGAAATCCTCCCCACTCCACCAAGAGTGTCTTTTCGCCGTCCACCTAACCTTCGTAACCTCTTAGTTCATCCCTATGAAATCCCCAAACCACCTTCCCTACCCTCTGGCTCCTACCCTTGTAACTGCTCCCGGTGTAAAACCTGTCCCATCCACCCTCCCACCACCACTTACTCCAGTCCTGTAACCCGGAAGGTGTACACGATCAAAGGCAGAGCCACGTGTGAAAGCACCCATGTGATTTACCAACTGACCTGCCTACACTGTGACGCATTCTATGTGGGAATGACCAGCAACAAACTGTCCATTCGCATGAATGGACACAGGCAGACAGTCTTTGTTGGTAATGAGGATCACCCTGTGGCTAAACATGCCTTGGTGTCTGTATGTGTGGATGGATATGTGCGTGTGTGCGAGTGTATACCTGTCCTTTTTTCCCCCTAAGGTAAGTCTTTCCGCTCCCGGGATTGGAATGACTCCTTACCCTCTCCTTTAAAACCCACTTCCTTTCGTCTTCCCCTCTCCTTCCCTCTTTCCTGATGAGGCAACAGTTTGTTGCGAAAGCTTGAATTTTGTGTGTATGTTTGTGTTTGTTTACATATAATGTTGAAATTTTAGGATCATGGATTAAACAAAAAATGAAATCACAATAGTGTTAATCATAACTATAATGACTGAAGTGCACTATGCTACTTACATTGGGAATACAATATTAATCACATCGGTATCTCATCCATGCACAGTGGAAATTTCCTTATATAATTACTAGTATGCGCGAGTATGCGCCCTGCAGTATGCAGTGACTTTTTATAAAATTAAAGAGTTTAAATTAGAGCGGCCAGTCTAACATGTGAGGCTCTCCCCCGAGTCCATTCTAGAACAGATAACAGAAGAAGTAATTAACAAAAGACTAGAGATCCTTTCTGTGTCTCACCAGCGATCACATGCGACTGCGCACAAGATAACTTGCATTGGCTTTCATGCTTTATTAAACAGGGTTCTCTGATTAAGAAAAAATAGATTTACATGCTATGGCTAAAAATGTGCCTTTAAACCGCCCCCAAAGCTGCGAGGCAAAAGATCACATCTTTAGACAAGCAACTTTCCCAAGTGGGATTGCAGAAATAAAAAAAATAAATAAATAACAAATACTCATACAATTCCTTAAACATAACAACATATACAGATACATTATGATTGCATTTATTTACATTTTGACAAATCAAGTTCTTAGCTGGTCTTTAACCCTTTCAGACACAAATTATTCTCAGCCATGAAAAAAAATATCTATTCATTGTAATAGGAAAAAATGGGTATTAGAAACATAATAAATCCAACAAAATCACTGAAAACATTTTTATTTACATTTTACAGAATGTCCATTGTAATGGACAAAGAGTATCAACAGTTGTTATATCCTGCATTGTGGAACATTTTGAAACAATTCCTTCCTTTGACAAAACATAGATGAACATTACATTTCTCACAACATACATGACTTTTATTCTTACAACTAGGCATTTTACACCTTGAAGCTTCTGTATTATCATGGTACTCAGGAAAATGTCCAGTACGATCATTCCGAATCTCTGGTGCCGGACGAATCTCAGTTCTTGCTCTTTTTGCTTTTATGTCCTGTAAATCACTACTGGGTCTGCCACGTTTCACTTTGGTACTAGTGCCCATTTTTACAAGAGCCTCTCCTATTCTCATCTTAAAATGAAACAAATCCATTTTCTAGATTTAATAAAAATCCTGTACATGCCAATTAACATATCTATTTTGTCAACACCACCCATAGCATGGTTGTAACGACATACAACTTCAGGCCGTGAGACAGAAACATATGTCTTTCTTGATTTTTCCCAGTGCTGTACTTCATCTTGACTACCACATCCTACAAAGTTTGATTCCAGAACTACTGGTCTGCTGTCAAACCATTTACACATTATCACTGCTTCATTCATGCTCACCACTTCTTCAGAAAAACCACGTCCTTTCTTTTTCAAATCCTTATCACTGGTGAAAGGTACATTTGGCATGAGACGTAGTCTTGCTGTTCCTGCTGCATATATATTTTTTATTTTTAATATTTCTAGTAAGTTGAATGTTGTGAAGAAATTATCAAAATATAAATAAGCATGTTCCCTGTTAATTCTCTCAACAAGATTTAGAACAATAGATGACCCTAAACCAAACTTTTTTACAAAAGTGTTTGAGATTTCTGGAGTATCTCCTTGGTACAACAGAAAGTCATAGTACAGACCACTTCTTCCACATAATAAAAACAGTTTTATACCCCAAGGTTTAGGCTCTCACTTACAATACTGCTTCACTCCTAAACGACCTTTGAAAAGAATCATTTGCTCGTCAACACATAATTCTTCCTCAATCTGTAGTTCCAAACATCTACGTCTAATACAATCATAAATGGGTCTCACTTTGTAAAGTTTGTCTTTGCAATTTTCTGGCCTTGCCAAATTGTCAACTACATGGAAATTTGATCTCAGTTGGAAAAATCTCTCTCTTGACATACTTTCCACAAAGAGATCTAAATGCAATGCTGAATCCCAATACATTCTAACTCTGGGGTATTTCAAGCATCCCATAATTATATGAAGTCCTAGGAAAGCCTTTATTTCTGTTACATTTGTCGGTGCAAATGTTTTCCCATGTTGAATGCATACATGTTGGTTTTTTCAACCATATTTTCTAAGCAAGCATGAGAAATGTACTCTGAAAAATATTCAATGGGTGTCACATCACGCTCTGATGGCTGCACTGAATACTGGTCTTCACCTATAGGTGTGCTTTGGAGTGTACGCGATTTTCTTCTCCATCTAATATCACTTTTTTCAGTAAACGCCCAATCAGATGGAATAATAGAGTCTTCAACATTTGAGTCCTCTGCATAAGTATGATTTTGGTCATCTCCTTCTGCGGTGCAACTATCGTCCTCCAGTTGTTCCTCTTCGTAGTTTGTGACTACATCAGCACCTAAAATTGACAACGCAGTATAGCAACAACCAGGTCAAAATATATATAATAGTCAGGTGAGATTGATAGTTTTATTATTACATACAAGGTCTAGTGCATTGTGGAATAGATTCTGCATCATCAGGGCCACTTTCATCGTTTTCTGAGAGCTCTAAGTCACAAACCTCACCTGACATCAGCAAATCCAGTATTTGGGAAGCATCCCTCTCAATATGATAAAATTCTGAAAATCAATACGTCAGATGTAAGCAATTTCATGAACAGTGTTGAAACAAGACGCAAATACCAAGTCTGAAGCAATAACATCAAGTACAACTACTGCAATATTGTACATAAATGCTTGGAATTTTATCTACTGAACCTTTGGTAACATAAAATATATTTTTCGTCCCCTACGTTACAAAAAAGGCGCAGTTGCATCACAGAAGCTATTTTCATATAGCAGAGATACAATACAAGCACACAAGTAAAAACAACCATTGGCACTAAATGTCCATTTCAATGGACATAAGTTTTGTAATGTCGATAATACAGTGATTTTCCGAAGCATGTATCTAATTTTGCTATAGAAAGTATCCAAAACCTTACTAAAACAAATAAAACTTAAAAACAAGGAGAACTCTAACCTTTAAACACGTAAAATTGGTCGAAATATGTACCTACCTTTTACATGCTTCCTCTGTGCGGCCTTCTTGTCTCAAACAACGTCCAAATACTTCGTGACTTCACCACTAGATGGCAGGATCGCCCATCAGATTGAACCACAAGACTTCCATTGCGACGTACAAGCAATCCTAAAAACATCTGTGCTCTCAGATATGAGATATTACTCTCGAAAAGTAGTGTCCATTGAAATGGACAAGGGGTCTGAAAGGGTTAAGTTGCTGGATTATGTCCCTTTGTTGACCATAGTCTGTTATTGTAGTCCGCATGCATGTGCTTCACTGTAGGTTGCTGCCGCGCCGCAATCGTTGCTAGATACTCCGTCCCGCATAGTTGCCGGTTTCAGTCTCTGTTGCCGCGCATACATTCTCGGATGTATCTCGTCGTGATAACGTTCATATGACTGCATACCAAAGTTCCTTGCAGGTAATTACTTCATCATTTTGAAAAGAAAATATTTTGCATTGGTTTTCAATGTTCATTGTACTGGTATAGTTTATAATTTATTCATTTCTTGCATCCGTTAGGTTCTCGCGCCGTCAATTGACGTCAGCGGTCAAAGTCCATTTGTCGGTGTTATTGCAGATGTGATACAGGTTTGTATTGTCCATTAAAGTTCATTACAGTGCACATTTTCCTCGATTTTAACGAAGGAAATGGTTCATTTTTGTCGTTTGATTGACTATTTTGTCGTTGTTCACAGATCCGGTCGTACGTAAGAATTGAAGTACATAACTTCAGGTGTGCCAGAAGTGTTTAGTCCTGGAGAAGGCATGGCATTACATAGTCAGTTTCTCATGTTGTTAGTGAGTGCAGGCACACTCCGACGATAATTGTTCACGACAGCTTGCGCTCGTTGTCAAACATAATTGACATAATGTCTTTGTTCAGAGTCGTTTGGACTGCAAATTTCACAGTATCATGTCGTTGTCATTGTTCGCATTCACACACAAGACCTAACAACGCACTTGTTCATACACGGGAATAACTTCACACGTAAACACACTAATCACATTGTGTTTGACAAAAGTTTCAATTTGTGGACATTTATATATTCTGGTCCTTTTCTACACTCTTGTCCTTATTTACAGGTATAGATCAATACATTGACATGGAAATAAAATTAAGAATACAATTATAACTATATGTCTCACTCATTCATGTGAGGGTTTCATGTGAGACATGTACAATATTATTCACATTTCTCCTTCTGTTGTGATCTAGTTTTCACAACTAAATAACATAATGAAATAAGTATCCTTTGTCAACAAGGTATGGAAAGAATTGTTTGCAAATCAAAAATTCAACAAATATATACAAGTTTAAATTCACCTGAAAATAGAGAATATAAAACAAAATACATCATAAGTAGAGCACTGGATCCTGAGGCGCTTATTAAACACAAATGTTACCGCGTAACGAAAAGGAAATTTATGCAGTAAATCATAACCTAAGGTAACCATGCAATTAATTAGCCACTGTGTTCGCGTCACTCAATGTCGTGTGTTTTTGTCTCCAATCGCTGTGCTCAAGAACTTCTATTTGTTCTGCAGGCATGCATTTGAATCGGTGTCACAATCTACACATTGTACTGCAAACTTCTTTAATAGATGTGCCTTGCACAATCATATATACTTAATAACAAATAATATCACTTACCTTCTATCTTACTGGCTAGCCTATAATATTCAGCATCAGCGTTCTGCAATCATGTCTTCTTTCTTCAGTCAGGTACATAAATATTACTTAATTAATATTAGTATCCTCTGCCTGTCATTATTCAGTGCATTCCCTTAAAACTACTATTTACATGTAGCTATTCTGTGTTGTACTTTTTAATGTCTTTATGTGGATATAATCCAATAATCTTGTCATTTCTCCTGTTCTTTGGTAAGTACGCTCCTGGATGCGGTATGGACTGTTGTAGACAAGTCTCCGCTTAGTGTTCCTATTCATCAGAGCTGAGGATTTGTGGTGAGTATGAAAAAGTACAAGTTCACCTTGCTTGTAGTATAGTCCTTTCTTAGTTTGTTTACTGTAGTGTCCTTTTCTTATCTTACTTTCCCTTTGCAATGTAATGTAGACTTCTCTTAGCTTGTCTTCTAGTGGAATCTCTTCGTGTTTCAACTTCGGTACTGGATTACTCCATTCATTTCTTCCTGCTATGCTAAACATGATTTTCATAGGTATATAGGTAGTGTCATATATGTTTAGATTATTGTGCACCTCCTCAAATGAGTTCAATAGGCTTACCCTTACCCATTTGGTTTGCTTATTTGGTATGTAAATCCCAATAAACCGATTGAGTTCCCTACATACTCTTTCTGCTGGGTTACCTTGTGGTGCAAATTTCCTAATGAATATGGGTTGTATGTTGTTGTTGGATAAAAATTTCCTCTAACGAAATCCTGTATAGTATGTGGCATTGTCTGATACAATTTTAACAGGTTTTCCTACATGTGGAATGTAATCGTCCTTAAATCTCCTGATAATGGCATTTGCTGTTGCAGATTTCAGTGCAAATAATTTTACATGTTTGCTAAAAACATCATAAAATAAAAGTATATATTTTGCTCCTCCAGAGCTTGTAGGATGAGGTCCAGATATGTCAGTACTAACTATTTCCAATGGTTTGGTAGGCAGTATTGAATGTAGTTCTGTACTGTGTGACTGGTTACTGCTTTTGCTTTCTGACATATGGTACAAGTTTTGAGTGTGTTATGTACTTTTCTCCTCATGTTCGTGAAGTAACAGTATGAACTTAATTTAGAAAAACATTTCTTCGATCCATAATGACCAAAGAGAAAATGTGTATGCCAAATAAGATATCCTTCATATTCCTGGGGGATACAATGCACCAGTTTTTACTCAGAATGTGTCTTCTGTAAAATAATTCTCCTCTATCTAGTTTATATCTACTACACAGTGTGTGCTGAGGCTGATATGTGATAACTTTACTAATTTTTGACCAGTGAGGGTCTGCCATCTGTAGTGTTTCTATGTTTGTACACAAGTCTTTGTAATACTGAATATAGTTGCTATTCTGCACTAGCAAAATTCTGTTATCAAGGAGGTTCTCTGGTTCTGTTGTATCCTTACTTAATCCTTGTGGAAGTCGTGATAGTGTGTCTGCTATGACATTATCTGTACCTTTAACGTGAATTATTTCAAATGAGTATCCTTGAAGGGAAATAACCCACCTGGCTAATCTGGGGTGTAATAATTTACATGATAGAAGAAATGTCAATGCATGATGATCTGTGTATACACTAGTGTGCTTGCCAAAAATATAATAGTTAAATTTCTTGAAACCCCAGACTTTGGCTAATGTTTCTAGTTCTGTAGTTGTGTAAGATCTTTCACATTCGGTCAAAGTTCTGCTAGCAAATCCTATAGTTCTAACTTCTTCCTCACCATCTTTATTTACAACTTGGAAAAGATATGCTCCTAAACCATAGTTGGAAGCGTCACAAGCTAAACAGAATTCTGAGCTAAAATCTGGGTGGCATAATGTGTCTGCATTCATTAGTGCATGTTTAATTTTCTCAAAGCTTTCCTGACACTGCTTACTCCAGTACCTAGTCTGGTTTTTCTTAAGTAGTTCGAGTAGATGTGGGTTGTTTAGAAGTGGGTGAGGTAAAAATTTTCTAAAAAATGAGAAAAACCCAATTAGTGACCTTAATTGTTTCTTTGTTCTAGGTGCTGGGAGATTCTTCAGTGCATCCAGCATCATGGGATCTGGCCTTATGCCTTGTGCATTTATTATATGTCCTGGAAATTTTATTTGTTCACAAGCAAACTTAGACTTAGATAGATTCACTGTAACACCAAATTCCATAAATCTGTTTAATAGCTTGTTAAGAATGTATGAATGTTCTTCCCAGGTGTGGGTGGCTATCAAAAGATCATCCACATAGTGTGTGACAGAATGTTTTAAGTCTTCATTCAGTACCGTCTCTAAGGCTGAGATGAAAACACCAGAGCTGATATTCATGCCAAAAGGCAGTACACAAAATTGATAACTCTTTCCATTAAATGAAAAAGCTGTGTATTTTCTACACTGAGGTTCCAGTCTTGTTTGCCAGAAGGAATTGACCAAATCTAAGGAACTAAAATATCTTGCATCTAGAAATTTCTGCAGTTACTCTTCAAGGTTCTCAGGCTTAGTTCTAACAGGTAGTATAATCTGGTTTATTGCCCTAGCATCTAACACAAGTCTAATGCTACAACTAAGAGTGGGCTGCAATATGAAGATGTCCTGGGCTCAATAATATTCCACTCCAGCATCTGTTTTAACTCTTTCCAAACTGCTGCTTTCTGTTAGTGTGGTGCACTATATGATTTGTGGTAGAATACTGTATGAGGCTTCACTTCAATGTTATAAGAATATGTGTTAATTACTCCTGGTCTTTTTGAGAAAACACTGGCATATCTATGGAATAGTTCTCCTAGTTCACTTCGTTCATCCTCCGATAAGGCTGATGATGTACCTTACTCTGTATAGTTGTATCTGTCTCAAACATGTCTTGCTTAGGTACTGGTGTGCATGTCTCTGTATCATCATGTTCATGTATTATCTGTAACTTGTATACTGGGCAGTGTTTATCATGGGTTACTTCTCTAGTTTCTAAGTGCATGGTGTACTGATTGCCAAAATCCTTAAAACTACATGATTGTGCAGAAAAGTCAATTATAGCGACCTTTTCACACAAGAAATCCAGTCCCAGTATAGCATCACATATTAAATTAGGTACAACTAAGAATGCCCAATTGATCGATCCATTCTCTACTTGAACTAATAGGCTTGTTACCTACAGCAGTCAGTATGTTGCATCCTTGCACTGGAAACACATCCACTTGTCCATGTTCTTGCATTAAATTGTAAAAATTCTCAGATAATAAGCTTACAGCTGCACCAGTATCTAATGTGAGACTTGTAGTTATACCTCCTACATTTGCTTTAGTGGCAGCAAGTACTACTATTTTGTGTGATGAACGGCAAATATTGTCATCATTTTCAGTGAGTTCATCTGATAAATTCTGACCATAATTATAACGTAAGAATAACACAGGTTTATGTTTGTAAATACTTCTTACTTTTTCTTGTTCAGTACTTACTGTGTCAGTCTTAAATAATTCTTGTAAATCAAAGTCGCCCTCATAGTATTCCTCAGCCACAACTTGGGGTCTAGTAGTGGCTGTCATTAGTTTAAAAGTCTGTCTAGTGTTCAGTCAGTCTGTCTTGGTGTAGGTGGGTTATTGTCTACCTCTATTATGTTTACATTTGGGTACTGTCTATTCCAGTCACTGGCATTCCTTCCTTGTTGCTGTGTAAAAGTTGCATTAGGTGTCTGTTGTGTTGTGTTCTGTACAGCATTGCTGTAATTCCTTTGCGGCGGTGGCTGTGATTGAGTTTGATGTTGCCATGCACCGTTGTTTACATTCTGAGGCTGTGAATATGCTGGATATTGCATTCAGTAGTTTGGGTTATCACTGTACCAAACCTGCCCCTGTTGGTTTTGGTTATCGTTGTAGCATCATTACCGTCAAGTTTTTTGTTTATTTCCTGAAATTTTTCCGTAAACTGTTTGTCATTGTTCTGTAAACTTGTATTCATCTGCTGAAATTGTTGCATGACTGCATTGCTAAATTGTGAGAAATTTACTGTTTGAACATTATCTGCCCCAGGTTTTTTTTAAATTTAATTATTTACACAACAAAAAGATATTCTAAATGTGGTGGACAGAAAGTTGTACAGAATGGGCATAATTTCAGGGCCCATATAAGATATATATGATAAAAAGATATGTGTCCTAGGAAACATACCTCAGATAGATTCACATCCTGTGTGAATTTAGCAGACTGACTTCCACCAGGTATCAAGTTGTCTGGTTTAGCAGTTTTTTACCGTTTTCCCTATCTTCTGTAAAACTGTAATTACTTTTAACTAGCCTACGCTTTATAAGCAATACGATAGAATAGATACACAGTGAGATAATTGTGGGCAGCAAATGATGTAGGGTTACACTCATAATTGGCAAACAACAGTAATTAGCATACATTAGCTAGCAGATGGGCTATGGAACCTATTGAGTTATTTCTTCTAAGTGGTACTGGCTGTTTTCACAGTCAGTTTTGACAGGAGAATAAAGATGGTTACACCCTTCCCTATAAAGTGTAAATATGACAGCCTAACATCCAGATATGATTGCTAAAACACAGAATAGAAGGGCATTCAGAGTTATAGTAGTATGTAGGTAAACAATGAGTAATTATGCACAGAAGGCAGATTAGATACCAGGTATCAATTTGGGATATATTAGGGACATTTTACCTCAATATATATGTATTGAAGAGAAGATAAAGTTGTAGATGATATTAACAGGACATTGTACACTAATCTGTATGTATGTATGTATGATGTCTTGCAAAGGATTGGTGAACCTAGAGGAAAAATGTGACCTTTACCAGAGAGAGAAAGGAGGATACATAAATAACGACACTCGTAGGACAGTATGCCATTATAGCTTTATAAGTCTTGTAGAATTTGAGATGCTCTTCCTAGGGGAAGTGGGTATTTAGTTCACTAAGAGTTTGTATTAGAAGAATTTCTAATTTTCTTATTAGAGATAAGTGACATGGTTAGGTTTACATGAATTTTTTATGTGATTTGGGTAATTTAGTCCTTGGAGTTGGTTTACTTATACTGTTGGGTTTTCTGTCGAAAAGGTGATTACTGTATTGTGTTGCTATCCTCTCCACTAGGCATCAACAGTAAAGTGTTAGCGTCATTTTTTGGAACATGGTAAGGAGAGGCCAATGGAGATTATTTGGTAGAATTGATAAACATTTTCATTCTCCAACCCATTGGTAAAGAACCTCCCAGGGCAATATCCTTGGGACTGTAGGTGGGATGGCTATCAGTCTTTGGGGTCTCTCTTCTTTCTTCCGTAAGTGTTAAAAAGCTTACTCTTTATTTTCCTTCCTGACTTCTTCAGCTAAAGTACCTTGGCTATAGTCCCTCTTGTCCATTGCAGAAACCTTCTCATAACCATTTATCAAAAGCTGTATTTATAGGCTTGCCAAAGCTGTGGTACATTTCCAGTGGGCTAGCAGGACAGAGCAGATTAGGTTGTGGAAAGGGGCCAAAATAAGTTGCAGTCAGTTTCACTCAACATACAAACTTTATTCATCAACACATAATATTACAACAAGGATGTAAAACACTCAAAACTTTAATAGACCTCCATTGATTAACTTATTGGCTGAAGGCCACACTCAGAATCCAAGACACAAGGCCTAAGCAACAAATTGAAATACAAGGCTCTTCTGGAGGTTTCACCCAAGAATATTTTCTAAATCTTCAATCTAAACAGGCTGAAGGCCTTAGCAATTTAATTTTAATGGAACTTGGCTGCAGGCCGCATATTAAGCAATAACAAGAGTTTCAATCAAAAGGCAGAAGGCCTTATCTTAAAACAAAAGTATAACAATCTTAAGCCTGAAGGGCAAGACCAAAACATTTATTTAAGAGACATTAAAACTCGGCTGAAAGCCGCACATCAACAAATAATTTAATGGCTTAAGGCCTAGAAAGAAGAGTTTCAATTTTAAAAAGCAGAATGCTGTATCTTAAACATTTCATATGAAATTTGGTTGAAGGCCCCTATAAAGAATAACAATCTCATGCCTTAAGGGCAGGACAAGAACTATAATTTAAGAGACATTAATACTCAGCTAAAGGCCACATACTGACAAAATATGTTTAACGGCTTAAGGCCTAGAAAAAGAGATTCAATTTAAAAGGCAGAAAGCCTTATATTAAAACATCTCATACAAAATTGGGCTAAAGGCCCAATATAAAAGAATAACAATCTCATGCCTTAAGGGCAAGACAAGAACAATAATTTAAGAGATATTGATACTCGGCTGAAGGCCACACATCAACCAAATAACTAAAACCCAAACAGGAAAATTACTGTGTAACGCACAAAGAACGGCACTCAGAAGTTTCAAGGGTCGACCTGGGATTGTAACACTAATGCCCATTTAGGTGAGACAGGCAGCCTGTCCAACCACTTCTTAATCTGAAGGCAACCCAATGGACAGACAGTGGCCACCCAATTGACAGACAGCCGACCGATCAATGAACAAGATCAGTTTCGCTCCACGCAACCAGGAAAATGACCACAAGATTTCAAAACAATGAAACACAGAATATTGGCTCCCACAATGACCAACAACACCTCAGCTATCAAACTACACGCAGCGCTGGACAGCAACAACACGACGAAAAAAATACACTGCCTAAAATTACGTCAATGACCAGGGCAGGTAATCGGAATGTCAATGGCCACAAGGCAGAAGATACCGCTGGTCAACTTCAATAATAGGGAATAAATTAAGTTAAACTCCACAGGAAGACGGCTGGAATCTTAGCTGACTTGAAAACACACACGTTGTTGCTCGCGGGAATGTCCCAAAAGCAACAACCAGAATCAGACGAAGAAATGTAAACAGCTGAGGCCCGATAGTTGGTTAAGTGAGGACTCAACTCTTATGTCCAAGATTGGTGGGTGACAAACTTCGTAACACTTGCAAGCAGCATCTCTCACTCAAACCTCACTTGCACGCCGCCAGCGGCTCCGGCCTGACTCTGTACGACGGGGACTCCCTTGCTGCTCCACACCAACCGACCGACTGCCCAGGCTTGGAAACAGTGTAAGGACCAAATATACGTTGGTCGATGTGACAACCAATCGAACGACCAACCAACAGATGACACGCTCCGATCTCCCTTCGTTGAACAGTTCATGAATGTTGCCAGCAGTCGGCGAGCACTGGCTGTCGATTACCTCTATCGCGCAGTATGCATTGGGATATGGGAGTAGAAGCTACGTGGTCACGTCTGCTACCAAAGGCATATAGCAAACATGTCTGTAAAAATTATACCTAGGAAAGCCAAAGACATAGTATCTGGATGAAACTGTGTACTATCAAAGCGTGAACAGGATGAAGAGAAATCATACAAATATTACGAAGTAAAAATTCATTTATTTCTCAAAGTAATTTTACATTTTCATTAGCAGATATAACAATGACACCATTTTCACTTCTTCGCGGGATTAGCCGAGCAGTCTAGGGCGCTGCAGTCATGGACTGTGTGATTGATCCCGGCGGAGGTTCGAGTCCTCCCTTGGGCATGGGTGTGTGTGTTTGTCCTTAGGATAAAATGGCTCTGAGCACTATAGGACTTAACTTCTGATGTCATCAGTCCCCTAGAACTTAGAGCTACTTAAACTTAACGAACCGAAGGACATCACACACATCCATGCCAGAGGCAGGATTCGAAGCTGCGACCATAGCGGTCGCGCGGTTCCAGACTGTAGCAACTAGAACCGCTCAGCCACATAGGCCGGCTGTGTACATTTAAAAACTAATCTCAATCAATCATCTAATCAATGGCTAATGGCAGGGGAAAACTTAAAAACTATTCTATTTACAAGACACACATGGTATATACAGGGTTATTACAAATGATTGAAGCGATTTCACAGCTCTACAATAACTTTATTATTTGAGATATTTTCAAAATGCTTTGCACACACATACAAAAACTCAAAGTTTTTTTAGGCATTCACAAATGTTGGATATGTGCCCCTTTAGTGATTCGGCAGACATCAAACCAATAATCAAGTTCCTCCCACACTCGGCGCAGCATGTCCCCATCAATGAGTTCGAAAGCATCATTGATGCGGGCTCGCAGTTCTGGCACGTTTCTTCGTAGAGGAGGTTTAAACACTGAATCTTTCACATAACCTCACAGAAAGAAATTGCATGGGGTTAAGTCGGGAGAGCGTGGAGGCCATGACATGAATTGCTGATCATGATCTCCACCACGACCGATCCATCGGTTTTCCAATCTCCTGTTTAAGAAATGCTGAACATCATGATGGAAGTGCGGTGGAGCACCATCCTGTTGAAAGATGAAGTCGGCATTGTCGGTCTCCAGTTGTGGCATGAGCCAATTTTCTGCGGGCTATGCGTGAAACTTGCCCGCACGCGTTCAACCATTTCTTCGCTCACTGCAGGCCGACCCGTTGATTTCCCCTTACAGAGGTATCCAGAAGCTTTAAATTGTGCATACCGTCGCCGAATGGAGTTAGCAGTTGGTGGATCTTTGTTGAACTTCGTCCTGAAGTGTCGTTGCACTGTTATGACTGACTGATGTGAGTGCATTTCAAGCATGACATACGCTTTCTCGGCTCCTGTCGCTATTTTGTCTCACTGCGCTCTCGAGCGCTCTGACGGCAGAAACCTGAAGTGCAGCTTCAGCCAAACAAAACTTCATGAGTTTTTCTACGTATCTGTAGTGTGTCGTGACCATATGTCAATGAATGGAGGGAGCTACAGTGAATGTATGAAATCGCTTCAATCATTTGTAATAGCCCTGTATATATTTTACACTACACTACACACACACACACACACACACACACACACACACACACACACAAACACACACACAAAATTACTTACAATAGGATAAAAGGGTCATACTACTACTCAGCAGAGTCTCTCTCACTCACTCTCTCTCTCTCTCTCTCTCTCTCTCTCTCTCTCTCTCTCTCTCTCCCTCTCACTCAATCAGAGCCCCCCTATCTCTTATGTTGTTACAAGTGAGTAGTGGGAGTATGGGACAGTTTTAGTCTGTCACCACAAGTGACCCTTTTACCATCATGAGGAAACAGGCCAATTTTAGACTGCAGCACAGTGTACATCTGATATGCTCTTGATCAAATACTAGTTTGCCGTACCATATGCGGTGGCTGCGATGCAGCACCCCAAACACTGCTACACGGTACAGCAAATAGTCTTCAATAGAGAGGGCCCTCAATGCCATATGATGCACATCCTTAGCCTGCCTGTGGATGGCACCTTCCAATGTGCGATACCCATACAGTTTTGATCTCAGACCTACAAACTCCACAATTGACAATCCAGTCACCACGTCTTTCATAAGGCCAATAATGTTCTTATTCTGTGGAACAATACTGTAAGGATTATCAGCTGCGTATGAGGACATGTAGAATTCATTACCATGGCACCTCATTACTTCACATGAACCGCAGTTCTTCACCCATTAGATGACGCTACCTGTAATCATATATTTATAATTTATGATCTGCAAAACGAGTTTTAGGAAACACTTAATGAAAGCAGTAAATGTGAAGTTTGGATAGGTCTAGTGTACACATAAAGAGGTTTCGTAAACTCTACTGCGGCCTTTGTCATCTCCACAGCAACCCACTTAAAATTTGGTCTGGCAATGCGTTTTCTTACTCCATAACGTTCACCCCATTTGGTTCTATCAGAATCTCACGTCGTTCCCTCAAATTTTCCACTGTTTTGCTGAAAATGAATTATTCATTAATTTATAAAAATCTTTCTCAAAGTCACACATCATGGAGGCCCTCTGTCTCGTCTTCAGATCAATACACTCCTTCAGCCAGGGGGACTGTCTGAAGGAGATATCCCGGGTGATTCTAACCGGCTCCATTCCCAAGCTGAGACACTGCTGGAGATTATGATAACGAATAGTGTATCTCCACTTATTCTCCAGTGTTGTCATCTGTTTTGGGGTGGAGTCTCCTCATGGAATAGATGCTCTGGACAAAGTGACAAATGGACATGCGCTTCATGCAGACTAATAGGGTATGTGAGTTCTGGGTCCACCACATACCACATACCCTACATCAGAGTCAGCTGCCATACTGCTCATGATTTTTCCACCTAATCCCTTGCATTCGTCTTTGGGCACCCATCGAAACTCAACAATTGGCAGTGGTTGTTGTACTGCGTCGCCTTATAAGTTATTTACAACCAAGTGTGAGTTAACGAGCATCGCACTCTCATTTAAATATATGGCCGAAAGAGTCAGCCTTCATGAATTGTGAAACGAACCCTGTTGTCCAGGACCGCGTGCCATAAAGGGCACAGATTCACCACGAGGTGGGGAAACTCACAGTCGTCTATTGTCTATTTAGGCCTATGCGCTGTAGGGTGCGAGTGAGACAGACAAGGACCTATGTCACAGGGAAAGCCAGTAGAAGGCTTTTGAGGCCAAGGAGATGTATCAGTGTTAAATATGGCGGACCTAAGATCGGCATAAAGGGAATCATTTATGAAAACTATTTAATTCTGTAGTAATGCAGGGAATCAAGCTACAGTATTTTTATTCTGCCTCCTCCATAAATTTTCATCGTGATACCAATAAAACTTGAATATTGGTAACATCTATAATAGTTTAGGATTTACTCTTAAAGTGAAATTAACATGTTTTGTAGCAAAGACCTGAATGCTAAAATCTGAACCCTTTGGTCGATCTTAACGATCGACATTTCACATAGAAGCGCGTCATTATAATGACAAACATTGTGAATTTCAACTCTGTAACTTTATTTGTTTAAAACATACAGTAAATTCAAATTTTCAGTTAAGCATCAGATCATAATTTCCTCCACACAAAACACATTGAATGATGACAGCATGACATCTTATTGAATCATTAGGTAATAGAATATTTGTTGTAAAGTTTAGTGCATAGTAGTTACTTTTGTTCCTTGTTTATTTATCAGAAAGCACATTGGTGCAAGGCTACTGGCGGTGACATTCAAGGTTAAGGAGGACATTGTATTGGTTTTATGTAAAAGAATTTAACGTTTATTATGTAATGGATATTACTGTTAATTTATTTAGAACGTAAAAGTGGTCAAGCTTTGATCATTTCAGTATGTTAAAATGTAAAGTAATGCAGAATAAGCTGTAGCCAATCAGATGGACGTCTTCAGGAAAGGGAACTGTGCTATTCAGTTGAGTAAAGATGTTCGGCGCGCGGGAAATGCCGTCGGAGATGGGCAGAGGGCAGTGCTGGTCGAGGCAGACACCAAAAGTTACAGTTCAGATTGAGACGCGAAAACGGAGAGTCGGTCTTTAGGCAGCGGCAGAGGGCAGTGCTGGTCGAGGCAGACACCAAAAGTTACAGTTCGGATTGAGACGCGAAAACGGAGAGTCGGTCTTTAGGCAGCTAGGAAGTGATAAGACTTACAAAATTTCGCTATGTGTGGTATCCGGGACTTAGTCTCTGAGCGGCGAGCAGCCATGCGCCTGTTGTGAACTCTGACTTTTCGCATGGTTAATTAGATGGAGTATTGGACTGGTAATTCGCAATCAGATTGTGAATGATCTTCCTGTGTCAGATGGATATGTGCTCGAGTGTAACAATAACTCTAAATATGACCACTTTCGCTATTAGTTTGCTTTTTGAATGAAAATTACTCTAACCAAGTCGCAACTGTGTGGCTTACATCAATTATGAGTCGTTAATTCAGTTCCTGATATTATTATTACCGTTATTATGTGTTATATTATCTTCGTATTTCGCAAACTTGCCATCAGCTATACAATTTAACCAAAGGGTCACAAGTGTCTAATTTATGGCATGTAAAACGACACGTGTGGTTCAACCCATAGACGAGTTTGAGCCAAGACATTTTCATGAAGGAGAACCACATGTGAGCCCGAACAACTTTGGGATGTTAGCTCACAAAGTACAGTATGTAACTCGAATCAAGAGATGTGTTGAACCTGTCATCCATCTGTGGGTTATTTTCCTTCACATGCCTATGGCCAAATTGGCAGAGTTCCCCAGGGATCCCTCGCCCAAAGAAAAGAGGCATGTCAGCATCGGTCAATAGTTTGATGCTGCGCTTTGTTTTCTTGTGCATTGCATCCCAAGGCACTCAAGGTGCCATGTCGTAAAAGGTGGGATACAGAGAATTAGTGGTCATGCATAGCCTCCGGAATTTCTCGAAAACTTCCACAAGCTAGCGGCCATCTGTGTAACTGTGGCTATGTAAAGCCCCGTGTACTCTACTAAAGTGGAGATGTTGAATTCCCGCCTGACATTCACAGGATGCTCATACTCTGCATTCATGGCATAGCCTGTAAGGTTGCTCGAGAATGCAGTTATGTTAGGTAGACTGGTTCGCTCAGTTTTGCCATACTATACACATACTCGTATGGGAAAACCCCTTCCTAGTCACAAGTTGAAACTTCTCCTCATTAGGAAATGCAGCTCGAGTGATATCCATATCCTCCCAAGGTAGAGTTTCAATGAGTTTCTGGAATGGCGCCTGCATAAAATGTAACGTGTCAAGGAAGCGGAGCGTAATGAAATGTATTTCTTGACGCTCTCAGGTAGGGCACTGACCTGATATTTTCCTCAACCAAAATCAGCCAAGTCCTCAACTAGAAAATGAGTGTCATACCAACTTCAATTATGGAAGAAAACTGGTAGTGCCCATATGATGAAGTGGTCTTTATGAGGAGTTTCTGCTTTTCTATCTAAGGGAGCACACAAATATGACCGTCATTCATGTTAATGTACAAATCTTCGTTCTCCTCCAATCTGGTCATGGGAATGTTGTCATTGTGAACCTTATCAACCTCCATGATAGTTTTTCGAGTCAGTAAGCAGCGGAACTGCAGGATTATCCCTGACATAACCTTTGTAGCGGTTAAGGCTGAATTAGAGGACGATACAATTTGGTATGTGGCCGTATATGGTACATGTTTTTCTATAAAGGTGGTATATGAGGTCGTGGGGTCACCTTCACAGCGGGTCACAGGAGTGAGGAGGCATTCAAAGTCGGTGTACACTACAAAAAGACATCATTCCTAGTTGTGAGCATTTTTAAGCTTTATGAATTTGTTTTCCTCAGTAGGCATAACAACACGTACAGGATCCTTGGAAGTGCAGTCTACTAGATGCTCTATCAGTAATTTGTCTGAGGGAAAGTAATTCGGGCACCTTAAGGAAATATGCTTTTTACACCTTTCGTTATTCAGTTGAGAGAATAGGTGTTGGGACATGTCTTTGATCCAAACATTATAATAATTGCCTTAATCCATTTTTTTCTCATCAGAGAGTAAGAGCATGTCTACATACATCTTATGCTCACTGGTAAATTTTGAGAAATAGAGGAGCCGACGACTATACACTTCTCCTGCTCATCTGTCTTGCTTTTCTTCTCCAGGTCATAATTATGAACCGAAATTCAGGTATTCTGCACCTCAAATTTGGTATGTCCTGAATCTTGATGGGTAACTCGATACCATCACAGTTATAGCACTTTGTCAGGATGTGCACTCTGGATGTACCTTGTAATTTCTCTTGCAAACTAGGATGGACCACGCAAAACAAGCCTCATCCTTTCTATTTTCGGCATTAATGCATGCCTGCTTATTAGCCATATTCTTAGTGATCTTGATATATCTAGACCTTCCTTTTACCAGATCATAGAAATGTGCATGGATGTCCAGGTGTAGTATTCAGCTGAATGCTTTAGCTGACCCTCTAACTTCCATCTCAGAAAACTGGGAAAATATAGCACTCGAGGTGGATTTACGAAACCATTCAGCAACTGACATGCTCCGTGTTATCACGTCTTCCCTTCCTCCCATCCCCTCCCCTGGGATAGTGAAGACTTGCCTCTTCAATGCCACAATCAACTTTGGGGGAGGGAGTGCGGTAGTTGATGCAGAGCACCGCACTGCATTTAATGGTGGAATAACGCAGATCATCGACTTCTTTGAGAAGCTCCGTTTCCACAACAGGAAGGCACACTGTTAGAGACATGACAGAGTCGTGGCACCCTCCTGCTGCATTCTCTATCCTTGTGAATGAGATTCACTCCTCAAAGGCGCATGCAATCACTGAATGTTCTAACTGCTGTATAGTGTCGCTGACCAGATGTCCTTCACTAAAAGGACGGGAGAGGGAACTGCCGCTAGTGATAGGATCATCTCTATTACTAATACTGTAACTACAACTAGGTGTAAAGCTGCTTGCAGTGATGTATTGAGGGCTATGTGAGTATTGGAACAACAGTCCTCCAAAGTAGTACGTTCAGTCAACGATTTAACAATTGCAAATTTCAGGGAGAGCCTACAGCAGTTAGACTGGGATGAGGTGTACCGTGAACCTGATGCCAATTTAAAATATAATTTATTTCATGACATTTTTGTAAATCCATTTGAAAACTGCTTCCCCAAGAAAATAGTTAAATATACTCGTAAGAAACCTTGTAACAAACCATGGCTTACTAAGGGTATAAAAATATCTTGTAACCAGAAAAGGGAAATGTATCTGACAGCAAGAAAGAGTAGTGACCCAGAAACTATCAAAAATTATAAAAACTACTGTGTTATATTAAGAAAAGTTATTAAAAAATCCAGGAGTATGTGTATCATGTCTGAAATCAGCAACTCTGATAATAAAATTAAAACAATTTGGAATATTATTCAAAGAGAAACAGGTCAACCAAGAGCAGAGGAAGACAGTATTACCATCAAATTGAATGAAAGCCTTACGAACAAAAAGTCAGAAGTTGAAAATATTTTTAATAATCATTTTCTAAATGTTGTGGATATAGTAGGATCCAGGTGTTCATTAGAAGATGCTAGGCTGTTAATGGAAGAGGCCATACCTATGCAATTTGATACAATTGAAATCTCACCCACTTCTCCCTCTGAAATTAGGAAAATAATAAACTTGCTTAGAAGCAAAAACTCACATGGAATTGATGGCATTTCCAGCAAAATACTAAAAGCTTGTTCTCGACAGATAAGTAAGATTCTCAGCCACCTGTGTAATAGCTCTCTGGAACAGGGCATTTTCCCTGATAGACTGAAATATGCTATTGTTATACCTTTGCATAAAAAGGGGGATAGATCTGATGTCAACAATTACCGTCCAATCTCCCTTCTAACAGCTTTATCCAAAATTTTTGAGAAAGTAATGTATTCAAGAGTAGCTTCACATATCTGTAAAAATGAAGTACTAACAAAATGTCAGTTTGGTTTCCAGAAAGGTTTTTCAACAGAAAATGCCATATATGCTTTCACCAGTCAAATTTTGAATGATCTGAATAACCGAACACCTCCCATTGGGATTTTTTGTGATCTCTCAAAGGCTTTTGATTGTGTAAATCATGAAATTCTGCTAGACAAGCTCAAGTATTGTGGCATGAGTGGGACAGTGCACAAATGGTTTAATTCGTACCTAACTGGAAGAGTGCAGAAAGTTGAAATAAGTAGTTCTCGTAACATGCAAAGATCAGCACATTCCTCAAACTGGGGAACTATCAAGAATGGGGTTCCACAAGGGTCAGTCTTGGGTCCTTTGTTGTTCTTATTATATATTAATGACTTGCCATTCTATATTCATGAAGAGGCAAAGTTAGTTCTCTTTGCTGATGATACAAGTATAGTAATCACACCTGAGAAACAAGAATTAACTGATGAAATTGTCAATACTGTCTTTCAGAAAATTACTAAGTGGTTCCTTGTAAACGGACTCTCACTGAATTTTGATAAGACACAGTACATACAGTTCCGTACAGTGAATGGTATGACGCCATTAATAAATATAGACCTTAATCAGAAGCATATAGCTAAGGTAGAATATTCCAAATTTTTAGGTATGTCCATTGATGAGAGATTAAATTGGAAGAAACACATTGATGATCTGCTGAAACGTTTGAGTTCAG
Organism: Schistocerca americana; assembly: GCF_021461395.2. Lineage (NCBI taxonomy): Eukaryota > Metazoa > Arthropoda > Insecta > Orthoptera > Acrididae > Schistocerca > Schistocerca americana. The sequence continues at coordinate 633,350,194 of NC_060122.1, forward strand.
CTACTTATGCAATAAGGGTCATTGCAAATTTTGGTGATAAACATCTTAGTAAATTAGCTTACTACGCCTATTTTCACTCATTGCTTTCATATGGCATCATATTTTGGGGTAATTCATCACTGAGGAATAAAGTATTCATTGCACAGAAGCGTGTAATCAGAATAATAGCTGGAGTCCACCCAAGATCATCCTGCAGACATTTATTCAGGGATCTAGGGATATTCACAGTAGCTTCTCAGTATATGTACTCTCTTATGAAATTTGTTATTAACAACCAAACCCAATTCAAAAGTAATAGCAGTGTGCATAACTACAATACTAGGAGAAAGGACGATCTTCACTATTCAAGATTAAATCTAACTTTGGCACAGAAAGGGGTGAATTATACTGGCACTAAAGTCTTTGGTCACTTACCAAATAGTATCAAAAGTCTGACAGATAACCAACAAGTATTTAAGAAGAAATTAAAAGAATTTCTGAATGACAACTCCTTCTACTCCATAGAGGAATATTTAGATAGAAATTAAGAAAAAAAATATTTAAAAAAAATAAAAAATAAATAAATAAAAATAAAAAAACACAAAAAAATAAAGTTGTTATATTAACTTAAGTATGTTGTTAAATTAACCTAATTATGTCATGTATTGGAAAATTCGACTCGTTCCACATCATTACGAAATATCGTATTTATGATCCATGGAACTAGTATTAATGTAATCTAATCTAATCTAATGAGCACAATGTACCGTTATCCAAGATGGCGGCTGGGACATCACAGACACACCACCTGTGACGTCATCCATGATGGCGGCCATGACTTCACAGGCACACCCCAATTGACATCATACAAGATGCCAGCCATGATGTCACAGACACACCCACTGTGACATCATCTGATATGGCGGATTTTGGTAGGTAGTTTGGATTTTGGCGGGAAGAAGGGCTACCTCCACTAACCTAACCGCCCCCCCCCCCCCCCCCCATCCTGCCACCCCGAAAATGGCCGAAAGTCAAAATTACAACATCATAATGTGTCAACCCCTGTTATCTCTGCTAATGAAGCAAAATGAAGGGAAAAAAGGACTTGTCTTTATTATTTAACCAATTTCAAGCAGGTAAGAAAAGTGGTTCATTATACTTTCAACTACCTAGTTTCAACTACTTCTGAAGGTCCAGACCGTCACCTCTTCCTAGGAACTGGCGCCGAGTTTGAATTCTAGCTGTCAAGGAAGGTCACTTCTGCTTTCGCTACCAAGCTTAGAAAATTGTTGCAAACGAAGCTCACCACCACTAACCTAAGCCTCCAGCGTGCAACCTCTTGCTAGAGGTTGCTGGTAAAAGAACTCGGCCTGCACTAGGCTGATGGAGAGAGGAGGGAGTGTACTTTATTTATTTTGGGAGGGGGGGGGGGCAATTTATTTAGGAATGGAGTATATGTATCACAGGACACACACTCTGACATGCCCCACAGCATACAAACCTGCAAACTACTCCTACATAACTCACTTATAAGGCTCTACACACACACACACTTGCTAATTGTAAAGCGTAAAAAATAACGCATTGCACAGCCTACAGACATGCAAACCACTCTTAAATAATGCAATGCATTTTCGTCCAAATAGCCAAACAACTCGTAAATTGTCAAAATCAGAATCCATCTAAAACACCCTGCTTGCTAATCATCAACTGTCGAAATCATACACCAGCCTTTATTTAAAGAATTAGAGGTAGCACCACCACCCAGTGTATTCGCCACTGAGTCCAGAGCCCAACTGACTTAGTCCATATCGATGCCACTAGAGGACGCTGTAATGACGTCAGGTGATGATGCAAGTACCGTAATCTAAGATGGTGCTACCTAGTGGGTTTTCCACCAGCTCCAGACACCAACTGTCTTAGTACATTTCGTCGCCACCAGAGGATGCCTCCGTGACACCAGCTGATGATGCAAGTACAGTTATCCATGATGGCGGCAAACAGTCTGTTCTCCACAAGGTCTAGTACTCAGTACCACCAGCAGAGGACGCTGTCGTCCTTTTCATGACGTAAACCGAGATGGTGAGGGAAAATGGTGGGAAAACGACTCATCCTGGTCTGGGCTGCTGGGGAGATGGTTCAAATGGCTCTGAGCACTATGGGACTTAACTTCTGAGTCATCAGTCCCCTAGAACTTGTAACTACTCAAACATAACTAACCTGAGGACATCACACACATCCATGCCCGAGGCAGGATTTGAACCTGCGACCACAGCGCCTAGAACTGCTCGGCCACCACGGCCGGCTGTTGGGGAGAGTAAAGATGGAGTGCACTCTATTTATTTTCAAACAACATATTGAAGGATGGAGTATATCTATCACACTCATACAAAACATCCACCATGATGTGCCTTGGGTCATGTTGGACAGCCCAGAGGTGCAACCAACTCGTAATATCAGCACAAAATAGCAAACTGCTCCTAAATAATTCTTCACACTGATGTGTAGACACGCTCAGCACTCGTAAACTGTTCAGATAGTGTATAGCAGGGCCTACGGAACCACTCACGAAATAATGCAATCAATGTGCACAAGCACATCCACTGCCCCCTGTCCAGTAGAATACTCAGGAGATAGCAATAAGCGACGCATCCATCAGATGTCAAACTGTGCACAGCCCTCGTGCGGGTTCTACAAGCATGAGGTGGTGGTACCCCCATTCATACATAACACATGAGAAATTCCTATCTGCTAGACACTGATGATGGCGCGATCGCATGTAGAATCGATGCAGCCATCAGCTGTCAAACCATGCACAGGCCCAACGCCAGGGTCCCGCAAGCATAAGATGGCGGCACCGCTATTCGTACGTAATACCTGAGAAATTCATATCCAAATAGATGTTCACCTACACACACGTGCTGACATGATTGGACAGGAGTGCAACCGCGAGCTGCAGCTGAACGCAGGCCTAATTGTTTCTGTCAACAAGCCTCTCCCTTCAACATAGTGCATGGGCACAGCAATGAAGCTGGTTCACTGCACGTTAATGACTGTAAGCGGTGATATCACACATCTCCTCTTCAATATTGCTATGTCCTAGTCCACTTACGATGTCTTTAGCTGTGCCACCAAAAGCTTTTTTTGTTAGTGGACACACTTTTCAGCTAGGGTGGAATCGCTATCAAAGGTGTCAGCCTCAGCTCTCTCATTTAATCTTTTTACATCCTTATTGACACATTTGTACTCTGTTTTAAAAATAGTTTGTCCAAAAGTCAGAAATTCTACTTTTTTGCGTGAGTGTTGTTCATCATCTGGGAAATTTTCGCACGTGGACTTCATTTACGATACATGTCTTTGAATTGATACTACTTGAGCTAAGCTTTCATGTACGCTTCATAAACTACTGTTCCATTGCAAGTTCCTCAACTCGGCGTTCTCTTTCACCTTGATTTTAACACAGTCTACAAAGTTTTTTGTCTAGCTGATTGTTCGTAACAGTAAATTCTGTATCTAATTTATTGGTTGCATCTGTCAACTACGTGTTCAAATTAGTATGTATATTTTCGAATTCTTATAAAAGTGTCATGACTTTTTGGTACAAGGTACTGAGAGTTAGATCTAAATTCCCAAGAACAAAGGAACGTTAGTGATTTCTGCATGTAACTCAGTATTCATTTGTTCTGTGGTCGATACCTGTGAATAATGACTGTCAGATAAACGTACAGAATGTGCGTGTGTCTGTTCCATTCACTCAATATCGAGCTCGGAAAATTTCCTACGTCTGTTGCATATTTAGTTTAAAGAAATAAGATACGACAATTTTTTGCAGATATTTGAATACTACTTTAATTGCAATTTCCCAGAGAAAACAAAGACTATCACTAATAAAGAAACAGAATGCTTAGGGTCACAAAAGATATTAAAACTTCACCAGAAAAGATGAGGCTGTTGCACAGACTTAGCAAACTGGACTATGGCAAATATGAAGAGTTCAAGGTAGACTATAAAAATAACAAAACCACATACTGTAGAGTTGTCAAATCGGCTAAAAGAGCTCTTAATGAAAAAACAATAAGGTAATGTTCCAGCAAATGTAAGACTGTCTGGTGTATAGTAAATGAACAGACTGGTAGAAAGTTAATGATAGAGGATAAAATCACACTAAATATAGAAGGATAAAAGACTGAAAATGCACATAAAATTGCCAATAAATTCGACAGCTATTGTTCAGAAATTTCCACAAATCACCTAACCAACTCTTCAAATACTGTACACCCTCTCCCACAAGTCTCCTGACCAACTCCCCAAACACTGTACACTCTCTTCTCAAAAACAATACTCCTCTGAACTTCTTTATCCTATCTCCTACAACACTGTATGAAATTGAAGACATTATTAAAAAAAGTTAAAAAGATTTATTCTGCAGGGTATGATATGATACCCTGGTTCTTACTTCATAAGTGTTTAAATTACATCAGTGGACCCCTGTCAAATATCATAAATACCTCATTTCTGGAGGGAACAGTTCCAAACCAGCTAAAATTATACCTCTCTACAAAAAGGGAGAGAAAACGGACATATCAAACTATAGGCCAATTACTATACTATCTGCGTTCTCAAAAATATTTGAATACTGTATGTCAATTAGATTAGAAATATTTTTAAATTCGAACAACATTATCACATCTTCCCAGTAGAGATTTCGGAAAAATAGGTCCAAGTTTCGTTGACCATAAACAACCTGCTGTTGGTATATTTCTTGAGCAGTCGAAGGCATTTGACATGGTCGACCACAAGCTGCTTCTTGTGAAACTCCAGAAGTTTGGGATTAGAGGAGTAGCCCATAATTGGTTCCGTAGCTACCATAGGGAAAGAAAGCAATATGTAGAAATAAGAAAATCAAAAACATTCAGGCACTGCAGGTCAGACACACTACATACAACAAATGATGTCCCTTAGGAATCTGTTCTTGGCCCTGTTCTTTTCATATGTTCCTAAATGATCTCCCAGAACATGTACCAAATGCCACCTCCTTTCCGTATTCCGACGACACAAATATTCTGATAACCAGTAGAGGTGACACATTGTAGGATGCAGTCAATAAAACTACTTGTCAATTACAATCTTTGGTTTGAAGCAAACAGACTACTTATAAATACTCAAAAAACTGTAAGTATGAAGTTCCACACTAGACACACAAGACCCCCTTCAACACAGTTATAGTTATTGGTGAAGATGACATTACAAACAGGCAGGACCAAAATTCTTGGACTTACCATCAGTAACACTCTAAACTGGAAACCACATATTAAGACACTGTCACAGAAGCTTAATAAAATCTGTCATTTATTAAGATCATTAAAAGACACAGCCATTGCATATACCTTGAAGCTGGTGTACCATGCCCTGTTGGAGTCTGTCTTGAGCTATGGCCTAATCTTCTAGGGAAATAGCTCTGAATCTCTCACAATTTTCAGGTCACAAAAACAAGTTGTAAGAATAATGAAATGTAAAAAAAGAACTGTTTCAACCACACATGACACCAGAAACAAAACCCAATTACAAATTATAGCTCACAACACAAAAGTATATGCTAATGGGGTTAAGTGTATGAGCATTAAAATATACAGACACTTCCCAACAGATATAAAAAAGAGCAAAAAAAAAAAAAAAAAAACAAAAATAATGAGAATTAAATTAAAGGAATCGCTACTAAATCACTGTTTCTATTCCATACATAAATTTCTCGAAACAAAATTTTAATTATTTGTAATAAGCTGTTTATTCACTTGTAGGTATTTCTACTTAGCAAGATAATTTAATTATTGTGTGTTACTTACATTCTGTTTGTATGTCTTACATGAACTCTGCTATGTACCACCGCTGCCATCTCTCATCACACCCCACCTTTTTTATATTTTGTCTATATGTCCTATATGTATTTTGCTACGTGAGTTACTTATCACTACTGTCATTTCTCATCATACACCGTTGTGACATAATTTTCAAATTGACTTGTCCTATATGATGATGTGCTGTACTGTACAGGGCAACGGCCTTGCCGCAGTGGCTACACCGGTTCCCGTCAGATCACCGAAGTTAAGCGCTGTCGGGCGTGGCCGGCACCTGGATGGGTGACCATCCAGGCCGCCATGTGCTGTTGCCATTTTTCGGGGTGCACTCAGCCTCGTGATGCCAATTGAGGAGCTACTCGACTGAACAGTAGCAGCTCCGGTCAAAGAAAACCATCCTAACGACCGGGAGAGCGGTGTGCTGACACACGCCCCTCCTATCCGCATCCTCAGCTGAGGATGACACTTGTGGCCTGATGATGGAGTGCTCTTTGCTGTACAAAATGTATGTTCTAGAGGACTAATAAAAAATAAATAAATAGTTTCTATCCTAATAATTTTGAAAACAGAAATTTCCTACTGATGATTGTGAATTAACCTCATCAACTGTTGTACTGTATTGTATTTTATGGAACTGGGGACCTAGAAATGACGGAGAGGCTTCATCCCTGGCACAGCCCACAGTGGTACACAATCCCACAACAGGCTACAGCAGTCCACTCACCCCACCGCCACTCCACACCGATCCAAGGGTTATTCTGCAGTTTGGCCTCCAGTATTTGAGAATGGAAGGGAGACAGTTAGAATAGGAGATGGAAGTCATTGCCCATAATGTATGTATATACAATCATGCCACTCCTTAAAACTCGATAGCAGGAGAAATTATAGCATTTCACTGAGTATGAACAGAGTCTTGATATATGCTCACTATTTTTATATACTGTACTTAGCATATTTCGTGGCAGTACCTTTTCCGTGAAATGTTTACAAGATGATATTTGCCTTGGCTTCAGTCGTCTAATGGAAGTATGATTCCACAATGCAGTTTTATCAGCTGCAGAAATGACCTGGTTCAATGCGTTTGCCTCATTTTTGGTGCTTCAAATACCATTTCTTCGAATGTGGTATCTTCTTAAAGTTTATATAAAAAAGTAGTAACATAATTCATTTTTTCCTGTTCTCTAGCAAATATTTATAACGGCAACCTGCACATTGTTCTACCGTCAACACACACCAAGTGTTCACTGTCAACTGACTTGGTCAAAGACGCCTCCAGCGTCAAAGACATTTTACACAACACACAAGCTTCCACTTGTAATCAGTCTCTTTGATAATCTTCGTCACATCTACTAATAGTAATCAATATGCTGTCACTCTCAAAAATATAAGTAAATTAGCATCCATTACAACTGCTCCCCAGAGCTTTTGTTGTTATGAACATATACAACAAAATCCCGACCACACTCAGTAATGGATCTGTATTACACAATTAGTACATTAATGATGCAGTCTGATAACCTCTTCCAAATTTGGACTCTTTGAATCTGTGGACTTGTTACTGGCTGTTGTTGCAATGATCCTTCCCCATCAATTTCACACACAAAATATTCAAGCAAAGAAATTATTTAACATGACATATATACATGGCATAAAACATACATGAGAAATATTCTAAAATACAGCATACAGATTGAAAATAATGTTAAGGTAAAACTCATTTGCTAGAATAAGATATCTACAACCACTTCTTTGGTCACATTGTGCCAACTGGTTCTCATAATTAAATTTTTTTCCCCATATTAATGCTTTTCTTTCTTTTAGTACAGCTAAAGATATATCAGTATTATCTAAATTTTTTACAATTATTTATGTACACTTGACTCTCTACTACAATATTACTACAAGTCAAATTCTTGTGAAGAGAACTTTTGCTCCCCACAACATCAGTATAAAGAACAATAAATTGCTCATATATCATGAGGATTTATCTAAAATTGGTTTTGAAGGAGGAGGAGGAAATTAGTGTTTAACGTCCCGTCGACAACAAGGTCATTAGAGACGGAGCACAAGCTTAGATTATGGAAGGATTGTGAAGGAAATCAGCCGTGCCCTTTCAAAGGAACCATCCCGACATTTGCCTGAAACGATTTAGGGAAATCACGGAAAACTTAAATCAAGATGGCCGGAGACGGGTTTGAACCATCGTCCTCCCGAATGCGAGTCCAGTGTGCTAGCCACTGCGCCACCTCGCTCGGTTGGTTTTGAAACTTATGCCTTTGCATGCATGCCCTCACATGCATGCCTTCACCCACAGTGAAGACGTAGCTTCCAAAAATTAGAAAAATTCAGAAATGCTCACTATGGAGACTTTTTCTTGTAAAAAAGTAAAAATAAATCTTTCTCTCATTCTTTGTTACAACAGTGTTTTTTCATCAGTTTCAATTAACATGTGACTTCAATTAACATGTGACAAATTATTAATTTATACATGTAAATATATATACTTGGTTGTACAGGTAGTTTTGTTCTAACAAGCATATTCCAGTGGAGGACTTTTGTTTTACATGATAATAGGTTATTTAAATTTTGAAATTATGATTTCTGTTTATATAGTTTCAAAGAGACAATATTCCTGAGGCCAAATAATTTCTTTGACTTAGGGTATACCAAACGATAAGCATTAGGGCATGGATTTTCTATGACTTCAAAAGGCCCAATATAGATATCAAAGAATTTTTTAATTTCTGAAGTTAACATTTTTGATTTTTCATGAGATTTGACCAGAACAAGATCCCCAATTTTGAAAGAGGTTAATTTTACCCTATCGTTATGTCTTTTATTCCTCTTTTCCCCTTGTTTCTTCATAGCTTCCCTGACAATGTCTTCTCTATCTTGCATAGTTAAAGGTGTACATTTAGGAAATTCAGTAAGTTGTGATATAAGATTTGGAGGTCTGATATTAAACATAATCTCATACAGTGAAAATCTTGTGGAACTATGTTGTAGGCTATTCATAATATCTTCAAAGTTTCGAATGTGCTCAAACCAGGTTGGATGTTCATGGCTACAATAGGTTCTGCAAAGTCTCCCAATTTCCCTCATATATCTTGCTGCAGGATTGGTGGATGGACAATAAACAGATATAAGTATATGCTTCAATTTTGATCTTTCAATAAACATTTTCCAAATTTTAGAGGTGAACTGTGAACAATTATCTGATAATATAGCTTTTAGTTTATCCACCTGTGCAAAATAATCTCTTTCAATTTTTATTATAATTTCATGGCTAGTAGCTTTTTTCACTGGATATAGTTTAATTAATTTTGAAAATACATCTACCATAACAAATATGTAACAGTGACCACCTTTACTCTTTGGTAACATTCCATATAAGTCCACTGCGATAAGATCTAAAGGTTTTTCCGGAATAATGTTTTGCATCTCTCCACCACGTCTTTGATTGCTCACTTTAACTCTCTGACATGTCACAGGTTGCCAATTCTTTTCTTACCTTCTTTCCAATATTGTAAAAATAAACGTTTTCTTGTATCTTTTGAATGCACTTCTGTATCCCACAAAGACCAAAACTTTCATGTATGTAAATGATCAGCTTTTCAGTATCTGTCTCTGGCCAACACAGTTTCCAATTATCAGAATCTACATCTGTTCTCCGAAATAAAATCACCTTATGTAATTTGTAAAATTTATCAAGTTTCTCATACCCCTTCTTGCCTAAACATTCTTTGATTAATTTCCAACTTTGATCTAAATTTAGATTTTTCCTAATTTTTGTTACACATAGTTCTAATTGTTTTCTCATTTTCCACTCCTTTCAAGTATCTAATTTGAAATTGCTTTTCCTCCTCTTTTTCAAAAATCTCCTTTTCTCCCCCAGTTGGTAACCTTGAAAGTGAATCAGCTACTACATTCTCAGAACCATTTATGTGCCTGATTTCAAAGTCAAACTGTTGCAGAAATATTGCCCATCTGGTCAGTCTACTGTGGTATAATTTGCACTCTTGTAAGTAACTCAAAGCTTTGTGATCCAAAAATACTATGGTTTTATATCCAATAAGGTAAATTCTAAATTTTGTAAAAGCCCAATGAACTGCGAAAAGTTCCTTCTCTGTGACTGTATAATTTTTTTCATGCTTGAGCAACATTCTGCTTGCAAATGCTATGGTACAATGTATCTTAACTCTATTCTCTACTCTTTCCTGAAATAACTCTGCTCCAAGCCCATAATTACTGCTATCAGTGTTCAAACAAAATGGTTAATTAAAATCAGGTCTGTGTAATAAGTGTTGCTTCCTCAACTCTTGCTTAATTTTATCAAACTCTTCCTGACAACTTCTATCCCAAACCCAAACAGTGTTTTTCTTAAGTAACTGACTTAAACATGGTGCATTCAGACTCTGATCACATACATGTTTTTGGTAATAACCGCATAACCCAAAGAACGACTTTAATTGTTTTTTAGTCTTAGGAATAGGAATTTCTGAAATTGCTTTAATTTCTTCTGGATCTGCCAAAATTCCGTTGTCTGTGACAACATGACCCAAAATTTTTGATTCAGGAACTGCAAACTTACATTTCTTTAATTTCAATGTCATCCCCTCTTTTCTAAGTTTTTCACAAACTGACTTCAAAATTGAAAAATGTTCTTCCCAATTTTGCCCTGTAACCAAAATGTCGTCTACATAAATTATCAGTTTAGATGCAAGTTTTTGCCCCAGTACATGATCCAAAGCTCTTATAAATTCGGTAACAGAACAATTTAACCGAAATGGCACAACACAATATTGGTAACTCTTACCATTGTACAAGAAAGCAGCATATTTTCTACAATTAACCGAAAGTGGTACTTGATGAAAACCTGAAGTTAAATCCAAACTTGACATATATTTTATATCTGTAAATTTATAGAGTAACTCATCAATATTTTTGGGATGATCTGTCTGTCTGAACAAAATTTTGTTTAAGTGTGTAGAGTCCAAAACCAATCTTACTCCACCATCTTTTTCCGAAACAACTACTAAAGGATTATTATATGCACTGATACTCCTTTCTGTTATATTACATCCTTCCATATTTTTCAGCTCTTTCTCGACACCAGGTCGTTTTGATATTGCAGTACTGTATGCTTTTATGAAAAATGGTTCATGAGGTTTTACCTGAAGCTCACACTGATAACCCTTTACCCTACCAGGTATGTCACTGAAAACATCGCTGTATTCCCACAGCAGATTTTCTAACTGTTGTTTTTGCTCCCCATATAAATTTTGTCCTCCCTCCATGAACCATGGACCTTGTCGTTGGTGGGGAGGCTTGCGTGCCTCAACGATACAGATAACTGTACCGTAGGTGCAACCACAATGGAGGGGTATCTGTTGAGAGGCCAGACAAACATGTGGTTCCTGAAGAGGGGCAGCAGCCATTTCAGTAGTTGCAGGGGCAACAGTCTGGATGATTGTCTGATCTGGCCTTGTAACTCTAACCAAAATGGCCTTGCTGTGCTGGTACTGCGAACCGCTGAAAGCAAGGGGAAACTACAGCCGTAATTTTTCCCGAGGGCATGCAGCTTTACTGTATGGTTAAATGATGATGGCGTCCTCTTGGGTAAAATATTCCGGAGGTAAAATGGTCCCCCATTCGGATCTCTGGGTGGGGACTACTCAAGAGGACGTCGTTATCAGGAGAAAGAACACTGGCATTCTACGGATCGGAGCGTGGAATGTCAGATCCCTTAATCGGGCAGGTAGGTTAGAAAATTTAAAAAGGGAAATGGGTAGGTTAAAGTTAGATATAGTGGGAATTAGTGAATTTCGGTGGCAGGAGGAACAAGACTTTTGGTCAGGTGAACACAGGGTTATAAATACAAAACAAATAGGGGTAATGCAGGAGTAGGTTTAATAATGAATAAAAAAAATAGGAGTGCGGGTAAGCTACTACAAACAGCATAGTGAACGCATTATAGTGGCCAAGATAGACACGAAGCCCATGCCTACTACAGTAGTACAAGTTTATATGCCAACTGGCTCTGCAGATGACGAAGAAATCGAAGAAATGTATGATGAGATAAAAGAAATTATCCAGGTAGTGAAGGGAGACGAAAATTTAATAGTCATGGGTGAATGGAATTCGAGAGTAGGAAAAGGGAGAGAAGGAAACATAGTAGGTGAATGTGGATTGGGGCTAAGAAATGAAAGAGGAAGCCGTCTGGTAGAATTTTGCACAGAGCATAACTTAATCATAGCTAACACTTGATTCAAGAATCATAAAAGAAGGTTGTATACATGGAAGAATCCTGGAGACACTAAAAGGTATCAGATAGATTATATAATGGTAAGACAAGAGATTTAGGAACCAGGTTTTAAATTGTAGGACATTTCCAGGGGCAGATGCAGACTCTGACCACAATCTATTGGTTATGAACTGTAGATTAAAACTGAAGAAATTGGAAAAAGGCGGGAATTTAAGGAGATGGGGCCTGGATAAACTGACAAAACCAGAGGTTGTACAGAGTTTCAGGGACAGCATAAAGGAACAATTGACAGGAATGGGGGAAAGAAATACAGTAGAAGAAGAATGAGTAACTCTGAGGGATGAAGTAGTGAAGGCAGCAGAGGATCAAGTAGGTAAAAAGACGAGGGCTAGTAGAAATCCTTGGGTAACAGAAGAAATATTGAATTTAATTGATGAAAGGTGAAAATATAAAAAAGCAGTAAATGCAGCAGGCACAAAGGAATACAAACGTCTCAAAAATGAGATCAACAGGAACTGCAAAATGGCTAAGCAGGCATGGCTAGAGGACAAATGTAAGGATGTAGAGGCTTATCTCACTAGGGGTAAGATAGATACAGCCTACAGGAAAATTAAATAGACCTTTGGAGAAAAGAGAGCCACTTGTATGAATATCAAGAGCTCAGATGGAAACCCAGTTCTAAGCAAAGAGGGGAAAGCGGAAAGGTGGAAGGAGAATATAGAGTGTCTATACAAGGGCGATGTACTTGAGGACAATATTATGGAAATGGAAGAGGATGTAGATAAGATGAATTGGGAGATATGATACTGTGTGAAGAGTTTGACAGAGCACTGAAAGACCTGAGTCGAAACAAGGCCCCGGGAGTAGATAACATTCCATTGGAACTACTGACGGCCTTGGGAGAGCCAGTTCTGACAAAACTCTACCATCTGGTGAGCAAGATGTATGAGACAGGCGAAATACCAGCAAGATGTATGAGACAGGCGAAATACCCTCAAACGTCAAGAAGAATATAATAATTCCAATCCCAAAGAAAGCAGGTGTTGACAGATGTGAAAATTACCGAACTATCAGTTTAATAAACCACAGCTGCAAAATACTAACGCGAATTATTTACAAACGAATGGAAAAACTGGTAGAAGCCGACCTCGGGGAAGATCAGTTTGGATTCCGTAGAGATGTTGGAACACGTGAGGCAGTACTGACCTTACGACTTATCTTAGAAGAAAGGTTAAGGAAAGGCAAATCTACGTTTCTAGCATTTGTAGACTTAGAGAAAGCTTTTGACAACGTTAACTGGAATACTCTCTAGCAAATTCTGAAGGTGGCAGGGATAAAATACAGGGAGCGAAAGGCTATTTCCAATTTGTACAGAAACCAGATGGCAGTTATAAGAGTCGAGGGGCATGAAAGGGAAGCAGTGGTTGGGAAGGGAGTGAGACAGGGTTGTAGCCTCTCTCCGATGTTATTCAATCTGTATAATGAGCAAGCAGTAAAGGAAACAAAAGAAAAATTTCGAGTAGGCATTAAAATCTAGGGAGAAGAAATAAAAACTTTGAGGTTCGCCGATGACATTGTAATTCTGTTAGAGACAGCAAAGGACTTGGAAGAGCAGTTGAACGGTATGGACAGTGTCTTGAAAGGAGGATAGAAGATGAACATCAACAAAAGCAAAACGAGGATAATGGAATGTAGTCGAATGATGTCGGGTGATGCTGCGGGAATTAGATTAGGAAATGAGACGCTTAAAGTAGTAAAGGAGTTTTGCTGTCTGGGGAGCAAAATAACTGATGATGGTCCAAGTAGAGAGGATATAAAATGTAGACTGACAATGGCAAGGAAAGCGTTTCTGAAGAAGAGAAATTTGTTAACATCGAGTATACATTTAAGTGTCAGGAAGTCGTTTCTGAAAGTATTTGTATGGAGTGTAGCCATGTATGGAAGTGAAACATGGACAATAAATAGTTTGGACAAGAAGATAATAGAAGCTTTCAAAATGTGGTGCTACAGAAGAATGTTGAAGATTAGGTGGGTAGATCACGTAACTAATGAGGAGGTGTTGAATAGGATTGGGGAGAAGAGTAGTTTGTGGCACAACTTGACTAGAAGAAGGGATCGGTTGGTAGGACATGTCCTGAGGCATCAAGGGATCACAAATTTAGCATTGGAGGGCAGCATGGAGGGTAAAAATCGTAGAGGGAGACCAAGAGATGAATACACTAAACAGATTCAGAAGGATGTAGGTTGCAGTAGGTACTGGGAGATGAAGGAGCTTGCACAGGATAGATTAGCATGGAGAGCTGCGTCAAACCAGTCTCAGGACTGAAGACCACCATAACAACAAGAACAACATAAATTTTGTGTTTCTGAAATTTTCAAATTTACTAAATTCCCAAATTCAACTTCATCAGTTTCAAATCTATAAATTTCAGTATTCTCCAATCTCTTTTCATTTAGTAAATTGAGACTGTCAAAATTTCCATTACTCTGATCACCAAGTGTGTTCATAAAATTTGTCTGAATGTATTTCCTTTCACTAGTTTCTATCAAAAGTTTTCTTCCAACCCAATCAAATGCTGTATTTACTTTTACTATCCAATTCATACCCAAAAGAAAATCCTCATTAAAATTCCTGAATTATACAACATCCATGTGTGAACAACTTGCCTTCAATTAAAAATCTCACTAAAGCCTGGCTTTTTACCAATTTACTGCTCTTCCCAGTAGCACCTTTTATCTTTACCCCAACAACTGGCATTTCAACATAATCTTTTTCCACTTTCAATTTCTTGCTTAAGCTTTCTGATATTCCTGAGATCTCACGTCCTGTATCAATTAAACATTTACCAGTCCATGACCCAATTTGAACTTTTACATAAGGACTGCAAAATTCTTTCTCAGAACCTGTATCCTCATGTAATAAATCACTTTCAGTTTCCCCAAACCTATATGTATCAGAATCATATGGTATACCATTATATGTATTATTTGTCACAGTTATAAAATTTGCGCAAGATACAAAATTGTCATTGTATACTATTGAAGTACTTATCCTTCAGCTTTTCAAAAATAAGATATCTGATCTTTTTCCACCACTCAGGACATATAGTTTCACATACATTAATGAGCATCTTTCTAAAATTCTTGTCAAAAGAAATAGTTTCACTGTTCAGCCATAGGTTCATAAGAAATGTGTGTGTATCATTAGTATCTGTAAATGTTTCACTTAGGCTAGTAGTTATACATGTGTCATCATTATTTGTGTAGTCAGATTCTTTACCAACAACATCAAAATTCACACTTTCACATACACCTGCCTGCAAGCCTTATTCATCCTGGTAACATCGCTGGGAATTTCTATAATATTCTCACTACTTAATCCATTTTCAACCATGTGTATACCCAACTCTCTATTTAAACTAGTGAAACACCTTTCCTCAACATCATCATCAATACCATTACCATCATTATCAACTTAATCAACAACATCATTATCGTTACACATATTCAAATTATCCTCCAAAATATTATTTCCCCTTTCTAAAGTTACCAGATCCCTTTCACCAATATTTTCATTCTCACAGCATGCATTCTCTCTTTCATTCACACACATCTCTGAACTACTGCAACTTACATCATCTGACAAAGTTTTGTTCTTTTCTGCCCAAGTGTAAAACTCTGTTAAATTAAATGAATCACAATTACTTTTATCTACTGTATATTCTTGTGTATTGAAAATTTTATCTTTATTAATATCATCATTATTTTCCTCTTGAAATTTCTTCAATAAGTAACAACTAATAACCTCATGTGATAGCTTAGGTTTGGAACTGTCACGTTTGGGTTTATGATAGTCACATCCATTAGTCCTTTCATCATGCTCACCTTCTGCCTCAACCTTGCGGACCTTCAAGGGGACGTCTACTCGTTTTTTTATTTCCTGAATTACAACTGGTTCCTGTTTGAACTGCTGATTGTGGTTCTGCAAATGTCTCTGACCAACATTTCTGTTCCCATTCCTATGCCAAACATTACCAGGTTGTTGGTAGTTTCTGGTGTACTGATCTCTAGCAAAATTTCTACTGATCTCTAGGAAAACTTCTGTGATTTTGATCCCTAAAGTGTTCTCTATTTTGTTGATTATTTATGCAAAAATGTTGTTCTTGTTTTGGATGAAAATTATGGTCCTTCTTTTGAAAATTGTTGTATCCCCCTGAATTTTGACTGACACCATGATAATTGTTTTGTGCCCTTTTTTGAAAGTTATCATTTCCACAATTGTGACCACTACCTTTCTGAGTAAACCCACTGTGTGTTCTTGTTGTTACCCTATCTAACCTTTCAATATAACTGAGATACTGCTCAACATTACTATCAGGACAATGAACTAAACTCAACTGCATTGCTGATGGCAATCTTCTCTTTAAGGTATCAATTTTGATCAAGTCATCCACAGGTTTTGTTAAATGAATAAGTTTTTGAAGTTCACTTTTGCAAAATTGTTTCATGCTCCCATCTGATTCTCTACAGTTTCTCCCATTCAAAAATTCACTTTTGATTCTAGCTTGTTTAAGATCATCCCACAAATTTTGCAGAAATTTTGATTCAAATTCTGAAAAGTTCATCCCCACAGTTACAATCTGGTTTGCCCAAGTCAAAGCTTCCCCTTCCAAGAATTTTTTCACAAATTTAATGTTCATATCATCTGGTGAGTGAGGTAAAAAACAATCCTTACAATACTGTATAAAATCAACAGGGTGTAAGGGTCCATCTACCGAAAAGTGCTTCACTGGAATATTAGATACAAGATTGCATGTGCTGACATTGTGATTTTTGCTTTGAAATTCAATGTCAAAACTTTCAATTTTTTCGCTAAGTTCTTTGACAGATTTTTTATTTTCTAAATAATTGCATTCTACTTTTTCTCCGAGAGTAACTAAATGATTGTCAGTTTTTTGTTCTACATTTTTTACTAAAACTTTTGTGTTCTCATCCAAATTTTTAATTTCCCCTATTATCTCATTAAAATCAATTAAATTTCTTTCCCTATCTGCCAGTAACTCATTTTTTACAGTATTGATTTCATCGTTCAATTTAACATCAATTTCTTTTACTTTTGCTTCCACAGTTTCAATTTTTTCCTCAACACTGCCTACTCCGTTCGAAAGATCACCCACTTGGGTATTGACTGCTTGGACTTGCAACAAAATGTTATCAATTTTTTCATCCCAGTAAGTCTTATTATCGTCAACTGATTGTTTAATTTCTTTCGTGAAATTTACAAGAAAACTTTTTAAATCAAATTGATCGGTTCTTTCTGTTTCTTTTGACCTGTCCTGATTTTCGAAGTCTAGTACATTACTATTTTTTACTTAATGCACAATACTCTCGAAAATCTCGTAAGTCATTGTGAAAAAAAAATTATACACAACAATACAAAACAAGATAAAACGATTGTTTCAACAAAATACGAGGGTTTTGTGACTGATCTGGAACTCTCTTCTACTGTTGCAAATCCACGTTTTCCATCTATGTGATTGTTGACCAAAATTCTTGAAACTTTTTCTTCTGTCGAAAGTTATATTTTTGCTGAAACATTTCTTCTCCAAAACTTTTACTTCCCGATGAACACAAATACTGTAACACACATTCTGAAAAACTGGTATTAACACACCAAAATTTTCTTCTTCTTAGCACTGTTGAAGATCACGTGAACACAATATCCCGGCTACAGTCCCCAGTTGAAATATGCTCACTATTTTTATATACTGTACTTAGCATATTTCGTGACAGTACCTTTTCTGTGAAATGTTTACAAGATGATATTTGTCTTGGCTTCAGTTGTCTAGTGGAAGTATGATTCCACAATGCAGTTTCGTCAGCTGCAGAAATGACCTGGTTCAATGCGTTTGCCTCATTTTTGGTGCTTCAAATACCATTTCTTCGAATGTGGTTTCTTCTCAAAGGTTATATAAAAAAAAGTAGTAACATAATTCATTTTTTCTTGTTCACTAGCAAATATTTATAACGGCGACCTGCACATTGTTCTACCGTCAATACACACCAAGTGCTCACTGTCGACTGACTACGGTCAAAGACGTCTCCAGCGTCAAAGACATTTTACACAACACAGAAGCTTCCACTTGTAATCAGTCTCTTTTATATTATTCGTCACATCTACTAATAGTAATCAATATGCTGACAGTCTCAAAAATATAAGTAAATTAGCATAAAATAAGGCAAATTACAATTTAAAAAAATTCTGACAAAAATATAAGAAAACATTTACAACTTCCCTTATTAAAATTGGTATCGACAAATCCAGTAGAAAATAACGCATTGTTGAAATATGCTCACTATTTTTATATACTGTATTTAGCATATTTCATGACAGTACCTTTTGCGTGAAATGTTTACAAGACGATATTTGACTTGGCTTCAGTCGTCTAGTGGAAGTATGATTCCACATAGTTTCGTCGGCTGCAGAAATGACCTGGTTCATAAATAACACATCTCCCAGATCCATTACAGTCTTTAGTATCTAGTGTTAGAAGAATTCAAGGAAAAAGCAATAACTGTGAGCTACTTACTCTGTCTACCTCAGAATTCACACCAGAGATGCTAGAGCTAGACCAACACCATAGAAACTGTACAGAATCCTATATTATTTACAGTCAGTTATGGACGAAAGTATTCAGCAATAGGTCATTGCAGAAATTGTACAACCCTCTACTAGCCTCTGGGCATCACCAATAGTCATTATACCCAAGAAATCTATTAGTGGCGAGAAGAATTATTGCCTGTGTGTGGATATGAGGATGGTAAATGAAGTCGCCACCCTGATGTGTGTCATTTGCCTCATACTGGTGAGACTTTGGGTAGACTGAGAAACTGTAAATTCTTCGCAACTTTAGATATAAAAGCAAGATGTCATCAGATTCTGATTGCAATCCAAGACAGGTGAAAAACTGCCTTTGTATTGCCCTCTGGGCTGTACGAATTCTTGAGAATGACTTTTGGTATAAGAAACGTGCCTGCCACATTTCGAAAAATCTCAGACTTGTTGTTATGTAGGTTAAAGCCCATGACATGTTGGTCTATTTAGATGACATCATTCTATTCTCTAGGACAACTGAGGAAAAGTTAAGTGATTAAGAAAAGTGCTGTGAAGGTTACAAGGTCACAAGGCACTCACTTCAGTCTGAAACTGGAAAAATGCTTTTCTGCAGAATCGCAGGTTCAGCATCTGGTGACATTTTATTTGCTGCATCCTCTAATATAATCAATCCCTAAGGTTGATGTATTATTACTGATGATATGTAACTAAACCCTTAATAGAGTTGTTGAAGAAAGGACTAGCTTCTGAATAGACTGCAGAATGCAAAACTAATGCAACAGGTTAAAGATGTGTTAATTTATTTACCCTCGCTGATACACCCTAATATTCAGAAAGCATTTATATTGTCATGTCATGCTCAAGATAGTGCTGTGGGTTGTATTCTGAGCTGGGCACAAGATGGCAATGAAAAACCGATTGACTACTCCTCTCACCAACGCATTGTATAATGCGGAAAAGAGCCTAAACAGTACTACTGTTTACATTCATTTGTTATTCATGACTCTACAGAGATGTTACAGTACGAGGTGCATTCAAGTTCTAAGGCCTCCGATTTTTTTTCTAATTAACTACTCACCCGAAATCGATGAAACTGGCGTTACTTCTCGATGTAATCGCCCTGCAGACGTACACATTTTTCACAACGCTGACGCCATGATTCCATGGCAGCGGCGAAGGCTTCTTTAGGAGTCTGTTTTGACCAATGGAAAATCGCTGAGGCAATAGCAGCACGGCTGGTGAATGTGCGGCCACGGAGAGTGTCTTTCATTGTTGGAAAAAGCCAAAAGTCACTAGGAGCCAGGTCAGGTGAGCAGGGAGCATGAGGAATCACTTCAAAGTTGTTATCAGAAAGAGACTGTTGCGTAACGTTAGCTCGATGTGCGAGTGCGTTTTCTTGGTGAAACAGCACACGCGCAGCCCTTCCTGGACGTTTTTGTTGCAGTGCAGGGAGGAATTTGTTCTTCAAAACATTTTGTTAGGATGCACCTGTTACCGTAGTGCCCTTTGGAACGCAATGGGTAAGGATTACGCCCTCGCTCTCCCAGAACATGGACACCATCATTTTTTCAGCACTGGCGGTCACCCGAAATTTTTTTGGTGGCGGTGAATCTGTGTGCTTCCATTGAGCTGACTGGCGCTTTGTTTCTGGATTGAAAAATGGCATCCACGTCTCATCCATTGTCACAACTGATGAAAAGAAAGTCCCATTCATGCTGCCGTTGCACGTCAACATTGCTTGGCAACATGCCACACGGGCAGCCATGTGGTCGTCCGTCAGCATTCGTGGCACCCACCTGGATGACACTTTTCGCATTTTCAGGTCGTCATGCAGGATTGTGTGCACAGAACCCACAGAAATGCCAACTCTGGAGGCGATCTGTTCAACAGTCATTCGGTGATCCCCCAAAACAATTCTCTCCACTTTCTCGATCATGTCATCAGACCAGCTTGTGCGAGCCTGAGGTTGTTTCGGTTTGTTGTCACACGATGTTCTGCCTTCATTAAACTGTCGCACCCACGAACGCACTTTCGACACATCCATAATTCCATCACCACATGTCTCCTTCAACTGTCGATGAATTTCAATTGGTTTCACACCACGCAAATTCAGAAAACGAATGATTGCATGCTGTTCAAGTAAGGAAAACGTCGCCATTTTAAGTATTTAAAACGGTTCTCATTCTCGCCACTGGCGGTAAAATTCCATCTGCCGTACGGTGCTGCCATCTCTGTGACATATTTTAAAACAATGCGCATGTTTCTATCTCTTTCCAGTCTGGAGAAAAAAAATCGGAGGCCTTAGAACTTGAATGCACCTCGTACTACTGTTAACATTCATTTGTTATTCACGACTCTTCAAAGATGTTACTTTTAACAGCTCTGTTAAGTGGCGCAAAACCAAGAAAAGAGGTCCAGCATAGCGCAGCACTGCTGGCATGGACCTAAGGCCTGTTCAACAATGGGACACTGGACACTGGTGATGGTCACCAGCGATGGTCACCGAAAGAGATACATTCGTTTGGACTGGGCAGTTCACAACGGGACATTATACTGCCTCACCAAGCCACTGTGACCCAGCAGTGACTCACTCTCACAACATGTGATGGGCAAGGTCACTGTGTTTACAGCAATCACCACCAGACATGCATTAGTTTGATTTGAAGTGTTCATGCTGGAACACTGATCACAGACGCAGCACTGCAGATTTGCCAACCAACAGGCAGTCATTTCTGAGACAGTGACGTGAAATATTCATTGTACATTATACTGTACACACTGTACCCATGAATTTAGGCCGTCCTGTTATTTGGGATGTGAAAATGATGACTATAGCAACAAAGTGATGAAAACGAATGTGTGGCAAGAAATTATAACGAAGTTTGTGCCTGAAAGAGCATGGTTAAGAAAAACAAAATTGGTAATTTGTATGTTCTTTTTCCAAATTTAATACCTTATTTTTCGGACCATAAAAGGCTAGCAAAATTTAGTTGCTACTCCTGTACGAGTCCATTTCACTAACTAATCAGTTGGCTATACCTGCGGTGTCGGGCACCAGTGATCCGATAGTGTTCACCAGTCACTGGTGACCATCACTGGTGACTGTCACCAGTGTCCCGGTGCGAAACAGGCCTAAAATGGCATCGCTCTGCCCAACAACGAATAAGTTACGCTCGGTGTTGTTACAATACATCAAAGGAAATGGTTCATTTGTCATTGATATACTTGTCGGCTTTCTCATTTCTCCTCATTATTGACACATGATAGCGCATACAGGAACATTGTTGTGCATCTTCCAACACACTGCTATAATGTGAAGTGAAAGAGGTGGGTATTGTTCCATTAAACAATGGTTTTACCTGGCAAGGTGATTATTTTCAGCCAGTTTCAGTCGACTGGTAGCACTTTAAGAGATATAGTAACATGATGTCGAACAAACGGATGTGTCGTTAACACCTAATCGAGGCGAATGAGAAAGACAAACTCTCTGAGCGTGAAATTATGTTGCATTTCAAATGCAGTAAAACACAAAATTTATGGGACTTTAAGAAACAAGGATAAGATTTGAGCCAAATGGATGTAAGGGAACAGGCAGATGAAAAGAAAAGCGAAGAAGACCAGAAATGAAGAAATTAACAAAATAGTGTGAGAATGGTTTGTAAGTGCACAGGCAAAAAACTTACCTTTATCTGGACCCATGTTGTAGAGTGAGGCTCTGAAAGTCGCTAAAGAGCTTGGAATCACGGAGTTTAAGGCATCCACAGGATGGCTGGAGAGTTTCAAAGCTAGGAAAAACATCGTGTGAAATTATGAGTGTGGGGAAGCTAAGGATGTACAGGAAAGTGTAGCGACAGAATGGAAGACAATGATTTCCAACTTAATTGTGAATTATGACCCAGAGAGTTTTCTGTAATCCAGAAACTTGTCCACTTTGGAAAATTATTTTAGCCCCAGGCTATTCCATTTTGAACACGTTTTATTGTATTTCAAATGCTGTTCGTATGGCAGGAAATTCAGAGTGATAATTGACCATACCAGCCTTTTATGGCTCCTGAATTTGAAAGACTCCACCAGTCATTTAGCTTGTTGGGCAGTGAACGTAAGCGAGTATGACCATGACTTACACCATAAGCTGGGAAAACTTTATCAGGATGCACACGCCTCAAGTAATAGGGCCTGTGTAATATAAGCAGATGAGGTAATTATTGCAGGTACAAATCAGTATGGGGTGCCTTCCTGTACACATTGTGTCCCTTAGTGCCATCTGCTTTGTGCTTGACTAGGACATCCAAAACAGGGAGTTCACCATTCTCTTCCACATCCATGGCAAATTTGGTGCTGGGGTGCAGAGTGTTCAGACATTGAAACAATTGAATCCTTCCACACCCACGTGGCTACCAACAAATGTGTCATCATATCTGAAGAAACATGCTGGGTATCGGTGAAGCTTCTTCTAGATCTTGCTCTTCAATATATTCCATGAATATGTTTGCTACAACTAGTGATAGAAGATACTCTATGACAACAACATCTGTTTGTTGATAAGAGACTGTAGATTTGAGGACAAATTCTAAGAGGTAGGTCATCGTGGGGCTGGACCTCTCTCTGATCAGAATAAGGGAATCAGAGAGCAGCACTATGGTCAAGAGAGAGACATCATCAAAACTCTCCACAAAATCCTGGTAATGAGGGCTTCTAGCCAGCGGGTTGTGAGTGAAGGGGTGGACAATGATGTGAGTATAAAGGAGGTGTGATAAAGCAAAGATGCTCATTTGACTGTTATCACTCGCATATGGCAGCAAATATTATGCTTCAAAAATGTCTGCACCCAGCTGGACATGAGAGAGGGCAATGCAGTCTAACTGTGTCTTTGTGGTCCCTACATGAGCAATGTTTATAATGGTCTTACATTTCCACATTCCTCAATTAATATTGATTCTGGAAACTTTGTAAGTATGTGTTCACAAGCAACATTATAGCATAACTTGATTAAATGAAGGGTTGGTTTATAGGGCACATCCTAAGGCACCAAGAATTACTTAATTTGGTATTGAAGTGTGGGATAACATTTTTAGAAGGAAACTGAGGCTTAACTACAGTAAGCGGATTCCAATGTAAGTAAGACTTAGTGGTTATGCAGATATGAGGGGATCTTCCCAAGAGAGACTAGGGTGGATAGCTGCATGAAACCAGTTAAAGCCTGATGAGTACTGTTGGCACAGAAACAGCAGCAGCACCTGCAGCTGGTTTGTCAGGGTGAAGAACTAACGTTGGTATAATATTTTGATTCTTCTCAGATGTTCAAATATTTGTCTGCTTCTTCAAAGATTTTCTCAGTTATACACTCCTGGAAATAGAAAAAAGAACACATTGACACCGGTGTGTCAGACCCACCATACTTGCTCCGGACACTGCGAGAGGGCTGTACAAGCAATGATCACACGCACGGCACAGCGGACACACCACGAACCGCGGTGTTGGCCGTCGAATGGCGCTAGCTGCGCAGCATTTGTGCACCGCCGCCGTCAGTGTCAGCCAGTTTGCCGTGGCATACGGAGCTCCATCGCAGTCTTTAACACTGGTAGCATGCCGCGACAGCGTGGACGTGAACCGTATGTGCAGTTGACGGACTTTGAGCGAGGGCGTATAGTGGGCATGCGGGAGGCCGGGTGGACGTACCGCCAAATTGCTCAACACGTGGGGCGTGAGGTCTCCACAGTACATCGATGTTGTCGCCAGTGGTCGGCGGAAGGTGCACGTGCCCGTCGACCTGGGACCGGACCGCAGCGACGCACGGATGCACGCCAAGACCGTAGGATCCTACGCAGTGCCGTAGGGGACCGCACCGCCACTTCCCAGCAAATTAGGGACACTGTTGCTCCTGGGGTATCGGCGAGGACCATTCGAAACCGTCTCCATGAAGCTGGGCTACGGTCCCGCACACCGTTAGGCCGTCTTCCGCTCACGCCCCAACATCGTGTAGCCCGCCTCCAGTGGTGTCGTGACAGGCGTGAATGGAGGGACGAATGGAGACGTGTCGTCTTCAGCGATGAGAGTCGCTTCTGCCTTGGTGCCAATGACCGAGGCAACAGGGCCAACACCCGGCATCATGGTGTGGGGAGCGATCTCCTACACTGGCCGTACACCACTGGTGATCGTCGAGGGGACACTGAATAGTGCACGGTACATCCAAACCGTCATCGAACCCATCGTTCTACCATTCCTAGACCGGCAAGGGAACTTGCTGTTCCAACAGGACAATGCACGTCCGCATGTATCCCGTGCCACCCAACGTGCTCTAGAAGGTGTAAGTCAACTACCCTGGCCAGGAAGATCTCCGGATCTGTCCCCCATTGAGCATGTTTGGGACTGGATGAAGCGTCGTCTCACGCGGTCTGCACATCCAGCACGAACGCTGGTCCAACTGAGGCGCCAGGTGGAAATGGCATGGCAAGCCGTTCCACAGGACTACATCCAGCATCTCTACGATCATCTCCATGGGAGAATAGCAGCCTGCATTGCTGCGAAAGGTGGATATACGCTGTACTAGTGCCGACATTGTGCATGCTCTGTTCCCTGTGTCTATGTGCCTGTGGTTCTGTCAGTGTGATCATGTGATGTATCTGACCCCAGGAATGTGTCAATAAAGTTTCCCCTTCCTGGGACAATGAATTCACGGTGTTCTTATTTCAATTTCCAGGAGTGTACTTTGTCTAGAAGAAATTAGAATATTTTTAAAGACTTTCTCAACGTTCAAGCACCTTTGAGGCTAATGACACCTCAACAATATTCTTAGGGATTTTCTTAGCACATCTTTTGAAAATCATGATTTAGTTCATTCCTAGTGTGTCAGTTTTCATTAGAATAATCTTTGTAGCTGGCAACTCTCATTGCAGAATGTTGTGGCTGCAAACTGCATTTCTGAGGACTCAACAACCATGATAGAAATCATGTCCAAATCACTTTTCAGATTGAGTGTGAGGATGGCTCTACTCTCCTTCACTACATGAAGCCTGTTAAAAATTCTTATTTTCTAAAAGTGGGAAATGCCTGCGACAATGTATCAAAACATTAACTTTCTTTACCTGTATGGTTACCTAGACATAAAGAATAGGAATTATAAACAAGGACAATTTGTGGTCTACTCCAGTATGATAACGGATGGTTGCCTTAGGACTTCAAGCTCTGTGCTGCTGTAAACAATTTTTGGCAGCTTCATAATTTTACTTCCTGCACCAATATGATAAGTAAATTCTGCATTGCCATCCTATTCTCATGCCGCTGCAGGTGATGTCTATACTCCATACAGCAACAGAAGAGCTCTGACAGCTGACGCAGCTGTGGCGCATGTGCTTCGTGCATCCACAACAGCCAATCAGATCATGATCTTTTGTTTACGTTACCGTGGCAATGCCCCAGTGTTGCCGTAGTGCTGGGCAACTGCTGCTTTCAGTCAGTTCCACCACATGCTACATTCAGGTATGTGTGTATACATGTGCATTCTGCTACTTCTGTGTGTTTCTTGCAGTGTGTGTAAGTGAAAAATATTACATGTAACATTTATGCAGTTTGCTTTACCTTGTTAACGTTGAAAATTTGATTGTGTGGAACCATATTCATGGTAATTTTTTTTAAAGATGTTACCACCACTTGATGGCAATAATTTTTATTTTATTGATTATATGATCCAGAGTTTGGCCATAGGCCATTTTCAAGCACAGTAACTTATTTATATGTCAAAAGATATCAGACTGGTATGAAATACAGTGAAATCTGAACCGCATAACAATAAAATAAAAATTATGCAGCCATATGGCTGCAACGTCATTAAAGAAAATATTTATGTGTGTGTTCGTGTAAGGTGACAAACACTGGTAGTACATGTGAAAAAATACTCCATCAAGGAAGACAGACACTGGTCAGCAGAATGCTGCCCATACAGGAATGCTGCAATGAATGACACGGCATTGTTAGGTTCTGAAGGAGCGCAAGTGTTGCCGAAGGGCGTGACGGGAAGGTCTGTCACCCTGTTCTCCCTGCCGCTGGCTCGCTGCCCGTCCGTGTCGAATAGCAGCAAGAGTACTGCCAGCTGTCAGAGCTCTTCTCTCAATGTAAAGAGTATAGTACAGAACAGGGCAAGTGTAAATCTATGATTGTGTGTAAAATTTGACAGTACACACTGCATATACTGGAAACAAGATATCAGTTTTCATTAATGTGTAGGATTAGCACTTGCTGGCAGATGTCTTGATGGAAGAGTTTTCATTCTTTATTTTGTGAAATAAAATTACATGCAAAAAACATTGAATGGAAGCAACAAGGAAATTTATTTCATTAAAACGTTTGTACATGCATTGTAATTTAAAACTTTCTTTATTATTTCTTTTCTATCTTTTACGTTAATCTACTTGAATTTTTTATAATATATTAAAAAAAAGTTACAAAGTGCTTTTAATTTTTTTATAAATTTATCCAGCCTTCGTCACAGTATATGGATCTTTTCATGCTTTAGATTTAAGTGTAGATTAGCCACATCAGGCCATTTCTCTATATCTATGTTTCATCAATGATTTAAACAATTTGTCTATTTTCATGTGAAATATGAATATATGGTGTCCATTCTGGAAGTTATCAAAATGAATGTTCTTTAAGATCAGTAGCTATGAAGGAAATTGAAGTGACTTCAGCAGAATTCCTGGAAAACAAAAATAAAGTTTTTCACATTTTTACAAAGATGGTATTTCAGAGTAGAATTCAGTCATTTGTTGAAAATTATTTGCAACTGACAACTGAATTCTATACATAAATTTATACTATAACTGCTGAAAAATAACAGCTATGACTAAAATAATAAAGTTGGAACTGCATGAGACCTTCTAAATGCTAGAAAAAGAGTAAATAAGAATGTGTAATAAAACTGCTCACTAATCACAAACACATTTTTCATTTTATTTGGACATAAAGAGGAGACAGCTATTTGAACTTCTATATTCTTGACCTTAACTTACAACAATTTTGGGTTTGTGTGGCAATACTATTGTGTGCAGTATAGTGGATCGTTAACTTATATGATAAATTAATGCATTATCAATTCTTAGGAAAAAGGCGTAATTTGGTAATTCAGTTTGGCAGGCAGTAGGATAATCAAAAGGTCTTGAGTCAGTCTGTGCTTGACATTAAGGATTCACTTCCTGGAAAAAGTTAAATAGCATGTCTGCATAGTGGTTTGAATTATGTGACGAACTGGATTTTCATATGCTTTTGGAAGGGTTAGTTCTCATGTTAGAGCAAATGCACAGTAAATGTATGGCCCTTATAGGTCTGCAGGGAATATATGTGTGTGCAAAATATCTGAACAGACACATGATTAGATCAGCACAAACATACATCAGTACGTTGTTCTTCTGAAGACAGAAGTCAGAAGCAAAAGTAACATCTGTTATGATCGAGATAGTCTAATGAGGCCACCTCTGGCGCTCCTGTTCACAACATATGTAAATGATCTTGCAGATAACTGATGTATTTCTGTATTTGTTAGCCTTGTGGCATCATTAGCAACTTACTACAAAATGCAGTGACACATTTAGATGATCACTGCATGATGTGAGGACTGTTAGCCTACCCTCAGTGCCAAAAAGTAATGTAATGCACATAAATAGATGGAAGTATCTGTATTAATAACATTTAAGTATCTGTATTAATAACATTTCATTGCACAATAGGTGATCAGTCATAATACACAAGTATCTACAAGTTTGTATGCAAAGATTTCATGTGGAATGAACACACAGATATAGCTACTGGGAAGGCAAATGCCAATCTTATTTATTGGAAGGATTATAAGGAAGAGTAATTCATGCACCTAAGACATTTCTTAAAAAACCTTCTCATAATTGCATTATTAGAGAAATTCTGGACCACACAGAAGGATACTGATGATTTCTCTCTCCAAGAACCAACAGTGAAAAGAATAGAAAAGGGGTACAATGATACAGGTGAATTATGTTTTCCAATGTCGTACCCATAGGCGGGGAGTGCACAGTTTCTCTGGAAAACTGCAAGTGGCTGAAACAGCTGAGTGGATGGCATCCAATCTTACACAAATAAAAGAGAACACACAAGAGGAATTCAAGCATGAAGCTCAGAATCATTAACAATATACAAACAAAATCTGAATAGCAAACCAAGTGAAATAACTGAGAATAAGCATATTACTGTGTGCAAATAGTAATGTCAGCAACCAAAAAGCTTTGGATACATCAACACAACTGGCTGATCAATGAGCGTGCACTTTTCTAGTGGTCTATGCCACCCAAAAGTCTTGTTAACAGACCTGTGTGTGGCCATGACATCATAAATCTCTGGAGAGCCAATGCTGGTACATCCATCTGTATATCAGTGTCCAAATGCAATGAAGATACTAAATTATTCTCCACTTTAATGGGGTTGGAAGTGACAAGACCTATGTTTTGGCTACTGGGGCAGTGGGGAGCAATGTTCCCTGGCAGTGACTCCAACAGCATCTCAATTTCCAAAGTTTCCATCCCTTTGGCATCTTATTCATTTTCTGTCTAGTTCAGTTGAGGCTGTAGTTGCTGCTGAGGCACTGAGACTGTCAGTGATTGTAGCATCGGAGGAAGTGACTCAAATTCCGTGAGTTGCCAGACCTGTGCTGGTTCAGTCATCAACTGCTGCCACAGCTGGTAGTAATGGCATGGCGATACATGTTTGAAAGAGCTTGGTGTTTTCTTGCTGGAAAATGGAACCAATTACTCCACAGAACCATGGAGTGCCACTTCGGTAAGCAAACAAATCAGAGCTGACCAGGATGTCATTTCTTGCAAGTTCTTCAGCTTCTCAATGAAATGTCCCAAGTCCATTATGTATGTATCAGTCTCTCAAACATGCAGCTGGAGTAAAGAGGCCAAGTGTTTTGCAAGTTTATACATTATTGAACCAGAAGCACTAACAGTCAGTCTTAATGGAACATTGTTCTTACGGATCTTTGATAATCCATACAGCTGAGGTGTTAGTCTTAATGGAACATTATTCTTATGGCTCTTTGGTAATCCATACAGCTGAAGTGGTAGGGCTTCTGTGTCCTGGAGAGTCCTCTTTATGTCTGCTGAGAGGCCTTGATTAACTGATTCTTATCTAGTACTAAGTGCAGATCCGCTACATCGGTGCACATTGGATCTAATAGGTACTGGTTCTTCTGCTTGTAATCTTCAGTTTTCATTATGATGGTCACATTTTTCCTTATCCAAGAAGGTCAAAGAGTGTCTTAGATCAGCAAAGGAGAAAAGAAACCCACTTGCAATGTCAGGAATATACTCCATACCATGTAAAGGTGGAAAACTCTATGTTAGAATGACTGATGATAAGTCAACACTAGAATCACTGAACATGAGTGGCATTGCTGGTTGGGCCGGGATGAAAAATCAGTCATGGTAGAGCAAACTCTGTGGAAGACCAACCACATAGTAAAATTTGTGAACATGGAAGTTCTTGGAGTAGAAAAGAGTTGTCACACCTGCTTATTCAGGGAAGATGTAGAAATACACAAACATGACCACAGTTTCAACAAGCAAGAAGAAAGCCTCAAGTTGAACAGATGCTGAATTCCCATGTTGCAACAAATGATCGTTGCAGGTAGCAAGGGGAGAACCTCTGCAGTAATCACCACAGAAAAGCTCTTGGACACTGGTGTGCCATATACTGAGTGTCTCACCTAACTCTGCCACCTCAAATATCTCTGGAACAACAACAGATATTCAAAAATGGTTTCCACCAGCATGAATGTATGGCAGGGGCTTAGGAAACCAAATACTACGTGAAATTTTAAAACATAAAGAAATACTATTTTTAACACAAACTTGTGTATTTTTACATGGACACCCCCTATTATTTTGTATGCTATCAATAGCATGAAAAATCACAAACATAATGGTGTTGGTTGCATCGCAATACGTCAGTTACATCCTGAAAAATTCTGAAGCGAAGTTAACGCTTGAAATAAATGAAACGTACAGCTAGCGCATGTCCTGAGACTCAAGCTGCCACTATTCGTGATGTGATTGATGTAATATGTCAGTGGAGTGTTAATGTATGGTGTAGTATTATGCGTGTTCTTGTGGCTTGTTACATTTGCCATCATCTAGTCGATATGGAGGCATTCAGTAATGAAGAAAAACTAGATATTATTTTAATTTATGACTAATGTCACAGAAATGCAACTGCAGCTGTGACACTGTATGCTGAATGCTACTCAGATCAACAGTGTCCATTGTGTTGAACCATTGGCAACATCTGCAAGACACTCAGGTATACAGGAAGCTGGGTTCCCACAAAACGTTGACATACAATGCCAGTGACTGGATTTGCTGTTCTGGCTGGTGTAGTGCACAATCCTCAGGTGGGTGTATGAGAAATTGCTCGAGGTGTAGGAATAAGCCACAGTAGTGTGTGCAGAACCTTGCATCAGCATCAGTTTCGTCCATTCCATATCTCACTGCACCAAGGACTGTACAGGAATGACTTTGAATCCCACTTTGCATTCTGTCATTTTTCACTTCAGCGTTTTCAAGGCACTCCAGTATTCCTAAGCAATACATTGTTTATGGATGAGGCTTCATTTACAAATCATGTTAATGTGAATCTGCGGAACATGCACTTCTGGTCCATGCAAAATCCCCACTGGATTCAGCAAGTTGCTCATCAATGACAGTGGAGTGTCAATTTTTGGTGTGGATCATTGCTAACTGTATTGTAGGTCCCTAGTTTTACCGTGGAACATTGAATAGACAGTAATATGCATCATTTCTTCAACACACACTAGCACTCCTCATTGACGATCTAATATTGTAAACTTGTCTATCATTGTGGTTCCAACAAGATGGATGTTCTGCACACAATGCAAAAGTTGCCAGAGACGCTCTAGATGCGACATATCCAATTAGGTGGATCATCCAAGGAGGTACTGTGTAGGCGGTCCCCCGACTTGACATCATTAGACTTCTTTCTCTGGGGTGCAGTAAGAGACAGAGTGTATCGAGAACCCCCAAAGACAGTAGAGGATATGCAACATTGTATTACTGAGGCATGTACTGGCAATATCTGTAGAAACTCTACAATCTGTGCAACACTCTCTCATTACCCGCCTGCAAACGTATATTGATACAAACAGAGGGCACTACTAATATATGTTGACGTGACACAGTTTCCTTGGTCAAGATGTGGGTTTATCTTCTAAGCTGGATGTAATACACAACAATACAGTTCCTGTGGGTGACAGGATGTAATACACAACAATACAGTTCCTGTGTGTGACAGGGCACTAGTAAATGTGTTTAGCAAAGTGAATTAAAGTGTAGCTCTAGTTGTCATTTTGTTAGAATATAAATACATTTACAATATGAAAAACGTAACTTTGCATTGGGCATGTCACTTGCTTGGTTTTGTGGATTGTTCACACCTTCCCATTGTGTGAGCCCCTGGCACAGACAGCATGAGGTGCATGCTTGAGTCTCAGGATGTGCGCTATCTGTGCGCTTCATTTATTTCAAGCGTCATCTTTGCTTTTCTCAGGATGTAATTGACGTATTATGGTGCAACCAATGCCATTATTTTTGTGATTTTTCATGCGATTGATTGCATATGAAATAACAGGATGTGTCCATTTAAAAATCCACAATTTGTGTTGAAAATAGTATTTGTTTACGTTTTAAAATTCCGCACAGTATTTGGTTTCCTAAGCCCTTGCTGCTGAAAACCATTTTTGAATAACTATTGTTGCTCCAGAGATATTTGAGGTGGCAGAGTTAGGTGAGACCCCCTGTATATAAGCTGCAGCTGTGAGCTCGACTCCAGTCCACCATCAGCTAAGCATGGTGAAACTTTGGCAGTGCCAGCCACTTGTGCTGGCAAAACATCAGAAAAATCATCAAACATATGTCAACCAAAGACCCAGAGACAGAAGGGATATTCCATGTAATGTAGGTCACACTTACAATATTTAAATGTTTAAAGTTTCGTACCTTCTATATATTTTTTGAAAAGTCTGGACTTTTTAGTGTATGGCAACAATGGTTTGTGGCCCATTATTGCTTTCCCTCCATTATTTGTAGCCATTTCTATAATGCCATATGTTTTTCATATGATGAGAGTGTGAATTATTGGAGATTTTGGATCTTCATTTCGACTAACTGGCAGGTAAGAATTAGCATATCATTATTTATATTACCATTACATACCCTAATGTATTGCATAAAGAGTATAAAACTGAAGTAGGTAAATTATAAGTTAGGATAAATAATATAGTACAACAGCACGAACTTTCAAGTAACATGAGTCACTTTCATCTAATTAAGTTTTTATACCAAGAAAGATATTAGAAATAACTTTATCTTGATCAGTAATTTACTTCTTAGTGTGAATGTGTAACTAAAATCACTACTAAAATTTTCCCAATTTCCACTAATATTGTAAAAACAGAAAACTAAATGTGTAACGTGAGTCATGTAATCTGAGCTACAGTTGTACTATTGTAAGGTTAGAAGAAGAGGATGCCTTTAGCAGCAGCAGAAAGACAGAGTAGGAGGAGGGAAAAGTCAAAGAGTGAAGAAAAATATGAAGAAATTAAGAGGAAGCACCTGGAAGAATCTAGAAAAAGCTAGCAGAAGCAGAAACAAAAGGTTCTACAGCAGAATCAACATAGGCAATGGCTGTTATTAGAAGAAAGAAGAGCTAAAACTAGGGCAAGAGTTAGAAAACATAGGCAACATAAGTTACAAAATCAGCAGCATAGCAAAACAGGTTTGTCATCGTGTAAGTCACATGGTGCACTGGATAAAGCCATGGCTCAAGTAGTGCAATTGCATACATTAGCAAGGCACTGTCAACTATACCTGGAAATGTTAAGGTAGTTTCAATCTGGTCAGATGGACCTCCCTCACAACTTAAAAGCAAATATGTTACTGCTGCTGTGCCTCAGTTTCAGTCATTTCATAATGTGGAAATCTATTGGAACTTATTTGCTACATCCTATGGTAAAGGAGCCATAGGTGGAATTGGTGCAGTTGCAGAATGGCTATTGTGGAATGCAGTAAAAAAAGGCGAAAATTCATAGTAGGTGATGCACCAACTTTCGCTCAGGTAGCTGCATGTACCCCAACTATGCATCTTTTTCATGTGTCTGTTGAAATTCAAGGAATCAATGTGAAATGTAATCTGGCTCAAATTTTCAGCACCATCAGTACCAAACATGAAAAGCATTCACTGCTTCACTACAAGAAAGGATTATTACAAACATATCTGCTGTTTCCAAAGAATTTCACTGCTGCAAACCAACATACTGAAGAAACTATAGAAAGTGTGAGAATTGGAGACTAGAATATGATAGTAAATTCACTGCTGGAGAAGTATGTGCAGCTTTTGGAAATTCTTACCTAACCAGTGCAATGGAGCATGCTGGTCATGATTGGCAATGGCCTGTAAAATTGATAAAATTACAAAGAAAATTAATCTACTTGATGTTGTCAATGCAGGAGGATATTTTCAGTTCTCTGACTTTTAATTGAATTTACAGTTCATTTTCCCAGATGTCATGCTCCTATAATTTTTCATGGTGTTTGAAAAGTAGAATGTTAATGTTAAGTTTCTCTTATTTGGCACATAACGTCTTATTTTCATTTCTGTGCTTGCTGGAAAAGATTTTTTCTAACAAGCAGCAGCAAGTAATAAGAGTCACGGAACACTGAGTCATGTGCCTTTTTCAGTGTATTACACCATTTCACAAGGTATAAATATTTTTAGAAATCTATAAGTCTGTCATTTTAAAGCCAGCCTAATATGCATTTTCTGTGATAAAAACCAGATCCATACTCTGAATAGTTTGAGAACACTTTTGACCTAAAATTCACATTAGGAATAGGATGTCCCAAATTTTTAACGTGAGTC
This sequence comes from Schistocerca americana, assembly GCF_021461395.2. Lineage (NCBI taxonomy): Eukaryota > Metazoa > Arthropoda > Insecta > Orthoptera > Acrididae > Schistocerca > Schistocerca americana. The sequence continues at coordinate 633,384,866 of NC_060122.1, forward strand.
ACAACATAAATTACATTCTTGTTCTTTAATTTTACTGCTCTTCCCAGCTTAAATAACACTTCAAGAACTTTGCCTGAATAACACAATTTTTAACACTGATTTTAAAAAAATGCATTTATAAACTGATAAAAAGTCAACATGATAAAACATTGATTTCAAAATGTAACAAAAGTCACCATGGAATCTCTCAGAAGCCAATAGGCAATTTTGTAAAACAAATCTGCCACTGCCGTGCAGGGGATCCTAAATCCTGCTAGGTTTCCTGATTAATCAGACAAATTACTGCCCTGGCATCCATGTGGAATTAAATATAAACACCACTGATGCACAACTCAATCAGGAATTTATTAGGCACGTGTGCGGGTTCTGCCAGGACTGGAGTTAAAATGAACGTTGATGCTTCGTCATGTTCTGCTGCCCACAGTTATTGGTGAACACTGGTGCATCAGCACACAGTACTGTTTTCCTGCCCTGTCACTTTGTTTGTGAAAGGAATAATATGTATCGAAAAGATGCAGCCACTGGAGACACTTGTGGCATATCCAACAGTCTGGACAATGGCTTAAGTAAGCATCATAGGGGGTGAATCCAAAGAGGGAGAACACTCCGTGGTCTACATTGAGATGCCTGACTAGGTAGCATTTTCTTACTACGTCCATTGATATCTGCTTGGAAGCAAGAAACATTTCCTTGCACAGGATGCACATCTTGAGTAGCAGCTCAGGAAATATCAGCATGTGGCAGAGAGTTGAACTATATGCCAGCTATTGGAAAGTGCATTTTGAGCTGCTTCTGACACCTCAAACAAGTTGGCAATAATTGTGATCGTGCTTAAGGTGAGGTCTTGCGCTTAAGTGACAACTACACCTCCAATTTAAGAATCTGCATATGAGACACTGCAATTTGTACACTAAAATTTCAATTTATGGGTTAGGCCATGCACATCTACTCTCCAGGATGCATAAGACTGATGATTGACCTGGGCGAAGGTTGCCCGACAGATGTTCGACCTGCAGACTGCTCAAGTTTCAGATCTGCTCCACAATGTTTGATCATCTCCTGCATCTGCTCCTTCTGTAGTTGTCTCCACTATATCTGTTCCTTCTGCATTATTTTACACTGCCAAAACTCAGAAATTATTGGTACTTTGTGAAGAGATATTTAGCCCATGAGAGACAGCCTCATTGTCACTTCTATAATTCACTACTTCGATGGGGGGAGTGCCACAAGGCAGTTTCTCTAATAAATGGCTAGTGGCTGAAGGACCAAGCAGATAATGTTAATCATACACATGTTTGAAAGGACAAACATAGAGGTAGTCAAATGTGAAGCCCAGAATCACCAACAGTGTTTGAACAAAATCTGAATAGCAAACAAAGAGAAAAAGGTGAGAACAAGCATGGCACTGATCGCTGACAGTAATGTCACTAACCAGAAAGATTTGGAAACATCATCACAACTGTCTAAGGAAAGCACATGCCACATCATTGGTTACACAGTTAGACAGTCTTGCTAACAGATGCAGCTGTGAAACTGCGCAACTCTGGATGGACATTGCAGTTGCTTTCATCACAATATTGGTGCCCAAATCTGCAACGATGCTAAACTGTGTGCCATCCTCTGCACAATGTATGCAGAGTTGCTTGAATAATAGGCACTTGTTTTTACAACGGCAACGTTCTCTCTCACAGGTCTGAATGGGGAGATGACTGGACACCTGAAGCTATCAGTCTTTCAGAACAGTTTTCACCATTCATCACAACTATAGCATTTGGACATCTCAAAAAACTTTTCACAGTCTAATGGTAAATATTTGTTTACCAGGGAGTACTGTGTACTGGAATAGAATACTTAGACAGTAATATTGCATGTTTGAGGGGGCAGGAGGATTGGTGTCAATGTCACTGAAGATTTACGTATAACTAATTACTTCCCCGTAATTAATGATCACAAGGCAGGCAAAAATAGAATCATGATGTGTTTGGAGCTTGTACTCAAATTATGTGTGTTGATCACCACTGTGTGCAGAAAACTTATTTGTTTTACTTCTCACAAACAGTTTGTGATTCAAATAAAGCATGCTCTCTCTCTCTCTCTCTCCCTCTCCCTCTCCCTCCCTCTCTCTCTCTCTCTCTCTCTCTCTCTCTCTCTCTCTCTCTCTCTCTCTGCGCCAAATCCATAGTATCAGTTGAGCACACAACCACTGTGTCTTCAGTTGATACAATGTAGTGGCACAGTGCACCTGTTTTAAAGACTTTCTTATTGATGTGTGCTTGATAATATTACAATTGCAGAACCCATTTGAAGCTTAGAGAAAAAAAAAGTTATTCTAGCTATATAGCTTTTGGTCATTCTATGTCAAGTGGAGCAGCCTGACATGATTGCTGCCTGGCCATTCAAAATCCAGTGAAAGGTTTTGAGCAGGTTCAACAAAGTATTGGATAAACATGTACAAAGTTTAGATAGGGGTCCCAAATTTGCACTGCTATGTGCACGCCCAAGTACCAACTTTGGATAACTATTATGAAAGCCCCCATTTCCTCATACTTGTGTCTGATAAGAAAATATTACTGATTTGATTTTCAAATAAGTTTGGTGATAGCTGTAATTCTGCAAAGGTGGAAGAAAATTCATTGCGTAACTTAGAGAGCACATCTGTGATCAGCCATAAATTGTAATTTTCAGGATGGATTCAGCCAAGAATTGGTATTATGATACACAGCCATGTTGTCTTCTTGAGGTCTTTGTACAATAGCCTCTGTCCTTATCTATTCAAACCTATTCTCCTGTAAATTTTGCAGAAAATTTTCAGTTGCCAAATTTTGGATAGATTTGGAGGGCCCATTTGTCAGGGTATGTTCTTTATCTTTTCTATCTTGCTGTGCCTAGAAAGAGCTTCAGAAGGTATATAGTTCAACTTTTGGGCCATGGCCAGTTATGGCTGAAAACATGTTTCTAAGTTATTACCTTTCACACATGGTCAATATGCTGAAATGTGACATTAGTTAGCAAACAGAAAGTAAAAATCAGTGAATGCTGTTTCTGTGTCCATAAAAATAAAAATTTAGTTATGTAAAAATCAACTTCAAGCATTAATCAGCAATAAACCAAATGAAACTCTACAAAGTTAGAATGTCAAACTGTACAACAGGAATAATTCTTTTCCACTTCAGACTGAATAAACTGCTGATACTGTTTCCAAATTCTAAGTAAATATCTTGACTTCCTGATGTTATTGATAGTGCTTTTATGATTTTAAATTTTCATTGTTCAGGAATCCAGCAAGTATCTTTACTAGACGGCCAGCTGAAGCAATGGGCAGGACCATGAAGTGTAACGTATGAATTGGTGAAGTGATGTATTGCACGGGATCGGCTGAACTGATGAATGGTGATGCCCACCATAAAAGTTTTATTTAAGTAATAAATGTAGTATAATATAGTGGTGGGATGTTTGTTTTCTTTATGTGTATGTATTCCGGAGTTAAGAGATGCATCGTATTTGCAAGCTGGATGACGACAGCAATGTTGCTACGTTTTGCAGTTACTATGCTTTGGACAGTTTATTCCATGTTGTTGGGTCCTGCCTTACAGATATGGTGCATGCTATGGAAGAAGAATGGCCATGACAATTGCAGCAAAGTCACAGGAACAAGAGCAAAACATATCTATCAAATTCAATTTGATCCTGGTATCTGGAACTGTCAGTTTACTGACATTGTCCTTACTGACGTATTTGTGGCATTCCAAGTAACAAACATTTCTTATGGATTGTCATTGTAAAAGGAGAATGCAATATACATCACATTATTTATGAGAAGTGTCATATTTATTTAAAGAATTTGAACAGTGGATTGTATTCTTGACTTCCAGCAATAAGTGCAGCAGTTTGAGACACAAAGTCCAACCTAGAGGTATTGGCAAATGTGAAGAAATGACCTGGCAAGCAAGTCAATAATAGGGAATTGTAGATCCTGAGCAAATGTTACATCATCACTCAATAACATCGGAGCACCACAACCATGTGCATGCATATTGCTAACCGAGTGATGTTTTTGTTGTCATGAAACTTCACACACTTCTCACCCACCAAGAATTGTTGTACATACAAGCTATGTATTGCCCACATTCTAATGTTGTAGTTGAAACAGCTGGAATTTTTTCATCTGCTTGAAATGCTTTAACTGTGAATCCTACAGCATTATTGGAAACTCTGCTTACTGTTTTTGATTAGGCCAATGGGCTTGCACTGGCGATTTTCTCTTGTCCCAGAAATTGTGTGACCTTTAGCAAACCTTCGTTTCTGATCAAACAAAATTTGTTCAGTTTCTTCATGCGTAACATAAAAAAGATGATGCCTGAAATATTTGTAGAACTTATTAAGAGGCATGAATATTGAGACATCCAAAGGTCTCTGTGAGCTAACATGAGCTGCCTTTCTAACTTCTCCTCCAGTTCCATCACAAGGAGATTTTCTACAACTGATTACAAAGAAATTTCAGTCAGCAGAGGTACCAAAGTCCTTTTCATGCAGGCGTAAATTGATAAAATTTTTGTATTGGGCAGCATATCCATCACTAAAGTAGTGAACGCACTTGATGTCTTCTATTGTTATTCTCAAATATTTAATCAGACTCATTATGAATGCATGAACTGCAGTGGCATCATGATGAAGGCACTAATAATACAGCAACTGATATTCTGTAGTGCCTTACCACCAAAGTAAATCACAAAGGGTTCCAAATCAGATTTTCCAGGACACTGTTCATGGTATTGCACCATGCCGTCTTTTGATTCCAAACAGGACACAGTATTCTAGATTAGTTTCTTGTAGTCCTCTTTCTTGATAGGTGTTGAAGCTAACATCAGTTTGGCATTTCAATGTATCACGCATAAATAAACTGAGTATGTACCAGCAGGATCAACTCCAATACACCACTTTGGCCTGAGTTCACAAAATTTTGGGAACCCCAATTCACTGCCATATGCTTACAGTAGACTATGAACATTTCTTTCATGTTACAAAGTAGGACACATTTCTGCTTATGACCTTTTTCACTGTCCACTCTTACTGCTATGTAATTGTTTTTGCCTGGGTACAGCTGAGAAAATTCATCATCTTTGAATAACCTGAGGACTTTATCTTTGAGGCATTTTTGAGTATGCATAGCAATGTAAGGGATCAAACTTTCCTCAGAAGAGGGTAACTAATGTATGAATTATGGAGGAGACAGGTAGATCCTAAAGGTACTGTCCAGGAGCTATGGAACAAATATGCAACAATAATTATTTGCTGGTTGTTCAACAGATTACTGAGCCCAGTGAGATAAATCTGACTGTTGTCTTAATTCATGACACATTTAAAGAAATATTAGATCTGTTGGAATGTGAGGATACTCTCAGTCAAATATGAAGATTTCAGGCCCACTTGGATCACTATGTCGACAGAATGAGTGACCTAGTGGATGTGGACAAGAATCAGGAACAATTTTTAGAAACCTATAGCGACACTATTAATGAATGGTTTCACACCCATAATAGAAAAATGAGTAATTTCGGTAGTGAAGTTAATTCGAGTGTTCATAATAGAGAGGCTGGGTAAACTATCATTGATACTCTGTTCACAAAGTTGCAGAACCACAGGATTTTTTGAAACAGTGTTGTCATTCATCATTGAATTCAGTGGGTCATATAGCTGAATTTTTGTATTTTATGATAGGCTTCAGAATAGAGCTCAGACCACGGAACTGGGTGATTTAAATGCTTTAAGATCAGTTGAGGTATCATCAGTCTGGCTGTGAATATTAATAAACTGTGTACAGCAAGTCAGAAGGAAAGTGATGGCATTGAAACCTCCGTACACCAAGGAGCAAGTAGTAAGCCATATTTTACAGTGGCTAAGCCATGAGAATAGTCAGAGAGCAGTATTTTGTCAGGTCTGCAAGATGTTGGCTCAATTAGACTAGGTAGTTCTGGAGAGCCAGGCTGTGGAATTTGTGGATATGCACAGGGATAGCCAATCTGTAAGAGCAAGAGATTGGGAGAGTAGAGATTTAGATGGGAGACAGGAGGTGGAGGAAGTACAGGGAGGAGGAGGAGGAGGAGGAGGAGGAAGGCATTAGAGAAGGACACCTGGGGAACACTTCATCAAAAGTAGTTTGTCAGGATTGTGGCAAACCCAGACGTGTATGAAGGGAATTTAGGGAGAAGAGTAGAGAGCAAGAATTATGACAGCTGCAACAAAGACAGGGCAGATTCAGAGCCAGTTTAAGGCATAAGCAAGACAAGATGCCATTTGGGGCACCAAGCTGAGTGGGGTGTCAGAGGCACCACAGCTATAAGATTTCCATACAGCACATATCACAATTTGTAGGAACCATTTAGGGCGACAAGCCAAGAGGGGTGCCAGAGACAACCAAGTGCAAGATTTGTATACAATGTGTATCACAATTAGTAGAGAAAACTGACATGGATGAAAGTGTTTGAGAGAAGAAGGGGTTGGGGCTGGGAGGTGACACAACAAGTGGATTTTTCCTGTTTATTATGTTTCCCTTCTCCCATAAATAAACAATTATTTCTAATTATTATCTTATTTTCAATATATTTAACTATTTGCGAGTAACACCTGCATGAAAATCTGAAGTTCTTCTTTAGACTGGATTTCAATGGAATTTATTATTCAGATTATTATTTTTGCTGGTCTGATTCAATTGGTATAATTAGTTGTCATTACAACTCTCATAATTAAAACTTATAACTGACTGCAATATACTTTGCTACATGTAAAACTTCATGAGCTAATCAACACAGTTTGGAAAAGTGATCTACACCAATCATAAGTTAAGCATTCCCACTTTTCAGTAGTGGATTTTAAATTACCTAAAGCTAATTATCTTCAACAGTAACTGAACTTTGAAGTTCATGAGCAGCCCCTTTTTCATTGCATATTTTCATGAGAAGCACTGTTAAATTCTGCACTTTGACCACATACTTTTGTTACCTTAACTTATCTATACAAAATGATATACAGCACTGATTAACTCATTAATTAATAATTTCATGTAATTTGCTATAATTTGCAATCACACTTATACATATAAAGAATGGGACTCAAATTGTATAAAGACAGTAGTTTGCTGTAAGTTTATAGACATATCAAAAGTAGTTTGTCAGGATTGTGGCAAACCCAGACGTGTATGAAGGGAATTTAGGGAGAAGAGTAGAGAGCAAGAATTATGACAGCTGCAACAAAGACAGGGCAGATTCAGAGCCAGTTTAAGGCATAAGCAAGACAAGATGCCATTTGGGGCACCAAGCTGAGTGGGGTGTCAGAGGCACCACAGCTATAAGATTTCCATACAGCACATATCACAATTTGTAGGAACCATTTAGGGCGACAAGCCAAGAGGGGTGCCAGAGACAACCAAGTGCAAGATTTGTATACAATGTGTATCACAATTAGTAGAGAAAACTGACATGGATGAAAGTGTTTGAGAGAAGAAGGGGTTGGGGCTGGGAGGTGACACAACAAGTGGATTTTTCCTGTTTATTATGTTTCCCTTCTCCCATAAATAAACAATTATTTCTAATTATTATCTTATTTTCAATATATTTAACTATTTGCGAGTAACACCTGCATGAAAATCTGAAGTTCTTCTTTAGACTGGATTTCAATGGAATTTATTATTCAGATTATTATTTTTGCTGGTCTGATTCAATTGGTATAATTAGTTGTCATTACAACTCTCATAATTAAAACTTATAACTGACTGCAATATACTTTGCTACATGTAAAACTTCATGAGCTAATCAACACAGTTTGGAAAAGTGATCTACACCAATCATAAGTTAAGCATTCCCACTTTTCAGTAGTGGATTTTAAATTACCTAAAGCTAATTATCTTCAACAGTAACTGAACTTTGAAGTTCATGAGCAGCCCCTTTTTCATTGCATATTTTCATGAGAAGCACTGTTAAATTCTGCACTTTGACCACATACTTTTGTTACCTTAACTTATCTATACAAAATGATATACAGCACTGATTAACTCATTAATTAATAATTTCATGTAATTTGCTATAATTTGCAATCACACTTATACATATAAAGAATGGGACTCAAATTGTATAAAGACAGTAGTTTGCTGTAAGTTTATAGATTTCTGACTAGTAACATTTTATAAAAGCATAAATCACCTTAGTTCTAATAGTTCATCAAAAATAGTAAATTCCAACCTAGTCAAATTTTAAAGCATTATGTACTTTACAAAGTAACGGTCTGTTCTTACACCCATGCATAAGCTGTTGGACATCACCAAAAACTGACAGTTCATGATTTGAGAGCTAACAAGTAACATCTATGTCAGATGTGCTATCGTTGTTGACTCACGTCACAATTATGTACACTCTATATGCAAAAATTAAATGCACCAGCAAATGCCAGTGTTTAATTGAACGCTAATGTTTAATTGGTTTCAAGAAGATTCTGTAACCTAAATTAATTAATAGTGTAATTGAACTGTGTTGTGAACAAGTACTGTGGAAGGTAATTCTCATATGAGTGATTTATTATTAAAATTAATAAATCATGTAATGGACTCACTTAAATTAACTACTGAAGAGTAAATAACCTTCAGTGGGCTAATTAATTGTGAACCATCACAATTTCATGTAAAGGTGAACTTTTTTTGTGTCACAATACAGCAATCAACTTTGCCAGTGTAGCTGTGGGTGCTGGCCTGAACACCTGCACTAATAATGTTTCATAGAGAAAAATCTGATCACTATAGTTAATAAGTGAAATTTGAAAGAAATAAAATGTGTTTGTTAATGTTGTATGGTTTGTGAGGAACTTTCTGAAGCCGTGGGAATCCCCCCAACATCAGTATTCTATATTCTGACAAATTATTTCAAGTAGAGAAGAATTTCTGCAGGATAAGTTCCATGCTGGTTGACTGCTGAAGAGAAGCAGAAATGCCTGGATATTGCAATCTTGCTCAAACAACGATTTGACCATGAAGGTCAAGGATTCTTGTGTTGAATTGTCACTATAGATGAAACATGAGTTAGAGACTTTAACCAGTGTTGAAATCACAGTCCAATGAGTGGAGGGCTTAATTCTCCATGTCCAAAAAAATTTCAACACGCTCAAGCAAATGATGATTTTTGGTTACTATCACCAAGGAATCATCATAACAAATAGAGTCCCATGTGGAACAAGTCTGACAGCAGTGTGTTATTGTAACTTCATACAAAATGTGCACAGAAAAATGCACAAAACCCAACCTCAGTTGCTCAAGGCTGAGCCCTCATTCTCCATGACAATGCTTACCCACATATCGGCAATGTTGCAGACTAAAAACTGCTTGAATATGGATTGGAAGTGTCATCACATCTTCCCCAAAACCTGAATACAAGTCCACCAGACTTCAATGTTCCCACAGTTGAAAAAACGTATGCACCGACTTAATTATCTTTCACTGGAAGCACTTTCTATCACCATTACCTGAGCTATTCAACAGGTGAACAGAAGTGGCATTGTGGATGAAATAATAAAGCTTCTGAGATTTTGAGATTCAGTCATAGAGAAACAGGGAGATCATTTTGAAGGACTGTGAAGAGATAATTAAAAAACAAATAAACAGAAAATAAAAAATAAACCTGTAAGTAAACAAGAAATTAGTGTGCATTGTCTATGGAACATCTCTCATAATATTGTCAGATCTTGCTGATTCTCTTTGCAATGCTGAAAGTGCTGTCTTGCATCCACGTGAAATTAAATACATCCAAAGAGAAAATGGCAGAAAGAAGCAAGATACTTCTTGGTACATATGGGTTTATATTTTAATTTATTTGTAAGAAAAATGTTTTACAATGATATTTTGTACATATATCTATTAGACTATTGGGTAGGTAAATTTGAAAAATGAGAAACTGCAGGTCAATGGCTTAATTCACTCTCTTTTATTGGGTAAATGACCAGTTGTGGAACTCTTAAAGTTACCTTTTACTCTTTTCACACGGAACCTTTGGTTTCATGATGATTTTGGGATGAGGATGACCTCAGATGATTAAGTGATTCTATTTTTTACACAAGATAATGGAACTTTTAAGTGTTCTGAAAACACTGTGTATGTAATAAAGGATTGTGGATGATGCAACTGTCCAGTGGTTTCTTCACTTTTTAAAATGGACTTCTACAGTTGCGGCTGCCCCATAAGAAGAGCTCTTTGTGAGTAGGTAAACATATTTCACATGGACAGTTGTCTTATGTATTTCACTGGATAGTGTGTCTGAATTATGTAGACAACATACTGTACATTGGTTGTCAATTGATTGTTGTCCCATGGCACTACAGTCATCCCAGTGGGGAAAAAAAAAACTACAGCACCCATCACACCAAATCCCAAAACTAAAAATTCTACAGCAAGTCAGGCACCTTCCACTTACAGTGAAAATAATACTTTAATAAGAATAAGTCAAACAAGAAAATTCATTTACAAACATTTAGCCTATACACAACTGTATATAGACAAACTGTTAGTGCATGTATGAGATTCTCTACATCTACTGTGGGGAAGAAAAAATAAAAGTTTTACAATAACCTGACTTTACTGTCTGTTCGTGGTTTTTGTGATAATAAGTGAAGAAAATGAAATATTTAATAATAAGATTAAAAAAATATATTCCTACATGTACTCACATTTACTGAGCAATCTGTACCAAACTAACTGTTATTATAATCTAAATAACTTTTTTACCGGAGCACAAAACTTGTTTGTCTCGCTCATTGCAGGGTTACCAAGCTATGCCACAGTACTTGGCTTTGTTGTCCTTGGAATGACATCTGTTACCATTACTTCACACCTGATTACTGTAAACATTTCCACAGCTGCACCTATTTTTTAAGGTCAGCTGCACCTGTTACTTATACAATAGCTAAAATATCAAATTTAATGGCACTTCAAAACTTTACTATCTTTTCATTGCCCGTGTTACCAACAAATGTATGGTACTGCACACCATTAACTAAAATAGGCATGATCAAATGACAAAAGCATTTACAAAGGTGCTCTGATAACGTTTGATAATGGGAGGGCAAGGCTCGGCAAATTATATTTGCGTTGCAAAAGGCTTAAGTTTTCCCAATATGTTGAAGCACTTGATACAGTATCAACATTGCTCGAGTGATTATGTGACGCTGACTCACATGACACTAGTGCAAGAGATATGCAAGAACCTATGACTGGCCACTGCAACAGCCTATTGCTTGGATTAAAATTTGATGATTTTGTGAAACACAGAAGGAAATAGCATTAAACTCTGTCATCATACAAACTTGTATTGTATTTGAACAGGTTTGCAATAAACATTGCCCAACGTGTTTGGACAAGGTATACAAACATTACTGCTGATTTTTAAGTAAAGGTTACATTCAAAAACAGAAATGTTGTCCTTCAAAAAACATTAATTGATTCAGAAACCAGACCAGTATTTGATTTGGTTATGGGAGACTGTAATGATTTACTAAGTAGGTTACAAATTAGATATTTGGTCACTGTTTGCGTATTAGAATACAGGGTAAAAGTGTTACCAGCTTTTAATCACCCTTAGAAGATGATTGTGACATTCAGTTGGAACAAGAAGAAAAATTAATTGAAAATGAAATATCTAACAAAGGAATTCAATCATATTAAACTGCCTGTAATTGTTATCGCTAGAATAAATTACAGTGGCACAACCCGTAATGGGGATAGTAACAACAGATGTCACTATAGATTGTGGGATGAGCAGAAGTTTTGGAATGGGACAGAATTGTAATTGCAATCTTTCTTTCATATATTATTTGGTGTTGTTACACATGACCTGCTCTCTAGAAGATATTGCAGTCTTTTTTCACAGTTGCTGAAGCAGAGCACTACAGAAGGATTGGAAGGGGAACAGTGACACCAGCTCAGCTGTGAGCTTTGATGATTGTCGTGAGGTGACTGATGAGGGAGCAGCAAATTTCCTCATGTTGCCAACCATGAGAATCTATACAACCTGTTTTGGCTTTTTATGAACATCTACCACATTTAAACTGCAGTTTGCCTGAATCTACTTGTAGTCTGAATTAAACTGACTTTAAAATTGGACAAATGCTCAACAACAGTATCCATTTCTGCAGAGTATGGTGAAAGTCTAGATAGGGGCCACTGGTGTACTTACGCGCTTCTTGCTACAATGTTGTTGTTGCTCACCGTGACATATGATGGGAATGAAAGAGAGTGTGTCAGCTGGTTCTACACAGCCAATGAGAGAGCAGCAGGCTGTTGATATGTTTGGATGGAAGAGACATTGTAATATTCTCATGTCAGTATAGAAGTGAAATCTGATATGTATTCATAAAAGAAACAGCTGTACTCTCAGGTCCCACTGTAACGACAACCACAGAAATAGCAACATATTTGGAAGAAGCAGCCAAATATTTGTGAGAACGAAAATATAAATTTCACAGCTGTGCTATTAGGCTCATGACGATAGTGATGATGATGATGGTACCATGGACTACAGGGTTAGTAAGCAAAAAAGAGTAGAAAACAAAACAGCCTGAAAATTAATGTAAACCAATCTTTTTTGTTTATTTTATTTCTCGTAGTATTTTCAAAATATAGGCAATACATGGCACAAGTTTAGAATAGGTATATGTTAACTTTTTGGCAGATACTTTACGTCAGTAAAACAGTTTGTAATTTTGATTAGTCAGAATAAGTAAAAAATAAATTTTCTCCACGGGCCTCTTAAGAAGGGGGTGGGAGGGGAGGAGAAAGAGGGGGGGGGGGGGGTGAGGAGAGGGGTCACCTCATATTCAAGACCATCTTACACTTCAGTAAATGTGGAGAACATTGTGAGGCAAAGAACAATCCTCTTATACTCACTGCTACTAGATAACATAAATGCCTAAAAAAATTTCACATTTCGTTCTTCAGAACACTTCACTCACCTCTCTTTTTCCGCCTTGAATCTATTGCAGTGCAATTTGCTTGTGTAACTTCACGTTGAGGCAGCCATGGTCTGTCCCACACCTGTATATCACAGATATACTGGTTCTGAAATAACACCACACCATCAGATGAAAATCTGTGGATTTAGTTTTAACACATGTATACACAAAGAATTAAGTTGTATGAAAAGGAGAAGTCAACTGAGAAAATTTTACAACTACAAGGAGACAGAATGTCTGGCAAATGATTACTTTCAGGAGGTGAATCTGAAAGTAGTGCTGATTAACACAATTAAAAGTAGAAAAAAACTACACGAAATTTTTGGAATTATCAGTTCACTCCACAACCAACAAAGATGTTAACACTTTTGAGATACTACAAAGACAGAAGTCACTAATTTTCAAAATAATTATGACAATTTGTGTTATTGCCAGCCGCGGTGGCCGAGAGGTTCTACGTGCTGCAGTCGGGATCAGCGTGACTGCTATGGTCGCAGGTTCGAATCCTGCCTCGGGCATGGATGTGTGTGATGTCCTTAGGTTAGTTAGGTTTAAGTAGTTCTAAGTTCTAGGGGACTGATGACCTCAGATATTAAGTCCAATTGTGCTCAGAGCCATTTTTGAACAATTTGTGCTATTATGAACCCAAAACACAACAACAAATCTTCAAAAGATGCCTTTTGTGTAAAGACAGCATTATTGTTAACACTATTAAAAAGCTCTATTCAAATATATATTGAAGTGTGGACATGGTTGTCACTGCTTAAAGTCATAAACATGCAGTGAACCGGTTCTATTGCCGCATCCAAGCACTATGCTCTAGGGAGAGGCTTGGTGACAGGAAATGTTGAGAGTCGTTTTTGTCGGTGACACACATTTATTTTTCCGTACCTTACAAGATAGTATATACAACGTTTATCATTAATGTCCATACATACAGATTCATTGCACTGGCAATGTGGTTCAATCACCGATCCTGGAGGGTATACACCCTGGTGATGAGCCATGGCACGACCATGTAGACCATGCAAGACAAAGACTGCATCTCCGAAAGTTCAGATTTTGGTGTGACCTGTGGATCATCATGACTTTCATTGGTGGGAGAAAAAGTTCAGCAAAATGAATGGATGCATTTTGTGAAACGTGCAAATGTGCAAGATGTCACATACATGTTTGTGGGGAATCACATTAACTTGTCCCTCGTGGTTTATGGTGAGAAAGATCAGAGATGGTGAGAAAGGTCAGAGATGTGTGTTGCATCGCTTTGACCAGCTAACACTGCCTGCCTGCTTTGTCCCACCTAGGCATGTGAATGATGCACCATTGCCAAAATTTGGTGTAACAGGAAAGCTGCATGCTTGGGCTGTGCGAATGCCTGGCACCATTTGGTTGTGTCAGCTGTGCTGCAGCTCTGCTCTTCTCCCGGAGGTCAGAGCTCCATAGCCACAAAAAAATATGGCGATCAATCTGTGGCACTCATTTGTTTAAGTTCGCACACTGCATGGTGACTGCGGTCGGTCGCTCAGCAGTTAAAGGGTGATGGCCATAACGTCAGCACGCCAGACTGGTGTTGTTGGGCGTGTCCTCGCATGGTCAGCTAGTGATGCTGGCAGCATGCACTGGCTAGGAACCTTCCGTAGCAAAGTGCAGTGCACGCACGTGGCTGCAAGTCAGCTGGGAAGATGTCTCAAAGGCCAGTGCACTGATATCTTAATAATGATCCAGAGTGTTCACTAATGCTACAGTTAATGCACTTCAGTAGAACAAATTTCACTTTTTAAATTGTTCAGAGTGACACCAAGAATGACAAGTCCAAGTGTTCACACTTGCATGTTCCGCAAGTTCATCAACTGACTCAGTTGCAGGAGCACAGTGCATTTCTTGATCCAGCCTCAACGTTCAAGACAATGGAGGCCCAGAGAGTATACATGAGTATGGTGTCTTCACGACTTGAATGAAGGTCCTAGAGCTGCTAAGGACAAGTCCGGTGGCAGTGTGGGTGATGTGCGGAGCTCAATGACAACGCAAATACAGTAGCTGGCACAAATACCACTCTGGCCTCAACATCCAATGCAGCGGAAGCACAGGGGTGCAAACAAAGGTTCAGGAGCTGTGACAGACAGGGGAGGCATAGTCTGGAGCTCAACTGGAGCTACCGGCTGAAGGTGTGTTCAGCTGGAGACGGGGTCTCTACAGCACAAACATTTGAATCAGAGGCGGTGGCTGGTGCATGTGATATAGTCCGCTGGTGGCTGTGGTGGGGGTGACCAGTCCACCTATGTTGGGTGTGGTCCAGGCGGCAGCACTGGCTACCTGGGTGGTGTGGTGGGAGGTGTATGTTGTGCCGCAATGACAGCAGGCTGCTGCTGTGCATCACCAGTGGCTACAGGAGCAGGATCTGTCTGACTGCTGGTGGAAATAGTGTCGTCTGCTGTCAGATCTTCCTCCGGGTCTAAAAAGTGTGTGGCTGCTGGAGCAGGCAAGTTGTAAGCTGGCTTGACGTGGTTGGTTGAGACTGTAGACTGCTTCATGTGGCACTCAATGTCCTGCATTTTTTCTGTTGGTTGATCACATGGTGTGGTCCAGAGGAGGGCAGCTAGAGGGGTGACTGTACTGCGTTGGTACGCAACATAACCCGCATGCAGCGCTGCAGGTCGGTGTGCACAAATACCTTCCCTGTGCCGTGCTGCATCGGCTTGTGCTCTCGGAGGCCAGCCATTTGAGTGCACAGGCATTTTACCAGAGTGGGTGCCATGGCTCCATGTAGGGGTGATACTTCTACAAAATCACCCAGGCTTGTCAGAGGCTGTCCATGAACGAGATCGGCAGGTGCCACATCGATCTCCTCCTTTGGCATTATTTGCAGGCCGAGCAGCACCAGTGGGAGTGCCTCAGTCCATGAGGTGTCATGGAAAGTTAGGGCAGCTTCCAGAGTCCTGTGGAGCCGTTCATCTGTGCCATTTGATGCCAGATGGTAGCGTGTTGTCCTGTGTAATAGGATGACACACTGTCTGGCGACATGCATGAACAATGCACAGTGAAATTGGCAGCTGTGGTCAGTTGTCACATTACTGGGACATCCAAAGCATGCCACCCAGTTGTCAATGAATGTGGTGGCAATGGTCTTGGCAGTGAAGTCCTTGATGGGTGTTGCCGCAGCCAGTGAGTGAAGCAGTCCACTATACTTATAAGATAACACTTGCCTTAAGAGAAGGAGAGAGCAGGCCAATGAGGTCCACATGGACGTGCGCAAATTGACTTGTTTCATTGGGGAAGGTGCCCACGGGTGCGTGGGTGTGCCTCCAAACTTTGGCAAGCTGACATGGCATACGAGAGCATTCCCATTCACAGCAGTCCTTCCAAAGCATGCCCCAGACAAAACGTACAGCAATGAGGATCAAAATGCTGTTGGTGCCAGGGTATTACAGCATGTGCACACAGTTGAGGGCACTGCACCAGAATTTCTCTGGAAGGAACAGTCAGTGCGCACCGGTTGAGATGTCACACCAAATTTTCCATGTAGAGCTGCAGACAGGCACCAGCCCCTGTTGCAAGCTGCTGGAGGTGGCGTGACACAAACTGTGCAGTTCTTCATCATTCTCCTGTACTTTGCCAACGTCCTCAAAGTTTTCACAAGGATGATATAATGGCATATGCTCAGGTCAAACAATCAGCAACTATGTTGTCTATCCCCAAAATATGATGGATGTCAGTAGTAAATTGCAACCTGTACTCTAATTGCTGGAGATGACACAGTGAGCAAGGTGACTGTTGTGAAACGCTTGAGTAATCAGTTTGTGAGCAGTGAAAATGCCGAATTGTCAGGCTACTACTGATGGGTGGAAGTATTTTACTGCCCCATATACCGGAAGCAACTCTCAGCCATAAGCGCTCCAAGCACATTGCGATTCAGATAGCTTCTTAGAGAAAAATCCGAGCATGTGCCAGGTCCCATCAAGGTGCTGTTGTAATGCCGTGCTGACGTTGGTCTGGCTGGCATCCACCACTAAGACCGCACAGTGTCCGGGTGCACCAGCTGTGTTCCTTCTGTGAGATTCTGTCCTGAGCCTGTGGAGTTCTGCTCCACTGTGTCCGTCCAGTTAACAGGGGTCTTCCCTTTTGAGTTGGGACTGTGGAGTGCCTTAGTCATGGGCTTTTGCATGGCTGCAGCATTGGACAGAACAAGTTCAACATGCTGTGGTAATGGTGCAATTTCTTGTGCATCTGAGGGTGCAGCCCGTTTAGAATGACTTACTTTCTCCGGCTGTGGTGTCAATCTGGAAGGGGTAATTAAGTGCCCATGGAACTCGTTTTCCATCACACTGAATGCACACTTCACTCAGGTGCTGAAAGACGGTGGTTAGGTGGTGACAGTGGAGCTTGGGCAACTTGGACTGCAGTAGGACGTCGTTGAGGAATGCAAAACAAAATGGCAATCTTAACAATATGCCATCCAGGGACTGCTGCCAGATCTGGGTAGCATTCCAAAGACCAAATGTTACAGACAGGCTTTCAAAAAACCCAAAGGGTGTTACAATAACTGTTTTCTCAATTACTTCGGGTGCCACCGGAATTTGGGAATATGCCTTTGTGCAATTGATCTTACTAAATAATGCACAGCCTGCCAGTGCGTGGCTGAAGTCTTGAAGGTGTGGGGTCAGATCTGTCTGGCATTGTTTGTGAATTAAGGGCATGATACTCCACACATGGGCACCAAGAATTGTCTTTTGTTGGGACAAAATGTAGCACTAATGACCATGGGCTGCTTTACAGTCAAACGACGCCTTCCCACAGCATGACCTCAAAATCTACCTTTGCTACTGCAAGTCTGTTGGGCACGAGTTGGCGTGGGTGTCTTGATATGGGAGGGCAGGATGCGGTTGGTATGTCGTGCAGCATCGAATGTTTAATGTCCTTTGGTGCACGAGATGGTCAAGTGAGGTCAGGGAATGTTTTGAGGATGTCAGCATAAGGTCTAGGGCACTTCACAGGTTTTATACTGTAGAATGTGGCCTGTCAGTACTGTCCGACTATCTTTAAATTGTTGTGTTAATGAGCTGCCTGTTTTTTTATGTTGGCTAGCAGCCTGTAGTGGCCAAGAAAGTCTGCACCCAGGATCAGCTCATTGACATCGGCCACAGAAAACATCCGTGAGTATGTGTGGTGTAGTCCTGTGTCTAAATTGCTGTTGTGTATGCCACAAGTTTTAATGGCCAAATTGTTCACTGCCTGTGACGGAGAGTGCCTCAGCCTGCCTGTGGTCTCCTGATATAGAACAGGGGAATATTGCAAGGTCTGAACCTGTATTAACAAGGTACTTCACGCTGCCCACTTATTATGCTGTGAAGAGACATCTTGATCCTGAATTGCAGCCAGGTGTGTGTCGGCCCAGTCACAGTTGGCATATGAAAGCATGCAGGGAGGATGACACTTTGATGCTTCATTGACGAAGCATGCATGGTACCAGCAGAAGTTGCTAGCCGGCTGCTTTGCTATCCATGGAGTACTGTTGGAATGGCTGGTGCTGGACTGCCAGTTGCATAAGCCAGTTCATCAGTGGATGGGTCAGCTGCCACTGTGCTGCCTGCTGCCCTCCACCCTTGAATGCACCAACTAGTCAACTTGAGTGACAAGAGCTGCCACCTTTGCAGCCAAGTTATGCACTAGCTGGGGCAGGTCAGTGTCTGAGTGGTGGCGGCAGTGGGTCACGCTGCCATGGAGGTGGGGGAAAAGTGTCATAAGCTGCTGCGGCTGTGGCATTAGGCGCCAGTGCATTGTGCACCCAGTCGGCCAAGTTTGCAGCAGCACCCAACAGCATCTCTGTCTGTTCTGTTATCACTGCCTGCACCTGAGCTGGTAGGCTGCACACCCAGATAATGCGTAACAATGAGCCCGGCACCAAGTCAGACTGTGTGGTACTCTGCAAATGGTGCAGGAACTGTGAGGGCCACAGGTCGTTGCATTCCTCTTGTCACAGTAGTTGGTGCTCCCCTTGTTCCTCGGATGATGAGATCTACTGAGTCAGCTCTTCCTTGAGGCATTTATATGATGACTGCGTCAATGAGGTGGTGATTATATCCCGCACTTTGGCTGCATATATTTGGTCAAGCTGGCTCACTATACGCCCACATTTTGCAAGTTGGCAGGTTATGTGGTTGCTCATGTAGTCTGCCTCCACTTGGCTGAACCACAGTACGGGGTCACGGGGCCAAAAGGGAGGTAGCCTGACCAACACCTGTCCAGTGCTTGTGACCACTCCAGCAATTGTAGGAGGTGTTGGTGTGGCGGGACTTAGTACGCCAAAATTTTGCTGAGATGTCTGCAGTTGTGCAGAGTCCATGTGTGTAGGGCATGCTTGTAACTCACTCTCCAGCCTCTGGCTGCAGGTGAACAGGTCTTTGATAATCTTTTGCAGCTTATATAAAGTTGCTATCTTAATTAAGTCCTCACACAATGGGAAAGCACACAATGAAGATAACACAACACATGACAAAAAAGCACAAAAAATAACACTAGGCAGTTCACGAGTGAAGCATACAAACACAAAAAGAAACACAAAAAACATGTTTATCCAAAAACCTCAGTAATTTTTCACTATGGAATACTGTTCAGGTGCCAGTCAACTCACAGTTCCATGTCACTCATACCAATGAATGTTCATTACCAAGTGTTAGTCTCAGATCACGTCGGGGTCACCAGTGATGCAGAGACGTGGTTATCACTGCTTTCAGTCATAAACATGCAGTGAACTGGCTTTACTGCTGCGCCCATACACTGTGCTCAAGTAAGAGGCTTGTTGACAGGAAATGAGGAGGATCTTTTTTGTTGGTGACACACATTTATTTTTCCACACATTGCAAGATGGTAAGAGCAGTGCTTATCATTAATGTCTGTCCGTACAGGACTGTTGCACTGGTGGTACTGCTTGATCAATGATCCTGGAGAATATATACTCTGATGATGAGCCATGGTGCAACCCCATGGACCACACGAGACAATGACCATGTCTCCAAAAGTTCAATTTTTGGCGTGAACCATCATGCGTCATGACTCTTGCAGATGGGAGAAAAAGCACTGCGAAAGGAATGGATGTGTGCCATGAAATGAGTGAGTGTGCAAGATTTTGCATACATGTTTGTGGGGAGCCATGTTAACTCGATTCATGTGAAGAAATGTAGGAGATTTGTGTCGCGTTGCATTCACCAGCCTGTACTGCCCATCTGCTCTGTCCTGTGTGGGCTGGGAAAGCTGTGCACATTAGCCACGTGAATGCAGGCATCATTTGCTTATGTTGGCTGTGCTGTAGTTCCACCCTTCATGCATTTCTGTGGTGTGGCTGCCACAATATTATATATGTGGTAGGAGATTTGTGCTTCATTTTACCTTCATATAATTAAAGAAACTATAAAATTCATTGTTTGTTCTGCATATTTGATGTAAACATGTGTAATAACATTATTTTTTTGGCTGAATTGTACATTTGAAAGTAATAAGAGTGTTTGAAACAATTTTGCACATATGTTGAAACAACTTACTGTGATGATTTTTAATTATGTTATCAAAAATTGTACTGTTAACAATGGAGCATTTGTTCAAAGTCCTATGTAAAGATGGGAGTTGACCACTAGAGAGCTCTGTTGATCAGAGGATTTGTGACAGACCACTTGTGTCACTTTGTACAATAAAAATGTAATGAAAAGTATAAAGGCATATCTGTTACTTAATCCATGTAGCACACTGAATAGGCTTTTGATACAAATCCCATGCTTGGGAAGAATTCCTGTACAACAAACATGATACACCACCCATACAGACTGTTAACATTCTGTCAAATTTAAAATTGCAGCAAATTTATATAATTTTTTACTGTTAAGAACAAAAATATGTTTATTATAGAGGAATGGAAGATTATGTTGCATTACAGCATGATGAAGGAGCTGGAATCCACTGAAACTAGTCAGGATGGTCATATTAATTTCTTTCAAGTTGTTTGTATTAACCTCTTGTAGGTTTCATGTGTATTCATATCACATATCATATTTCACAAAAATCTAAGTCACACATAGCACTGAGGACCTAGAAGGGTGTAACAAATGTAAAACTGAGTGATGGTTTTGAAATAAACTGAAGCTTGCTGCCTGCTCTTATCAAACACTGGAATGAAAATCTGGAATGAGAAAAGTGCAATAGCAAACACAATAGACATGGAACACCAAAACAGAAGAGTACAGTACAAAACTTTTATTTTACTTTTGTGGATGCTATGCAGAAACATTGTTTGTGATGGAACATTTTTGAGATATTTCAGACTATTAGTAAACCAAAAAAATGTCAAAATCAGACTATAGTCTGGGACAGAGAACAATGGGAAGGGACAAGTTTGGGCTAACGTAAAAAGAAACAGAAAGCTATTCAATGTCAGGGTGTTGATTATTTCAAGAATTTCTAGACTGGCTTAAAGCACATGTTGTTAATGATGTAAGGGGACAGAGTATCAAAATAGATGGAAAATGTGATGGACTGGGTCATTAATTATCTGAATAATGAAACATTTCAGTTAAATAGTGAACCAATGATTCAAATTTTGCAGGCAGGAGGTAATTTGACAAGTGGCAATGTAAACAGTGTTCATCTTGCATAAGTTAAATGAGAAACACATTGACTTCTGATTACCGACAAATCTGAGGTAGAACAAGAAACTGATCAGGCATATCTTGACTTTCAGAATGAACTAAATGATATTACTAGGGTACTGCCAAAAATGTTAATGGGCCTAGTAATGACAAAGTAGCTTGTGTGATGACAGTATATAACTCTATATTTTCAGTGACATAGATGACAATGACGATGGGACTACATGTTTTCCAGTATTAAAAGATGAATATCTAACCAAAGATTAGGAAGACATTATATTTGAAAATTTTGGAAGTGGAGAAATCTACATCTTTAAATGATGCTCAAATTTCACAAATTTAGTCTGAAGTTCATGAGCTAACTCTCAAATCTGACACGAAACAATCATGTGAATATGCAGATTCAGTTTCAGAAAACAAACAAAGTACTGTGACTAATGTGGAGAATAGTCATGCATCAGTTGCAGCCAATGACAATCTAATTATTCCATGCAGTGATAATTTAGAAACAGACATTTTGAGTGAAAGAGATGACATTGAAAGTGTTGTAACTAGGCTGTCTGAATCAGTCAATTTTCCAGCAGACTGTACAAAATTTTTTTTAAACCTGTTGCACGGGGGGGAGGGGGGGGGCGAGTTACACTCAGTACATAAAACTCAAAAATGATACTACATGTGGATTTACTAGAATTTTATGAGTGTTTACAGCTTGACTGGCATATACAAATATATTGGAAGGCATATACAAATATAAGCTGCAAATAGTTTAAAAACAATGAAACATGAGTCTGTAGTAACACAGAGTGCAATGTAGACTTGGGCAAGACACTTGAATCTGTAGATAAAATGTGTAAATTTGACACACCTACTTCTTGTTCTGTCCAAAACTTACAAGGTACTGTATTGATTCGTTTTGAGCTATCATTTGTTTCAAGTGAAAGAGTAACACTGTTTTGTAAATACAGAACTGTATTTGCTTGTACTAAAAGGTCAAGTAGTTCGAAAGTAGATTTGAAGGAAAAGTAATAATAAAGTTTAGAGACACAAACTTGTTCATTATTGTTGGAAAGGTTCCACAAGAATGTACAAAAAGAGAAGCCATGGAGAACACCAGGTAGAATAAATGAAGTGCAAGACCAATAGCAATTCACAGAAGTTTGCCTTCATGAAGGAACAACATTATTTTTTAATCCCATTTTCAGTATTGACTGTAACTTTGGACACTGATAATGTTTATGTTTGGAATTTATACTGTACTGAGATTATGTCATCACTGTTTGATGCTTTTGATTGTTTTGTGTTAGGAGATATAATGTAATATGAACACTGAGGACTATGTTGGACTTTGTTTATTTTCTACTTTCAGTTATTTAGTAGTAGGATTGAAACTGTGTTCAGAATGATTAATAGTTTTACTTTTCTTTATGTCTTTTTCCACAAAATGGATTTACTATTTTCTATTTTCATAATACTTGCTGAAAGGTGTGATAAGTTGCACTTATTAATAGCACTATACAGTATTAATGCTAAAAATGTTGGGAAATTAATGATTATGATATATAGTAGCTGATATAGGAAGCTTCATCAACGTTTTACTGGAATAAATTACTGATTTTTTGATATGATGAAAGAGATTATGTTGAGAAAGCTTTGTGTTATGCTGCTGGGGAGGATAATTTTGTAAATGGACTCATCCATCAGACACTTGTAGATTTGCTATATGGTTCACCTTGCTGCATAGTGATTAACGTTAAAGGCTAGATTGCATTATGATGTCTTCATGAACTAATAATTAAACCATGTTCATAATAATCAATAGTCAGTGAAATGTGTTCTAGTACACTAAGCTAATGGTTAATGGTAAGGAATGTCATTACAAATTGTGGAGATTCAATGAACTGTGTAGCACATCACGGACAGGATTTGAAACTCAAATACTTTATCTTTGTGTATATTACACTAAAGAACCAAAGAAACTGGTATAGGCATGCATATTCAAATACAGAGATATGTAAATGGGTAGAATATAGCACTGTGGTTAGCAATGCATATATAAGACAACAAGTGTCTGGCACAGTTGTTAGTTCGGTTACTGCTGCTACAATAGCAAGTTAACACGATTTAAGTGAGTTTGAACATGGTGTTACAGTTGGTGCAAGAGCAATTAGACACAGCATCTCCGAGGTAGCAATGAAGTGGGGATTTTCCCACACGACCATTTCATGAGTTTACTGTGAATAACAGGAATCTGGTAAAACATCAAATCTCTGACATTGCTGTGGCCACCTGAAAGAATGGGACCAATGATGATGGAAAAGAATTGTTCAGTATGACAGAAGTGCAACATTTCTGCACATTTCTGCAGGTTTTAAAATGCTTAGCCATCAAAAAGTGTCAGCATGTGAACCATTTAATGAAACATCATCAATATGGGCTTTCAGAGCTGAAGGCCCACTTGTGTACCCTTGATGACTGCATGACACAAAGCTTTATGCCTTGCCTGGGCCCAGCATCACCGACATTGGACTCCTGATGGCTAGAAACATGTTGCCTGGTCAGACAAGTCTCATTTGAAATTGTATCGAGCGGATGGATGTGTACGGGTATGGAGATAACCTTATGACTCCGTGGACCTACAAGTCAGCAGGGGACTGTTCAAGCCAGTGGAGGCTCTGTAATAGTGTGCGGTGTGTGCAGTTGGAGTGATATATGATTGCTGATACATCTAGATATGACTATGACAGGTGACACATATGTAAACATCCTGTCTGATCATCTGCATCTATTCATGTTCACTGTGCATTGCGACGGACCTGGGAAATTCCAAAAGGACAATGCAACATCCCACATGTCCAGAATTGCTACAGAGTGGCTCCAGGAACACTCTTCTGGGTTTAAACGCTTCTGCTGGCCACCAAACTCACCAGACATGAGCATTATTGAGCATATCTGGGATGCCTTGCAACATGCTGTTCAGAAGAGATCTCCACCCCCTCGTACTCTTATGGATTTTTGGACAGCCCTGCAGGATTCATGATATCAGTTCCCTCCAGCACTGCTTCAGACATTAGTTGAGTCCATGCCATGTCATGTTGCAGCACTTCTGCATGCTCACGGGGGGCCTTACACTGTAGTAGGAAGTTGTACCAGTTTCTTTGGGTATGCAGGGTATGTTTGAAGAATGCAGCACTAACATGTAGCACCTAAAGTTGACTCTACATTATAATGTTTAATCATTACACTTCTAGTTAAAGCATGACATAGCTGGCATTAGGAATATGTTCTGTGTGACTGAGTCATTTTATTCGTGTAAGCATTATCTAGTCTTAGTCAGTTTGGAAGCATTAGGTACTCAGTTTCAATTTATTTGATTAGTAAGATATTCAGAGATATTTTGGCTAAGTAAATACATTCTTTGTCAGTAGATAATAATGGAAGTGTTACAGAGCATTTATGTAATTTGATCAGATTATAGTTTCAGAATTTGCAAGCTTAGTACGGGATCTTCATTAGCATGAAATCAAAAGTTAATTAATTTGCATTTTAATGCTCTTATTTCATAAAATGTTTCAGTGTGTTGTGCTGTATGAGCACATAGTAAGTAGTGAGAAGTTAGTTAGGTTGT
Source organism: Schistocerca americana (assembly GCF_021461395.2). Taxonomy (NCBI): domain Eukaryota; kingdom Metazoa; phylum Arthropoda; class Insecta; order Orthoptera; family Acrididae; genus Schistocerca; species Schistocerca americana. Next base: position 633,410,105 of record NC_060122.1, read on the forward strand.
GTTTCATTTTTCCTGATAAGTTCGTTGTGACTTGTTGGAACGGAGTTTATTGTGTGGAATTAACAACAAATGTTGGCAGTAAATGGCAGAGTATGGAATGGAAACATCCAAATAAAGTTCAAGACCCAACCGTCCACAGGAAAACTGATGCTTACAGTTTTTTGGGATGCACAAGGCCCAGTACTGGAACATTATTAAAGGGGCACAACAGTAAACAGTGTACATTACAGTGAGATGCTTACTGCTAGGCTAAAGTCTGCAATTCGAAGCAGTCGCTAAGTATTGCTGTCAAAAGGTGTTGTGTTGTTGAACGACAGTGCCCGTCTGTATACTGCTGCCCACACTGCTGAAACACTCCAGAAACTCAAATCTGAAGTACTGGATCATCCTCCATATAGTCCCAATCTTGCCCCTTCTCACTATCACTTGTTTGGTTCACTCAAACAGGCATTAAAGGGCTGTTGATTTGCCTCGGATGAAGCAGTGAAAGAAGCAGTGCATTCCTGGTTCACAGTTCAACCGAGAACCTTCTTTTATGAGGGTATCAGGAAGCTTGTACAACAAGGGACCAAGTGAGTTGAAACTCAAGGAGACTATGTCAAAAAATGATCTTTTGGTACGTTTTCTATTTGGTTACAATAAAATTTTATAACTACTTTGTGGATAATAACTGACTTAACCTCATATTTGTTTAAATTAAAGAATCAGTTGCATTATGTTCAATTTGTGAAAGATATGCAGCAGAAAAGTTTCAATGTGTTAATATAAGAGGACTTCCATATTGTTACTATGATTATGTGGCTCATCCAGTTAAATTAATTAACACTTGTACTCATTATGCAGCATTTTACTGACATTTGGTGAATTGCTTTACTAATGCATCTGCTACATATATTTATTTATTTATTTATTGGTCCAAGAATCAGTTTCATACATTGTTTCTACTTGTGATATAGGATAGTGGTAAACCTAGTTAGTTTACAATACAGTAGTCATTTGTCTACATTGTTGACATAATAAAAATACATAATAATCTAGGCTGGTGTACTACATTGCTTCTACATGTGATAATAGCAGTTATTAAGTGAGATGACATGATAAGAATAATGTAAACTATATTACGAATTGACAATTAGTGAAATTTGGTCAATGAGGTTTACTTATATGATGTTCCATAAACTTGGACAAAGAACAGAAGCAGTGGTCAAGCAAGAACTGTTTTAACTTCATTTTAAATGCATTTAATGTTGGTATGCATTTTAGGTAAGAAGGCTTATGGTTATATAAAATAGCTCCAGAATGATACACTCCTTGTTTGCATAAGTTTGTATTTACTATGTTCCTGTGTAGGTTCATCTTCTGTCTAGTTTCATGTGTGTGTATATCATAGTTGTGTTTGAAGAGATTTTTCTTTTTTAAAATGTCCCCTTTTGTGAAAATTAGTAATTCGTATATATACAAGCAAGGCAGTGGTATTATTTTCAGAGTTTTAAAAAGGGTTCTACAGAAATACTTTGATTTAGCTTTTTTTATCGCCATGATAATCTTTTCCTGTATTTTAAATGTTTTTGTAGTATTTGTAGCATTAACCCAAAAAAATTTTCCGTACTTATGTAGCGACTGTATACTGCAATGATACTTTGTCAGCACTGACGAGCAGCTTGTATTTCGAGTGAGGATCCTAGCAGCATATGCTAGTGAATTCAGTATCTTATTTAAATTGTTTAGCTGTATCTCCCACTTCAGATCTCCCTGAACATGTACACCTAGAAATTTTGTATGACTGACCTTCAACACATTTTTTCCTTCGATAGTGAAAACAGGGTTTGCAGGATGGAGGTTCTGTGTACTATGAAAGCTAACTGCGACATTTTTTTTCAGAATTGATGATGAGCATATTTGTCTTGAACCAGTGTGTTAAGGTATGCATAACTGATACTGCAGCATCCTGCAGGTTTTCCTCATTCTGTGATTTAATTAGAATATTGGTGTCATCTGCAAACAGTACAGTGCATTTATGTTGGTACGCATTTTAGGTAAGAAGGCATATAGTTATGTAACATAGCTCCAGAATGATACACTCCATATGTATTTTACTAGCCAAGTCATTTACATACAGCAGAAATAGGACAGGTCCTAGAACTGACCCTTGTGGGACTCCATACTTGATTTTTCTGCCCATCACTGTAAAAACTAGAAATTTTTTGTCTTTCACTATCTTTGCTTTTTATTTCTGCAATCTGCTGATGATTTCTGAGGTACAACTGGATCCACTTTTCAGACTGGCCCATAATTCTATAATTACTCAATTTACACAAGAGAATCCCATGCTCAATCACATCAAAGGCTTTACTTACATCCAGAAATATCCCAGATACATGCTGTTTTCATCCACTGCTTTTAATACTTCATTTAAGAAGGCAAAAATTGATGACTGAACTCTGAAACCATGTTGGGAGTCACTTATCAGCCTCTCTTTATTTAAGAAAACTTAATCGTCTAAGGAACATATTTTCCATAATTTTGCTGAGGCCTGACAAAACTGGAAGTGGTCTATTATTAGCAATATAACTTCTGCACCCTTCTTATGCAAAGGTGTTACTTTTGCAGTTTTTAGATTATTTGGAAATACAACTCTCAAAAGATGAATTTACTATGTCTGTTAGTGGTTCCCCAATAAATGTTGCACTAGCTTTGGTAATAGTGTCTGGTATCTCATCAACACCCACTGAATATTTATTAGGTAATTCTTTTAGGATTCTCATGTGTTTGAATGAATTTTTTGATCCGAGTGACTGGTTGGCTGTTTGTCATGGTGTGTATTTATTAACTGCTGTGCTATATTTGAGAAATACTTGTTGAAAACACTAGCAAAATGTTTTGGGGGTCAGTTAGTTTATTTTTATTTGTAATCAGCTGTATATTACTGTTGCTTTAGTTTTATTCTTGTAATCACACAATATTTTGTCATTTTTTAGTGTGAAACTTAGTACATAACTAAATTTTTCAAAAAATTTTCTTGCTGATTTTAACGTTATGTGTCTTTATGAGAAAGTACTATTTACTTTACTGTGCCTAGGTTTGTCACAGGTTCAGATTTACTGTAGTAATTGTAACAACATGTGACAACTTAATTGTGAGTTGATGCAAAAGCAATGATCTTTGAAGCTATTCATTTTACTTTAATTTTTTGAACATCCATGTTATCATGTACAATGATATAGGACTTGTCATATGTTGATACAAAAAGAAAAAAGCTTAAATAATAGTCTCCCTATAGAAATCATACAGATAATTAAGTACATAAACAGAAACAAATAACACAGATAAAATCAAACAGATTACCAGATACATGAACCAAACAAATTCTAAGTTTACATTATATCTAGTGACACATGGCCACATTTCACTTGAGTTGTGGATGTCCTCGAATTCATAAAATGCATGTGCTTGTCAGCACTACAAAAGTTTTCAATTACAAGCATTTTCTTAGCCCATTTTTTGAAAAAGGTAATATTTTTTTAACTCTTAAAGGAAGGACACTAAAAAAATGGGGCGATATGTCATACTTTTTTGATACTGAAGCCCTTCTTATGCGCTTCTCCATGGAAGACAGTTCTGTATCTAGTTTCATAGTCATAGTAATCCCTGTTAAAAGCAAAGAACTGGTGATGGGATTTTGAAAGGCATATATTTTCATGGATATACAAGAATGGAAGAGTCATAAATTTCAGTTCTTTGAATGTTTCCCCACAGGACTTCTTAAGTACAAACCATTTTATAATTCTTATTGCTCGTTTTTTTAATATTAAATGAGCATTTTGCTGGACTTGAAATACCCCAAAATATGATACCATATCACAGTATACTATGCATGAATCCATAAAAAGGCACTCATCACTGTTTCTTCATTGCAGAAATTTTTGAGTGTTCTTAATATATATTAACAGCTTTTATTTAATTTTTTTATTGAGCCATTCTATATGTTTATCCCATTCAAGGTGCTTGTATAACTGAATTATTAAAAATTTAGTATTTAAAGTTTTCTCCCATCTTTTGGGCAGTGTATGAACCCTGCATCAAAAAAATTGTACATCTTTTGAAGTGATCCATGAATCAAACCAATTTGTGACTTCTTCATGAGATCAAAAGTGTTGGTCAGCCAGGCCATGCTCCACTGATCTAAACAGGTGATAGTCAGAGGCAGCAATGTCTGGAGAATATGGCAGGTGGGGTAGGACTTCCCATTTTAATGTTTCCAAGTACATTTTGAGCTCTTTTTCAATGTGGGGTTGAGCCTTGTCGTGCTGCAAAATCACTTTATAGTGCCTCTTGCTGTATTGTGGCCATTTGTCTTTTAATGCCCTGCTCAAGTGCACCTGTGATTGTTTCACTTGGTTTTAACACCTCATAGTACACAACACCGAAGCTGTGAATATTCGGTTTGGCCGTCAACGTGAAGTGTGGCTGGGATATCCCCATTATTTTTTGAATTTAGGTTTATCATAATGAACCCATTTCTCATCCCCGGTCACAATGTGATGCAAAAATCCCTTCCGTTTTTGCCTCTGAAGCAACTGTTCATGAACACATAAACACCATTCAACACCTCTTGGTTTCAGCTCACACAGGGCCAAAGTTCCTTCTTTCTGAATCATACCCATAGCCTTGAGACATTTTGAAATGGCTTCCTGTGTCACTCCCACTAATAATGCCAATTCTTCTTCAGTTTGATGTGAGTCTTCACTCAGTAATGTCTCCAATTCTGCATCTTCGAAAACATTCTCTCTTCTACCACTATGACCATCTACGACATTAAAATCGCCATTCTTGAAGTGTTGAAACCACTCATGACACATTCTTTCACTAATAGCGTCTGTACTGTACGTACTTCAGAGCATATATTTGCTGTGTTTAATTACTTTATCTGAAATACCATCTGCACCACATGAAAATTTGTTCTTTAGTTTGCTTATTGCAATCTCTGCCTATTGTACTCTTACAGGATACAAGAACATACTTGGCTCTAAGCACTATGGGACTAACTACAGAAACATAGTTTTGAGATTTACAGAGATGATATGATTAGTCTTTATATGATTTTCTACTGTACTTGTAAAGGGCCTATTGAATATAGTGGCAATTTGTAAAGGAATATTTATAGTTTTACCCTTGGTTTTTGCTTTACTTGTGCCTGATTTTGTATTTATCACATTCCAAACTGACTTCATTTTTTTTGTTACCCTTGTTTCTGTTGATAGATGAAGCACAGCTTGTTGTTGGGGTGTTTTTTTCCCCCTTGTACACTTCTCTGTAACAGTTTACATACTGTTTCAGAGGTAGATTTTGCCTAGCCGATTTAATTAATTTTCTAATTTGTTCTGAAGATTTTCTTGTCCGCTGTGTTATCATTTATTTCTGTTTTTATGTTCATTTCCTTAAGAGGGGATGGAATTGCATAGTTATGTTTTTAACAAGATAAAAATGACTCAGACTTCATATCTGCATGGTCACATTTATCCAAATCCCAGTTTGAATTTTTTAACAATGAATTAAAAGTCCTAACATTGTCCTCATTTATAAATCTCACTTTTCCTGGAATTTGTGCTGAGCAGATTAATTACAGTAAATTTTGTTGCTTCATTATCTGAGAATCCAGTATCAACCACTTCTATATCATTACAAATGTTTGCACGTCAGAAAAGATTTGATCGATTGTAGTTTTAGAGGTCTTTCCAGGTTTACTGTATTCGTGGCCAGTGGGTGGTAAATTGTGTTAATACAACAAATTATTCAGTTTAGATACATTTTGATAGGTTATTTGAAAGTTACATTGAAATCTCCAACTAGAATAATGTTTTCTTTAAAATCCCTTAATTCACTAAAGAGTTTTTTTACACTGTCTAAAAATACCATAAAGGTGCCTGATGGGGATTGGTATATGCACACAATGATTATTTTGGGTTCTTTACATTTGCAAACACAATGGTCAAAACTTTTTCAATGTTATTTATATTACTTAACTTAATTTCTTTGCATTCAATTCCTTGCTTTCAATATAAGCATTTTCTCCACCTATACAAGTCTCTCTACAGAAGTTACTAATAATTTCAAATTCTGTTATTCTAGTGGTACTAGCTTGGTTTTCCTTTAACCAGTGTTCACTCACACTTAAAACTGAAATATTCTTTAGCTGATCAAGCAAAAGTACTTCTAATTCAGCAGTCTTACTAGTTTAAATATTCTTTCTTAATTTGCATTTCATTAGTGGAAGTGAAGAGATTTTTTTCACTGTAATGTAACTTTATGTGGATTTATCAGTTCAGTTCATTCTTACATGCATTTTAGTTGAATTTCAATAATTATTACAATTTATCCTAGAGTTTCAACTTTTCTTTTCATAATATTGTACACTCCATGCTGGATTTTCCATTGTTTGGTTATTGACATGAAAATTGAAATGTAATGGAAGAATACAGATGTAATTGTTACAATTGAAATAGAGAGCTAAATGAAAATATTTGCCATGTGTATCAGATATCTTTGCTTTACCCATTTATGTTTAATGACTTCTGTTGACCATGAGAGAAGAATAGTAATATGTCAGACTTTGTTATTTGATGAAAGTCTTCTAAAAAAGTTACTTGTCCTGATCTAAACGTAGCTGTTGCACCCTATGTGTCAGCTTCCATGTGCTTGCATGAAGTCCTGTGTTTTGCTGTGATGGTACAGTGTCGTGTTTGCACAGCAAGAGAATCGCTATCAAGTAGTTCTGCACTAGGCACCAGGAGAGCTGAGTTGCATGTGCAATTCGTTTCTCCATGCACATGTTTATGCTTAGATTTAAATCTATTTTCTGTTTCAACTACACTCTGATACCATCCTATGAAGTTTTTCAGCACCCTTTCTGATTGAAAACTGTGATCCTGAAAGGGGCCTATACTTGAATTGAGTTATTCTTGAGTTACAATCGGAGAGTAGCCAAACATGATGGAATTAATAAAACCTGTTTATCCATTCCTATGGTTTTCCTCCTATAAACAGAACACATCTGACAACTGTCGGGCAGCATTTCCCCTGTAAGCACTGACAAATGGTGATCCCAAGGTGCCCGGAAGGAAAATTAATGTGTCAGAAACAGTCAACCATGCAATAGTCAAAGAATGCACTCTTTCAGGATTAGCACTAAGCCTTTGCACCATTCTGGTCACACAATCCTGTTCTTTGGTTTGCACAAGCAGAAGCATATTTCTGCTGCATGGGAAAAATGGCTAATGTGACGAAGTTTGCCCTGGTCTTAAGTCCATTGGACCACAGATTTGCAGTCGAGGTACAAGATATCATTACCACATCACCTGAAACAGCCTCATACACTAATCTCAAGACAGAATTGATACAACATGCGGCTGCCTCCCAGGAAGATCACATAATCACATTTGGCAAGTGCTACCACAGGAAGAGATCAGCAATATCAAGCCATTGCATTAACTGAGTCATCTGCGCAGTAAAGTTGACATGGGCACAGTATCAGATTCCTTGCTATGAACATTATGGGATAGCCATTTGCCACTGCAGATCAAGGCAATCAATGCCTCACAGACAGACATACAGCTCAATTGAGCAACACATAGATATGTTGGTAAGATTGTTGGTTTGGTGATCAGGCAAAGAAGTGTTCACCATCTTGTTCAGTTGGCAGTAGGTGCAACTTACTGCCAAACATCCTCCAAGTGCCTGTTTTTAACCAATTGAGGGTCCGGCATCAAATTCCTGGTAGACACTGGCTCAGACCTGAGTATATTGCCTTGTATGCCTCTGCATCATTGCCAGGCACCAATTGCTTTTTGCCTAACAGCTACTAACAACTGATCAATTGCAATGTACGCCACTCAACAGTTGGACCTTAACATTGGACTGTTGTTGTTGTTGTGGTCTTCAGTCCTGAGACTGGTATGATGCAGCTCTCCATGCTACTCTATCCTGTGCAAGCTTCTTCATCTCCCAGTACCTACTGCAACCTACATCCTTCTGAATCTGCTTAGTGTATTGATCTCTTGGTCTCCCTCTACGATTTTTACCCTCCACGCTGCCCTCCAATGCTAAATTGGTGATCCCTTGATGCCTCAAAACATGTCCTACCAACCAATCCCTTCTTCTGGTCAAGTTGTGCCACAAACTTCTCTTCTCCCCAATCCTATTCAATACCTCCTCATTAGTTACGTGATCTACCCACCTTATCTTCAGCATTCTTCTGTAGCACCACATTTCGAAAGCTTCTATTCTCTTCTTGTCCAAACTGGTTATCGTCCATGTTTCACTTCTATACATGGCTACACTCCGTACAAATACTTTCAGAAACGACTTCCTGACACTTAAATCTATACTCGATGTTAACAAATTTCTCTTCTTCAGAAACGATTTCCTTGCCATTGCCAGACTACATTTTATATCCTCTCTACTTCAATCATCATCAGTTATTTTACTCCCTAAATGGCAAAACTCCTTTACTACTTTAAGTGTCTCATTTCCTAATCTAATCCCCTCAGCATCACCCGATTTAATTTGACTACATTCCATTATCCTCGTTTTGCTGTTGTTGATGTTCATCTTATATCCTCCTTTCAAGACACTGTCCATTCCGTTCAACTGCTCTTCCAAGTCCTTTGCTGTCTCTGACAGAATTACAATGTCATTGGTGAACCTCAAAGTTTTTACTTCTTCTCCATGAATTTTAATACCTACTCCAAATTCTTTTTTTGTTTCCTTTACTGCTTGCTCAATATACAGATTGAATAACATCGGGGAGAGGCTACAACCCTGTCTCACTCCTTTCCCAACCACTGCTTCCATTTCATGCCCCTCGACTCTTATAACTGCCATCTGGTTTCTGTACAAATTGGAAATAGCCTTTCGCTCCCTGTATTTTATCCCTGCCACCTTCAGAATTTGCAAGAGAGTATTCCAGTTAACGTTGTCAAAAGCTTTCTCTAAGTCTACAAATGCTAGAAACGTAGGTTTGCCTTTTCTTAATCTTTCTTCTAAGATAAGTCGTAAGGTTAGTATTGCCTCACGTGTTCCAACATTTCTACGGAATCCAAACTGATCTTCCCCGAGGTCCGCTTCTACCAGTTTTTCCATTCGTCTGTAAAGAATTCGCGTTAGTATTTTGCAGCTGTGACTTATTAAACTGATAGTTCGGTAATTTTCACATCTGTCAACACCTGCTTTCTTTGGGATTGGAATTATTATATTCTTCTTGAAGTCTGTGGGTATTTCGCCTGGCTCATACATCTTGCTCACCAGATGGTAGAGTTTTATCAGGACTGGCTCTCCCAAGCCCATCAGTAGTTATAATGGAATGTTGTCTACTCCTGGGGCCTTGTTTCGACTCAGGTCTTTCAGTGCTCTGTCAAACTCTTCACGCAGTATCATATCTCCCATTTCATCTTCATCTACATCCTCTTCCATTTCCATAATATCGTCCTCAAGTACATCACCCTTGTATAAATCCTCTATATACTCCTTCCACCTTTCTGCCTTCCCTTCTTTGCTTAGAACTGGGTTGCCATCTGAGCTCTTGATATTCATACAAGTGGTTCTCTTCTCTCCAAAGGTCTCTTTAATTTTCCTGTAGGCAGTATCTATCTTACCCCTAGTGAGACAAGCCTCTACATCCTTACATTTGTCCTCTAGCCATTCCTGCTTAGCCATTTTGCACTTCCTGTCAATCTCATTTTTGAGACGTTTGTATTCCTTTGTGCCTGCTGCATTTACTGCTTTTTTATATTTTCTCCTTTCATCAATTAAATTCAATAATTCTTCTGTTACCCAAGGATTTCTATTAGCCCTCGTCTTTTTACCTACTTGATCCTCTGCTGCCTTCACTACTTCATCCCTCAGAGCTACCCATTCTTCTTCTACTGTATTTCTTTCCCCCATTCCTGTCAATTGTTCACTTATGCTCTCCCTGAAACTCTGTAAAACCTCTGGTTCTTTCAGTTTATCCAGGTCCCATCTCCTTAAATTCCCGCCTTCTTGCAGCTTCTTCAGTTTCAATCTGCAGCTCATAACCAATAGATTGTGGTCAGAATCCACATCTGCCCCTGGAAATGTCTTACAATTTAAAACCTGGTTCCTAAATCTCTGTCTTACCATTACATAATCTATCTGATACCTTTTAGTATCTCCAGGATTCTTCCAGGTATACAACCTTCTTTCATGATTCTTGAACCAAGTGTTAGCTATAATTAAGTTATGCTCTGTGCAAAATTCTACAAGGCGGCTTCCTCTTTCATTTCTTCCCCCCAATCCATATTCACCTACTATGTTTCCTTCTCTCCCTTTTCCTACTGACGAATTGCAGTCACCCATGACTATTAAATTTTCGTCTCCCTTCACTACCTGAATAATTTCTTTTATCTTGTCATACATTTCATCAATTTCTTCATCATCTGCAGAGCTAGTTGGCATATAAACTTGTACTACTGTAGTAGGCATGGGCTTTGTGTCTATCTTGGCCACAATAATGCGTTCACTATGCTGTTTGTAGTAGCTAACCCGCACTCCTATTTTTTTATTCATTATTAAACCTACTCCTGCATTACCCCTATTTGATTTTGTATTTATAACCCTGTAATCACCTGACCAAAAGTCTTGTTCCTCCTGCCACCGAACTTCACTAATTCCCACTATATCTAACTTTAACCTATCCATTTCCCTTTTTAAATTTTCTAACCTACCTGCCTGATTAAGGGATCTGACATTCCACGCTCCGATCCGTAGAATGCCAGTTTTCTTTCTCCTGATAACGACGTCCTCTTGAGTAGTCCCCGCCCGGAGATCCGAATGGGGGACTATTTTACCTCCGGAATATTTTACCCAAGAGGACACCATCATCATTTAATCATACAGTAAAGTTGCATGTCCTCGGGAGAAATTACGGCTGTAGTTTCCCCTTGCTTTCAGCCGTTCGCAGTACCAGCACAGCAAGGCCGTTTTGGTTAATGTTACAAGGCCAGATCAGGCAATCATCCAGACTGTTGCCCCTGCAACTACTGAAAAGGCTGCTGCCCCTCTTCAGGAACCACATGTTTGTCTGGCCTCTCAACAGATACCCCTCCGTTGTGGTTGCACCTACTGTACGGCCATCTGTATCGCTGAGGCACGCAAGCCTCCCCACCAACGGCAAGGTCCATGGTTCATGGGGGACTGTAACACCATATCACAGAGGTAGAGCAGACTTGGTGCACTACCAGCTACTAGCAAATGTGTTGAATGCCTGCTTGGTGGACAACGTCACCAGCCTTACTGTCACCACCTTCCACTGCTGCATAGCAGTCCACAATGCCAAGCTGATGTCCAGTGGTGAGTATGCTGCATTACTGAGGGACTACCTGACTTTGACCAGGCCACCCAGGGCCCCAAGGTGAATACCCCATGATACATTGCACCATATTAAATCAATGGATGGACTCTCAATGGTGTGTATGTCTAGATGTTTGTTAAGTGTTTGGCTCCGGACTGTTTAGCAACTGCGAAGGCCAAATTTGATTTCATGTTACAGGAAGGCTTAACGCGACCATCTAAAAGTTTGTGGTCATCGGCATTATACTTAGTGCCAAAGAAAGGTGGCACATGGCACCCATGCAGTGATTATTGTGGCTTAACTTTCAAACAGTTTCTGACAGATACCCTATACTGCTGTTAAGGGTCTTTTTACACGCTACATGTTGCCACCATTTTCACTGTCTTGGACTGAGCAAAAGCTAACACCCTGATACCTGAAGCTGCAGGAGACATACCAAAGACCACCATAATCTCACCTTTTGGTTTAGATGAGAGCATGATTATGACCTTCAGCTTATGCAGTGCAGCTCAAATGTGGTAGAGATTTATAGATTCTATTCTTCAAAGATCACCATTCTGCTTTGTTTATCTTGATGATGTTCTGTTGTTCTCCACCAATCTGGAACAACATCATCAGCACCTGCTTGAGGTCTTTGGATAACTAGAACAATATGGAGTCGTACTGAAGATAGCCAAATGTGTTTTTGGGCCACCAGAAGTGATGTTTCTTGGTCATAAAATCTCAGCTGTGGGCTTCCTTCCTCTAACTGAGAAGGTAGAAGCAATACTACAACCACTCAGGCCACCTACAGTCAAGGAATTATGACGTTTCTTGGGTGTACTTAATTTCTACAGATGATACCTTCCCCCTGCAACAGAGATACAGGAGCCTTCGACAGCAATATTGTCAGGTCATAATGTTAAAACAGGAAGTCTCTTGTGCACTGGACAGAATATATGTTCTCCGCATTTGAGGATGCGAAGTAGAGCATGGCTGAGTGCAGCACTTTAAGCATCCCCAAAACTTGGTGCACCACTAGCTACTGTCAAACTTGGTGCACCACTAGTTACTGTCATGGATATGATCCAGATACCCATTGGTGTGGCACTCTAACAAAGCCTGGCAACCCACTGGCATATTACTCCCACAAACAAAATGGAGTATATATGACTGTGAGCTTCTGGCTGTGTACCAGGCAGTCAGATATCTTCATCTGCAAGTCAAAGTATGAGTCTTTACTTTCATGACTTCTCTTCTTCTACATTGATCTATAAATGTTTACCAATTACCAACAGCAGGTAATGTATGTGTGGCGAGAGGGCGGAGAGGGCGGTTGGCGAGTGGGGGGGGGGGGGGGGGCTAGTGGTAGGTAGAAAGCAGAGCCAAATCTTGTAAATAGGGTGGATAAATTTGAGCTCGAAATCCCTCAGCTTTCCTATTGCCAAAGGACACCTTATATGCAGATGCATTCTCCTGAAATGGGGTTACTTTGGTTTTTTCCTTCATCACCTTTTTCTAGAACATTTGTGTTGTATGTGCCAGTTATTGATTTGCCCTTAGTAACATAATTATCAAGAAGAACTCTTTTTGTATTCCAGATGAGACTTCCTATCATCTTTCTTACAGATGAGATCAACTTGACTTTTTGGTGCAAAATTAATAGCTGCCACTGACTGGAAATGGGTTTGTTTCTTACATGAGGTGTTATCCACAGTAAAAAAAACCAGTTCACGAGGTTGACTGCATTCTTTTTAAAATGATCCAAACATTCAGTCTTCATGATTTTCTTTTAGCAGCTTGTTCTTGCTCTTAATTGATAAAAGTGAGGTTGACAATTGTCTTTGTGAGGCCATTGCTTTTATTTCTTTGTGAATAGTGGGTATATCTTTCACAGTGTCCACAGGAGTGTGTACGCACGCGCACTTTTGTGTGTGTGTGTGTACACTTTTGCAAGAAAAAAGCAAGAACTTGAAATCTAGTGTGAATGCTGTTATTTCCTGTTATGTGTCTCTGTGCACTACATATTGGTCCGCTGTAGGTGAGAAACAGCATTTCTCGTATTTTACATATACACTGTGTATCACTCACGTGTATGATGGAGGATTCTTTTCATTCATATTAAGATTTCTTCCTGCTCCATTCATGGATGGAGTGTAGGAAGTATGAGTGCTTGTTCACCTGTGCGTAAGTTATTATTTGCTTATATTTAATATGCTCAATAAGTATGGGATAGATATGTAGAGGTCCAAAGAATGTCCATACTGTATCTCCTGAAATATGGTTCACGAATTTTTCTAAGCCAGTTCTTGTGATATATATATATCTTTCTTTCAGTGTCTCCCACCTGAGATTTTACACTATCTCAGTGGTACTCTTTCACAAATCAAACAAGACTATATGACAATTCATACTACTCTTCTTTGTATACACTATGTTTCTGCAGTGGCACAGGTCCCACCCTCTTGAGCAGCCTGAAAGAATGGGCTATGTATATGTTTTGTGTGCAGATGTTTGTAGACAAACTATACCCAGCATCCTATCAATGATTTGTAGCCTGTCATTTGTTTCACCTATTACTGAGGGTATATGGTTGTTCCACTTAACATCTCTATACATGGTTACTCACAAATATTTGCATGACATGACTGACTAGTTGTAACTAATTAATCCTGTAGTCAAAGGATATCACACTTATGTTTCATGAAGTGAAAAATTTATCATTTCCCTACATTAAGAGCTACTTGTCAGCCTTTGCACAAGGCTGATATTTTGTCCACATCTAAACAAGTACTGCCGCAATATGTACTGGATTGCATTTGATCATATACAAGTCCATCATTTGAGAAAACCCTGAGATTGAAACTAATACTATCAATCAAAGCATTATGTATAACTTGAACATCAATGATCTAACTACACTCCTCCGAGTCAAACCAAACCTCCTTTGGTGTCAGTAGATTATTCTCAATCCAGGGTAATGTGCTGTGTCCTGTTTGTCATGAAATTCTCATATGTCTGCCTTATAAGGCAAGACAATCATCCCTATTGTCATTTTGCTCAGTAAGTTGGAGATGAGTGGGGTAGCAAATTAGGGATGGAGTGGAGAAAAGTAAACACAAAAGAGAAGCCAGGTTAGAGTCAACTCCATTAAATTCATATATATGAACCCACAGTACAGTGATGGTAGCAAGGCCAGGTTTGGTATGAGATTTGAATGCACTGGACTACAGAGAACATTACAAATGGGAGAATACAAGGCATGAGAGGCAAGCCTCAGCTAGTTACATTCTTTACTATATGAAACTTAAATGTCATACAAATAATTCACAGTGGGAAAAAATGAGATTAAAGTGATACAATTTCAAACACAGGTGTCAGTGAACACAGGTATTATGAAGGGAAATGGAGATTCATTAAATATGAACTGTTTTTGTTTCATGTTTCTATGATATAACACTTACCGATTCTCCTGTTATAATGCAAGTAGAACTGGCATCATCTTCTCCACCGTTGGAGTTGGTGCTACAAACTTCTAGCCGGATGTAATAAATTACACCGTTGACAACCTAAAACAAATGTACCTTTTTATATATCAGAACCACAATGAAGTCCAAATCTGAAGGCAGGTTCATAAATGAAGCGTAACACTTACAAGAAAAAGCACATTTAGTACTGACTCCAATGTACAACCAGCACAGAACTGACCTCTTGGATGGAGAATGCAGCTATTTATACAAACACTGAATATTGCTGGCTGCCAGTATTTACACAATTATCAAGTATTCCTGAATGTACAGAAATTACAATTGTAAGATATTTCAACAACCTTCCAGATAAATATCAAATCTGTTAGTGTAAACTTTCGTGTGTGTGTGTGTATGTGTGTGTGTGTGTGTGTGTGTGTGTGTTTGTCATCTTCTCCCAAACCCCTGGATCACTTTCAACCAAATGTAGCCTTTGAGTATCAGCATTGTGGGATTTATATCCTCCTAGCTCCAATAGGAGTACAGATGCAGGCAAAAATGTCTTTTTCTGCCCTTGGCATATTGTCTCCCTGTACAACAGACATGTTCCACTGGAATGATGGTGCCGAGTGTAAATTTTGGTTGTGTTCATTACCAGAATAAACTCGATATAAATGTTAAAAAGTGTTTAACATGTGAAAAAATTGATGTATATCATGATAATATGTGTATCGCAGGTTTTGTTATTCACACACATGGAGCTAGTACCACATCTTACAAATCGCGAGAGCCAATACAAAGACTTTGCTACTGCAAATTGCATGCCATGAAGGGCATAATGTGCATAAACTGTAAAACTGTATACCATTTCACATGTGTAAAGGCAGATCCAAGACGAAAACTATAGTGTTGCCAAAGGTGTAATGAATATGCCCTAGACAAAGCACTACAGAAGAGAGACTGCAAAGTCGAAATTATTGCTATGCTTTTAGAAGAGGTACATTCCTTGAAATACAAATATACCAATAACAATCAATGTGAGTATAAAATAAACAGTGATCTTGTAATTGATAATGATACTAGAACCAGCAGTAACAAATATGATATCAACTGCAAAAAATCTAGGAAAACCGCAAAAAGTGGTATAGCATGTGTAAAATGTGAAACAAAATTTCACTTTCGATGTGCAAAGGTGGACTGCACATTGAAAGGAAATGAAAAGTTTAGAAAAACATGGAAGTGTAATATGTGTAGGCCTACCGATATACTACACAGGGCTGCAAATATCCCGCTAACAAACAGATTTGAAGTGCTCGATGTAGACAGCTACGATGAGACTCTTGAAGCTCAAACAGAACACTCTCAATCATCGAATGCTGCAGTAACTCTTCCTGAAAGCACTACAGCTTCTAAACTTCAACAAGGACATCAAATTCTGTGTGATGCTGCTGTTCCTGTTCTGAAAACCATCTGTCAACATGAATCGTTTTATAGTATTCCAAGAAAGCTTATCATTCTTGCCAATGGTCACGGTCAAGAGATTGCTGCTCGTATAAATGAAGTTGCTGAAACTGTGAAGCCAACAGGATTCATCAAGCCTGGAGCATCTCTGTCTCAAATATGTATGTATATACATTCAGAAAAATCAGTAAGTTGTCATCCAAGGATTTCATTGTACTACTTGGTGGCTCTAATGACACGTACAAGAACTAAAGAGGTGTCCTAGGACACAAAAATGTAATGTATGTAAACATTCCACAGAGGTACGACTTACATCAGTTGTCTTGTGTGAACAGAGAGATCAAACCTTGCAAATGAACAGCTTTCAAACATATGTAAATGGTTTTAAAATGTAAATGTTCTAGATGTAAGTGGTGTTGGTCGAAGATTCCATACCTCACATGGGCTTCATTTGAACAGTCTTTGGAAAAGGGTTTTAGCACAAAAACTAATTGAAAGAAGCGCAGGCAACAGTTTTACTACAAATTCAACAGTAATGACAAAATGTGTTTCATCGCCAACCACAGAAAAGAAAAATAGTGATTTTTTTCCCACAGCAACACATTCCAGTAATAGTCAACTCTCCAATAAGACCTTTTTAGGCAGAACAGAAGAGAGCACAGTGTAAATGTTGTACATTTTGATAATTTAACTTGTGTGAAAGCTAACATTAAGGAACCAGTTAAAAATACAATTGATACGCTATATTGTTTAAAAATATTTCATCAGAATATAAGAAGTCTTTTGACTAAAAAAGAAGAGCTGCTGCTTTCTCTGCAAGAAACAGCTGACACAGATGAAATTATTCCTGATGTGCTCTGCTTAACTGAACATAACTTGGAAGCCACAGAAATTAATCAGCTGCATTTAAATAGTTATAAAATTGGTTCTTCCTACTGTCAGAACAACTTAAGACAAGGCGGAGTGGCAATTTACACACACAATACTATTAAGTCACAAGTTATAGATGTATCTAAATACTGTATTGAACAGCACTTTGAATGTTGTGCAGTCAAATTAGAGCTCAAAACACAGTTCCTGATCATAATAACAATTTACAGGGCACCTATGGGAAACATTATAAAATTTCACTCTCAGCTAGAAACAGTTCTTACTAAACTTTATAGAAACAATAGTAATGTCATCACATGTGGTGACTTTAACATAAACTTACTCACAAAAAATAACAACCAGAAACTATTAGAATCACTACTGTTAACCTTCAATCTGCTCCACATGATCTCATTCCCAACAAGAGTACATGGGCACAGCAAGACCCTGATTGATAATCTGTTCCTAGATCCCACAAATTACAATGAAGTGATGACATGGGCTGTAACAAATGGTCTGTCTGATCACGATGGTCAAATGACAACCCTAAAACTTGCCAGCAGAAAAACAGCACATGGCCATTGTAACCAAGTCTAACATGTTAGAACAATAAATGCCAAATATACTTGCTTGTTCAGACATAGTTAATGCCATGAACAATGGGGGAAGTATACCAGGCTGACACAGTGAATGAGAAGTTCAACTCTTCCCTCAACTTATTCCTTAAACATTTTGAATCTTCTTTCCCCCAAAGACAGATTAAAATCATACCGGCCTGTAGTAAAAGGAAAGAGTGGCTAACTACTGGCATAAAAATATCATGTAACAAAAAGAGATATCTGTTTGTACAACAGAGGACTAGTACAGACCCAGCAGTAAAGTTACATTAGAAGAAATACTGTAAAATTCTAACAAGTCTAATCAAGAACGCCGAACAGTTGCACTAAGAAAAAAAAATTAGCAACTCAAAAAATAAAATAAGAACCATATGGCACATCATGAAAAGTGAGACAAATAGGAACATAAAACCTGACAATAATAAACACAAAATTGCAGCCTCCGAGTTCAAAAATTTTTTTCTCACTATAGCTGACAAAACAGTGAACCATAATAAACAGTCTCAGACAGAAGCTATTGAACTACTTAACCACATTGAAATAACATCTAAAGTAGCACTTCATTTCAGAAGTACAACCCCTAGAGAAATTGAAAAAAAAAAACATAAAATTACTCAAAAACTCAGATTCCTGTGGATACGATGGCATATCAAGTAGGATTTTAAAATCATGTGCAGACTTAATCAGTTATATATTGTGCTATTTGTGCAACCAATCTACGGAAACTGGTGTGTTCCCAGATAGATTAAAACATGCAGTAGTTATGCCAATCCACAAAAATGGGGCAAGGGATGAAATAACCAACTATCGGCCCATCTCTCTGCTGCCAGTGTTCTCAAAGGTATTTGAGAGAAAAGTGTCTGATAGGATTTATAGTCACACTACACAAAATGGCTTACTGGCTCCTACACAGTTCGGCTTTTGTAAGGGCTCCTCCACAGACAGAGCTATATTTAACCTCCAGATGAAATTTTAGGTGAATTATATTACAAAAGGTATCTGATGGGGATATTCTGTGACGTTGCCAAGGCATTTGATTGTGTAGATCACAACACATTCTTAACAAATCTTCCACATTATGGCATTAAAGAGAAATCTTTGACTTGGATAGAATCATATTTACAGAATAGGAAGCAAAGGGTTGTCTTAAGGGGGACAGGTACAGCATTAAAACCAGACTGGGGAAATATAAAGTATGGGGTCCTGCAGGGCTTGAGTCCTGGGCCACTAATTTTCCTGATCTACATTAATGATCTATCAATCACAATTAATAACAGAGCAAAAATAATAATGTTTGCCGACAATACAACTAGCCTCGTAGAAGGACCCAATTCCACAATGCAGGATACAGCCATGACAGTCTCTACTCAAGTACAGAAATGGTTCACTGTGAATAGCCTAACCTTAAATTTTTCAAAAACCAATATGATACAGTTTCTGACAAAAAATAAAAAAAAGTTCCTGAAATACATGTTAACAATCACAAAATTAATGAAACCACACATACAAAATTCCTAGGTATTCAGATAGACAGTCACCTAAGCTGGAAAGAACAAATTGATCAGCTGGTCAAGAAACTTAGCTCATTGTGCTTTGCACTAAGAGCTCTCCATCAGTTATTGGACAGAGAAATAATGTTGTTGTCATATTTTGCATATTTCCATTCTATTCTCTCCTATGGCATAAACTTCTGGGGAAATGCTGCAGGTGTTGAAAAAGTATTCAGAATACAAAAACGAGCAGTGAGGCTAATATGTGGGGTCCCTAATGGGGCATCTTTCAGAGGACTCTTCAAATCTCTCAGGATACTTACCATCACAGGTCAGTATATATATACTCACTGATGTTATTTGTAGACAACAAAAGTGAATTGTTTCAGAAAAATTGTGACATTCACAACCATGACACAAGACAGGTGAAAAATTTTCACCAAGGCTCTGCAACTCTCACTAAAGTACATAGGGGAGTTACTGAGTCAGGTATAAATGTCTTCAATAAGCTCCCTATCAATATAAAAAGGGAAATAAATAATATACAGGTTTTCAAAAGGAAGCTAAAATTATTCCTCATCAAACAAACTTTCTATAAAATGAATGAATATTTAGAGTTATAGAGTGTAAGAATGGGGAAATTGCCTAAGAAAAGCACTCCCTTAAAGATAAAGTGTGATACTGTTACTTGTAGTTTAACTGAAATTGTGGTGATGAAATGTAAATTTATCTATGTTATTAGGAGAAAATGTGAACTCCCATGTATCCCACACTCTTGAGTATTCACTTAAACCTCTTCTTAAGGAATGCAGTTAAAATTTCTATTCAATCCAAACCATGACCATGAAGCAAATTTACCTGCTTATATATGTCAGTAGCATAAAAATATGCACTATCACTTATTCTACTACTTTAAACAGCCACTTAAACTGTTTCTGGCATGATGCAATCTTTAATACTGCATGCAAGTAATTGTTCTTGTTAAATAAACAAATGTCTGTGCAATGTAATGGATAAATGTTCATGTACTACTGTAATCGTATCAATTGACTTGTCCTATGTTACTTGTACACTGGTTGTATAATATGTAATCAACAGGACCAAATAAATAAATAAATAAACAGTGTTGACCCTCTGACATCCAAGTAGTGGCAAAGGATATAATACCACCAAAAGCAGTGCTTTAGAACTTTTTTCGTAGTCCCGTTGTCCACACAAGTGCAAAAATCCATACCAAGCCTCCAGGGCTCTATCTCAGTCACCAATGCTTAGCCTTACAGCACTTTTGTCTTTCTCCTGGACATCCAGTGTCCACATGCGAGCCAGCTCTCTTGCTACTTTGGTGCTGGTGATTATGTACGAGAGTTGCCCAGAAAGTAATGCAGTGCATATTTTTTCTTCAGTAACTCTTTATTGAACACAATGAGAATTGCACTCACAAAAGACTGGTGTTATATCTACACACACTATTTTTCCACATAATCTTTATCCCATTTTAAGGTCTTCCTCCAGCACAAAACATGGGCGTGCATGCCTGTTGGTACTAATCCTTGTCCTGATGGTGGAGCCAGTGATTCACTGTGTAAATCACCTCCTCATCACACTCAAAATGCCGAGTCATAATGCGTCTGTCCTCATGAATGACAACATCAGCTTGCTGCAACACGTCAGGTGTGACAGCCGTGGATGGTCTCCCCGACCACTGCAAATCATAGAGGTTCATCATGCCCAGTAACTAACTGTACTTCTGTTGACAGCAGATTCTCCATAGACTTTCCACAAGTCTTTGTGAATATTTGTGAATATTGTGTTTTTTTCTCTGTAGTGAGAAATTCAGTTATGGCATGTTGCTTGTAACGTACATCACCTACACTATTTTGAAACTGTCCTGCAGCTACGCTATCTGTTGGGTGTGACGGAAACTTGACATGCACACTAAGGAGATTTCAAGTAATACATATGTAACATTTCATATTCATAGCATTGTTTTCGGCTGATAAAAAAAAAAAAAGCAGTTCATTATTTTCTGGGCAACACTCGTATTTCATGTAGAGATCCTGAGTATCATCTGACTGAACAAAGTATTTATTGTTGACTAGATCTCATGACAGTGAAGCAGAAAGAACAGTGTAAAGTGTACAGTGTCTTGGTTCACTGTGCTGTATGTGAATGTTGTGACAGGCACTACAGTACCCCATTCTCTCCATTTTACACTAATGTATATTGACAGCATATCTGCCAATATTTTATTAAAGTGTTGTGTGGGACCACTAATCTGTGGATGGTAGACAGTTATCATTCTGTGTGTGATGTCAGAACACGGAATTATCTTTGGTACTACGCGTAGTCTCGACTTGAAAATCTTTTCAGATGAGACATCATCACACAGTGTGATTTGTGCTTCCAAAAGATGTCTTCTACAAGTAACTCCAAAATGTATGGAGCTGCAGCAGTTGGCACTTTTGGTGATTGCATAGCAAGTGAGGTAGTCAGTGCAGACTATTATCCATCAATTCCTGTTTGTTGAGTTTGAGAACCTCCATTAGAGATCGATATCGATTCCTATACAGCACAATGGCACTGCTACAGTTGGGACTGGTACCAGATGCCCCAGAGGTAACTGCAGCATGTCCTTTCATTATTGGCATCCCTTACAGTGTCTCACAGCATAATGGGTCTGTCAAGACATGGACAGTGATTCCTGCATCTGTTTCTATCTCAGGGTGTATATGTGGACAAGGAAAAAAATTCCAGGATTTTTCCCAGATTTCCCGATTAAAAATACACTTCTTCCCAGGTAAAAATACACTTTTTCCCTGTTATGTGACAGTATACACTTCCCCAGCACTGTAAAACTCATCAGTCCTTTGTATGTTTATGGTTTTATATACCAATGTAGAATATCCTGGCACTTTAGAAAACAAATCTTATGGGGGGAGGGGGGGGACATCACGTTTTGAAAGACCTTTGATGTGCAGCAACATGTACGCTGCATATTTTCGTATTACAAAGGTATAAATTTGAATTCCGCCAAACACCACATGTCACTTTCCAAAGCACTGAAATCGAGATTGCGATGCACTTTTGTAAGCCAGTCACAGCTCACATCACGTGATCTCGCCAGCTGATGACAGCATAGGACACGTGATGTAGTCAGTCAATAGCAAGATCACGCTTAAGTAGCGCAAACACACAAATAAGAAAAGTTAATGGTTTAAATTAATATACATAGCATTCACATATAATATTGGTCTTTAAGATAGATAAGCTGAAAGAAGAGCTAAGCTCCCATGTATAATGCTGATTTTTTTATATGTGTTACACTTTAAGATACATCACACAAAAGTGCCAGTAAGATTTTTAATAACAACATAAATTTCTGATCTTCTGGGCTTGAAATTCTTCTAAATGGTCATCCTCAAAGAGTTGATTTTTAAATGAGTGTCAAATGCTTTGTGATTTAAGAAATTCATCGTACATTCTTGCACCTAGTTCGTCTTGCATAAAAGGAAATTTACTTTGAAAATAATGCTTTTCAAACCACCATTCGCAATATTTTCTCGTGACCTGTTAGAAATTAGTTTGTTTCAACAGTTGCCAGAGAGTGCCAGATAACAGGTCTCACTGTGCTTGCGCAGCTACTATGACATAGGAAGCCTGTATGTTCGTACGTTTAAAACATTTAAAGACCTTGCATTATGTCATAAAAGAAACAAGAAAGAGGATAGAGGATACTTCAAGAGCATCAGAATTTTGCTAACCATTCTGAAATGCATAATTCGGCATAAAGTGCACATTTGTATGTCCAGATTCAGATGTAAATTTTCTTGAGTACCAGTATTGTACTATCTCATGTTTGGTTCTTTATTATGGCATAATGCCATACGAGGTAGAAGATGTAAAACGTGCACTTGAAATGCAGCAAACAGTTGAAACTAGCAAACAGTGTGAAATTAAACACTTCATTTCAAATAAATTGACTGCCTCAGTGGAAATGATTAATAAAAGCCAAATCTCTTTAGCAAACCAACAAAAATAGCTTCATTATTCTGCAAGGTGATTAACGCTTGACTGTCATAAATGTGGAAATAAAACCTGAAACTAATAACATAATTTAGCCTTCCATTATTATACGAACGTATTTTAATTCATTTGATAGCTCCCAGCCACAGAAATCCGTTTTGTTTTCATTTAATGTGAGGGCAATAAATGAAGAGGAAACAGCTAAAACACTAAATGTAAAACACAGGTCATGTGGAGACTCCCCACCTCCCCACTACAACTCAAACTGCTCTCTGCATCAGCCCCGGATCTACAATATTTTCAAACAGGGGCAATACTGGATACAGCCACACAGGAGAAGGTACTACACATACGCGACTCAATTGCGCATGCCGAAGAGCCCACCCACAACTGCTCAAATGAATCTAATTCAAACAGTTGTCACATCACGCACGTTGGAGGCAATTTGTTGTTAAGAAGCATTGCATAGACCTCCTAAAGCCTTTGACACACTTTTCTGTTGGCAGACGCTTGTATGAGCAATGTTTTGACGTTGTATACAGCGCATTTCTTTTGCAACAAGTTTTATTTTCATTTCTTTTTTCTCTCGTTAATGTTTTGTTGCTGCAGTATTATTCTGCAGTAGTGTAATACAGCAATATCCTTTGTTAGAGTATCAGTTTTTACCAGTCAAAATCACAAAAATTTAACTGAATACGAAAACAATGAAAAATTCCCAGAATTCTAAACAATTCCCAGGTTTTTCCTGGTTTTCTCCCGGATGAAAAAATTCCCGGGTTGTTCCTGGATCTCCCAGTTGTCCCAGGTCATATACACCCTGTGCCTGGAGTTGTCATGAATCCCAGGTCCCCTATTGTTGGAGTGTCATGGAAAGACTTGAAGACAGCTGGCTGTAGATGAGCTGGGATGACTAGCACCATTTCAATCCAACTGGATCGCAGTTCCCCTTATACAATGCACCATTTATTAATTAGAACTCTCCTTTGGTCAGTTCCCGATCCTTCAAGATGTCTATGGTTTTCAGCAGTGCTGGATCTTCCCTCTGTTCAATAGTAATGCCATTTAATGAGGCAATGACAGATTTCATGCATACTTCTCTGTTCCACTACAGTATTACTTGAA